>NC_087514.1:6803843-7134798 GCF_963921805.1 Phalacrocorax carbo | reverse complement strand
AAAGGAAAGGAAAGGAAAGGAAAGAAAGGAAGAAGGAAAGGAAAGGAAAGGAAAAGGAAAGGAAAAGGAAAGGAAAGGAAAGGAAAAGGAAAGGAAAGGTAAGGAAAGGAAAGGAAAGGAAAGGAAAGGAAAGGAAAGGAAAGGAAAGGAAAGGAAAGGAAGAGGAAAGGAAAGGAAAGGAAAGGAAGGAAAGGAAAGAAAGGAAAGGAAAGGAAAGGGAAAGGAAAGGAAAAGGAAAGGAAAGGAAAGGAAAAGGAAAGGAAAGGAAAAGGAAAGGAAAGGAAAGGAAAGGAAAGGAAAAGAAAGGAAAAGAAAGGAAAAGAAAGGAAAAGAAAGGAAAAGAAAGGAAAAGAAAGGAAAAGAAAGGAAAAGAAAGAAAGAAAAGAAAAGAAAAGAAAAGAAAAGAAAAGAAAAGAAAAGAAAAGAAAAGAAAAGAAAAGAAAAGAAAAGAAAAGAAAGAAAAGAAAAGAAAAGAAAAGAAAAGAAAAGAAAAGAAAAGAAAAGAAAAGAAAAGAAAAGAAAAGAAAAGAAAAGAAAAGAAAAGAAAAGAAAAGAAAAGAAAAGAAAAGAAAAGAAAAGAAAAGAAAAGAAAAGAAAAGAAAAGAAAAGAAAAGAAAAGAAAAGAAAAGAAAAGAAAAGAAAAGAAAAGAAAAGAAAAGAAAAGAAAAGAAAAGAAAAGAAAAGAAAAGAAAAGAAAAGAAAAGAAAAGAAAAGAAAAGAAAAGAAAAGAAAAGAAAAGAAAAGAAAAGAAAAGAAAAGAAAAGAAAAGAAAAGAAAAAGAAAAGAAAAGAAAAGAAAAGAAAAGAAAAGAAAAGAAAAGAAAAGAAAAGAAAAGAAAAGAAAAGAAAAGAAAAGAAAAGAAAAGAAAAGAAAAGAAAAGAAAAGAAAAGAAAAGAAAAGAAAAGAAAAGAAAAGAAAAGAAAAGAAAAGAAAAGAAAAGAAAAGAAAAGAAAAGAAAAGAAAAGAAAAGAAAAGAAAAGAAAAGAAAAGAAAAAAAGAAAAGAGAAAAGAAAAGAAATGAAAAATAGAGAAAAGATAGACTACTTCAGCTGGAAGGGACCTACAATGACCATCTAATCCAACTGCCTGACCACTTCAGGGCTGACCAAAAGTTAAAGCATGTTATTAAGGGCATTGTTCAAACACCTCTTAAACACTGTCAGGCTTGGGGCATTGACCACCTCCCTAGGAAGCCTGTTGCAGTGTTTGACCACCCTCTCAGTAAAGAAATGCTCCTAAATGTAAGAATGTAATTGTTCTAGGCTCCCTCAAAAACCATGGAAGAGGCAAGCAGCTTCCAAGGCAGAGATCTTTGGTGGCCTGAACTCACTGATGGTACAGAGAGCCTGGGAAAGCTTTCCCAATGTTAGCACTTCAGACCAGTGCCCTAGGCACTAGGCTAGGTATGATAAATTAAGAACTCTTGTCTCCATGTCTGCACCATTTGATCATGTGAAAGTAAAAAGAGTTTCATTAAAGACTGCGTGGAATTTGAACACTACTTTGAGGAAAACCAAATAAACCTTATTATTCCCTCTCATTTTTTACATTTTGCTAACAGAGGTGAGAACACTGTAGATATTATCTACTGAACTGCTATTCTAAGTACTAAGACACTTATTTGTGCAGATGCAGATGTGCCAGTGAAGAGCCTTTCACCACAGCCTACTATAGCTTCTTGTCACTGACACCCTGCCAACGTGTCCCTTTGATCTGTTTCATGTGCTTGAAATGTAGCTACCAAAATTACTTCAATCTCTATGACCCAAGTTAACAAAAATATGCTATTTTTAAACTCACCTGTCCCATTTTTACTGAACTGGGTTAAATCAGGATCAAGGAAGGGTTCAGCCAGTGGATTGGAAGGGCTGGTAACTTTTCTGAAAAGAGCTAGGATGATGTGAATGGCAATCTCTACAAATGACATAGTATGGCTAGAATAGGACAGCAGAAGAGAGCCTGAAATATTCTGTCTGTGAATGTAGCATGAACAAGATCTGTCCTTGCCTTCACACAGATGCCTATATGTGACATTTTTGTACTCAGGAATCTCTCTTTTTCTTTATACACCTTTCAACCAAGGTAAGAAGTATCGTGCTACAGTGATCACAAGGAATTAACTTTCTAAGAAATGCAAATAATCACTGTTGGTGGAGAAAAATATCCTGCAGGTTAATTGCTTCTGGGATGTTGGGAAGCCCCAAGAATAGAATCACTGAATGGTTGAGGTTGAAAGGGACCCTGGAGGTCATCTTGTCCGACTCCCCTGCTCAAGGAGAGCCACCTACAGCCCGTTACCCAGGACTGTCTGGATGGCTTTTGAATGCCTCTGACAAAGAAGACTCAACAACCTCTCTGAGCAACCTGTTCCAGTGCTCAGTCACCTTCACAGTAAAAAAAGTGTTTCTGGATGTTCAAGGGAATCTTCTGTGTTTCTGTTTGTGCCCATTGCCTCTGGCTTTGCCCTCTTTGCACTTTCTCTTTAGGTATTTATCCACATTAATAAGAAGCCCCTGAGCCTTCTCCACACTGAACAGTCCCAGCTCTCTCAGCCTTTCCTCATATGTGATGTGCTCCAGAACCTTCATCATCTTCATAGTCCTTTGCTGGACTCCCTCCTGCATGTCTGTGTATCTTTGGTACTGGGGAGCTCAGCATTGGACCCAGCACTCCAGGTGTGCCCTCACCAGGGCTGAGTAAAGGGGAAGGATCACCTCCCTCAACCTGCTGTCCAATATTCTAAGTCAAACTAGCTCCTAGATAAATAAAATTTTTCTTATGTCTGAACATGTAAGTAAGTTGTACGTTTTCAAGTGCTTGTTAGATGTGAAACAAGACTATTCTGTAGCAGACAAGCATCATTATCAATGGACCAAATTTCTGTGCTACTGCAAGAGTGTTAAATAAATGCTTCTATAGCTTAGCAGCATAACTTAGGACAAACAAATATCTTACCATAATTTGGTTTGAACTTGGTCAGTGAAGGAAATACTTTTCAGGCCCAGGCTTTCTGACACAATCATGCATGTCTATGCACAGATTATCCAAACACAGAGACTGCTTTTTCCACAAACTACGACCGAAAATAACTCACCTGTTGTTCTCAGTCTGAAGACTTTAATTAATTGCATGAACTATAATTTACACAATGGCTTTGAATTCATCCTGCCTCAAAAGAAAGTCAAGAACTTAATTAATCTCACCACCAGTTGACCTGGACAAGGAGAAAGGCTAAACAAAAGCAAAGATCTTTCAGTAGTTGATATGCCTGGTGCAACTTGGTTCAGTCTCAATCATCTTTTTCTCTTGAGCTGGTGAAGTCTTGGCATGCCAGCAGCTAAGGTTTATATATACCCATAGCCAGTTTGGACTAAACAGTCTAGACAGTATTGCATGTGGATGTTGTTATTCTGAAATAATTTTATTATTCCAAAACTGATTTAATCAGACTAGTAAGAAATTATCTTCCTTCTGAATAAGAATATATATTGATATGCTAATATTGAATGATCACTCAACTTTAAATGTAAATCTTTTTATTCAGATTATGTTTCATGGGTAAATAGATGCTGATGCAACAATTTTTCACAATGAAAAGTGGAAACAAACTTGTTTATATATACCATATATATATAGAGAGAGAGAGATATATAAAATAAAGAAACCATCTGGTGTCTTTATACCAGATGACCTTTTAAAGAAATTCTAAGGAATATATTTGAACAAAAATACTACTGAAAATCCAAATCTATTGGATCATTAGGTGTGAGCATTTGCTTACTCCAAGCTTAAACCAAGCCACAGGAACAGAACTAACAATGGGGTAATTTGTAAGAACACTGATTTACTATGAGGGAAGGCAAGGCAAGACAACACAAGGCAAGCAAGGCATGGGAAAAAGGTAGCCCCTTTTAGCCACAAGACCAATAAGAAACTACTTCTTTAGGGACTGAAAAAAAGAGTAGCACACAAAGAATTAACCATATGCACAGGATCCTCCAGTGCTTCTCCTTCAAGGTTGTTCTCCCTGGGTACTGGGTTGACCCATCATCTGTGTTTCATGAGATCTGATAGGATCATAGCCTCAGATGGCAACCACACTATGCTGGCTGCTTTGTGACTTCTTGCTGATAATAAGCAAACCTTTCCTTTAACTGTGTGTGTGCCACTTGCCCTTGAATTCAGTAATAGGGAAAAAGTTTGTTTCAGAGTATAATATATGCTTGAGGTCTCAATATTTAGCTTGTCATAGTGCAGCCCTCGCACAGTTCCACATAGTCGCAGAGCACATTGCATATGTTCTCTAACACAGTGATTGATAAAGGCATATAGTTTCCACAGAGGTACTGATGCTTTTATATTGACACAATTAGATCATCTAAAGCAAGAGCCCCTCAAAGGGACGGGTTGCATGGAGGGCAAATTATTCATGTAGAAGGTAATGAATGATGTATTTTTTCTAAATAAGGACTCATATTTCTGTAATGTAACTAGAATAATCAGGTTGCTTCTAATGAACATTGAGATTCTAAGTGATTTGGGAATACTATTATAAGTTTTTTCCCCCAAGTCTCCTAAAAGAACTTCCGCCTGACTATTCTTCTTTAGAGTAAACACAAGTTTTTATAGGCCAAAACAAAGAATAAATTTTATTAGCAGTGCAATAAGGCAAGAAATAAGCTACCTTAAAATAAATTTTTTAATCTCTTTTATTCCTTTACCCTAACCAATGTGGGCAGATTGCTATTAGTGATAAAGGATATGCTTCAATTATAAACTGATTACTTTTTGACATTGAGATGAAGAAGGTGGTGCATGGAAACTTTCCCCTAAGGACAAGGGTATTTTGCTGTGCCTGGAAAATGCTCTGTGTAAGGATCAGGTGTAAGAAATTTATTTCCAGCACTCCATGCTAACATGTTAACTTTGTACTGAACGTTAGTTTCTTAAAGAGCACCTCAGAAGAGCAGTCTCATACAAGAGGATTTCCTGTATTGGTCTGCAAAAACATAGATGCTGGTATTCCAGCATCTTCTCACTGTAGGGTGAAATGTGAGACTTACTCCAAAACCTTGTGGATTGGCAAGGGATGTGCAGAAGAACATGTAATGTCTCAGGGATGCAGTTCTGTCTCTTGGGTTAGCTGCCTCAAGAATTTTCCTCTGTCACTAGTTCCATTGTGGCCTTAATTCAGAAAGAAAAATTATGCAGTGGTCAAGACTTTATGCTTGAACACCAGGGTTTAGTTCCTTGCTGGTGCTGAAAGCATAAATGCACTGCTGTTAAGGCATCTGCAGTGAGACTATAGATCTCAGATCTTTTTTGAGAAATGAGTAGTAGTTTATTATAGCAGTTCTGAGCAAAGTACATTAACCTACAGTGAGAACTATTGTGAAGTTACCTTGGTATTTGAATGCTGTGTCCATATAATCCATAGAGTACAAATGTTATTTTGGGAAGATTGCTCACTCTGTTAGGATAGGGTACATCACACCTTCACTCTGCAGACATCTGTATTTGAGCTCTCTTTTATGGTCAATAGAAATAAATAAGCATTTCTAGTGTAGGAGTCATTTCATCTTACAGGAGATACAGAATGGGGAAGATGAATTGTACCCATTTCTCTCCATTTGCTATACAGAGAGTTCTCTTGACCAACTCAGGTGGAAAGAGCTTCATTACAGGGGTCTAAATTAGGTGAGATAAATCCCATGGTTATTGAGTACTTCTCTTATCTACAAAATAGGAATAATATTTTCCTGACAGCTACTGACAAGATAGATATATAATAAATCTTTTTTTGTAACACTTGAATATTACCAACATAGGTAAGTGTGTCCTGAATGTGCAAGAAAGAGAGAAAAAGGTGGAATGAACCAGCTGCTGATCAGTTAATGATGCAAAATCAAAGTAAGGCATATAATAAAAGCAGACTTCTACTGCAGTGTCTGAGGTCAGAGTCTAAATGACTGCTTTCACATCAAGTCAGTCTTTTAAGCAATCAGATCTGCTTGGTGAGGATGGCAGTACAGATTTGCTCTGCACACAGCACAGCGGCGCCTCTATCCTGGGGGCCTTGTCAATCATCTTTGTAATTTTACACTGGGTCTTTTAGTTATAACATCTGATAATTTCTACTTTGATTTTAAATAAAGATATATCTGTAACCACCATCTTTCTGCCATTAAAGAGTAGTAGAAATTGAAATCTTTACTTAAATGTAAGTCAAATGCTCAAAATTTGGAAAGTTGATCTCACACACACCCAAAGCCTTGGGACATAATAAAATAGAATGAGGTTTTGGGGGATTTTCTCAGTTTTCTTTGGATACATGGTTTTAACAATACCACACATGAGAACTTAGGATGCCACTAAAGTGTAAATAAGAACTGCTGTAAGAGTTGTAAAATACTGTGAACTACCAGTCTCTTACATGATCACAAATTCTAAAACAAAACAAAACAACAAAAACCCCTACCTACAGTTGTAGTCCTCACTCAGAACTAACCTTCACTTTCTTTTGCTGTAGGTAAAAAATGTTGCTCTTCCATCTAATCCATGGGAATTCACAGGAGACTGTAGTGAACTAGGTATCCCTCTTTTTTAAATGAAGTGGATGCCGTGTAGGAGGCTGTAAAATTGGCAGGAGAATAAAGCTGCTTGTCTAGCAGCAACATTTGAGAAGAGACCTTTTTCTGGTACATCTTGGGCTCTGAACTCATTAGCATGATCCTTGGTAAACTTTTCTGACCTGTTTTTTACTTCACATAGGACTGGCACAAGTGCATCTCTCATTATATCACATCAAATGAGTCCCACTGACATGAACTAGGTACCAGCTTGTTAAGGAAAAGACAATAAAGGCAAAGTTCTCCCAGCAGATCTGCATGACAGGTCTTGATTACTGATACCCTGCTCTCTATAAATGTGCAGTCTTGTCTTTGACGTGCAGTCAGAGACACACAATGTCAGAGGCAAAAGATTTTCCATGAAAAAATGTTTGCCGAATTGCATACACACACCTTTTTTTAAAGACTGTTTTTAGATATTTTATTGGTACTGTTCATAGAGAACATTTTAAATTAATCACTGTTTAATTACAACAAGCAACAAATCACATATGCTTTCCCCTCCACACAGTGTACAGGAGAGGGAGAAGATCAATATTTGGACAAATACATGCAAACTCAGCTGGGCGCTTCAAGACCAGGAAGGATCCTACACATTATATGGACTCTAGATTAATTCTGATCGTACCACAAGGCAGCACAAAGACAGAAAAATGTGATTTCACTGATGGACTGGCAATCAATGTGGCTTCCTAAGAAACATGTTCAGGATCAAAATGACCAAAATCTTCAACTTCAAAAACTTATTAGTAAAATAAAATAAAATAAAATAAAATTCATTTAAATTAAATTAAATTAAATCCGGGGCAACTATAACTCTCTGAAGGAGCAGTCCCAGAAGTGCTCTGAAATCAGGTGTTGTGCCTTGTGTCTTTATAATCAGTACACAAAAATTGCATTGAGTCACAGTACAAAATGATGGAAAAAATCCCACCTGGCTTGAGGGTAAGATTGTGTAAGAAGTTTTTATGGGAGAACGCTGCTGCCTCTCAAGGAGGCAAATTTTCTGCTTGATTCCCTCTCTGTAAGGAGAGATAGGATGGCTGGAGATCTGCAACCTGTTTGCATGGTAAATAAAGATAGCAGTTGAGGCAAGGTGGGAAAGATTGTGGTAGGCACAGCTGCTGCTGAGGGTCACCCTTGGAAAAATCTCCTGGGTTATTCTTGTGCTAGATTTTTGGCCATTCCTTCAGCCAAGAAGCAGGCCTCCCTGTAAAGTCAAGGCATGCCAGGAGGGAGTGGCCAAAGAGTGTAAATTGCCATGAAAAAATACATATTTTTTCAGTTAATAGTGGCATCAATCTACACTACCTTGATGCAGTTGAGAAAGTGTAGATGAGTTGACTCCAGTGTAGAGAAAACACAGTGAATATAATAAGCTTCTCTCTCATTTTGCACATTTACTGTACCTGAGGGCAATTTATTATTATCATATCTCTGTCCTTACAGCTGCTACTTGTATGACATCTCCCTAAAAAGTTCAGGTTTCAGTTTCTGATCAATAATTCCCAACATTTATTTCATGACTGTAAGTTTCCTAAAAATTTCTTTTTCCTGTCATTCTCTGTCTAATTAAAGGTTTAATATAGAAAAATATATAATGAACTGAAAACAAAAATTAAACCCTCCCAAGTATCAAAGGAAATCTGTCATGTAAAACAGGAGAGCAGAATGTACTTTTTGAAGGAAAAATAGTTTTCTCAACAAATATGTTAACTGAACAGACTATTCAGTTGTTGAATACAATGAATGACTTTAATGAAAACTGAAGCTTAGTTTTGAGTTTAAAATTCAACATCTGACTTCTTATTCAAGTTCTCTGTGACACTGGAGTATTTAAGAGAGATTTTTAATCATGGTATTATTTATTAATGTTTTGCATGCTATTTACTTACAATATACTCTATGTACCATCTGTACATCTGTAATTAATATTCTATACTAAGGGGTACTGTCAATTTCATTTTGACCTGTCTTTTCAAAAGAAATCAATCACCAAAAAAAATTATAAAGTTCCCAAGTTTTTAGAAGCTTGTTGTGGTTTCTGTCGTCAACTCAGTAAGTTTTATTCTGGAATAAAAATATCATTGGAAAGCTACGGTATTCTTTAATATTGTATTGTAATGTAGCTGTCCAAATCCTAGTTTTTGGTATTGTAAGCTAAACATTGAATTATTTTGAAAGAAATGCAGGCAGAAAACAATAGTGAATGAAAAGTGAACAAAGAGATTAAGCATCTAATCTGCATAGATCTTCAAAACCAAGATTTTAATATTTCTTCACATAGACTCCTAGCAACCACAATCCACAAAGGCTGATCATAGGTTTATCACAGACATAGCTTTAGCTGTTGAAATTTGGTATGGGTAAATCACAATGATTTCCTAGACTCAAGCAGATATGAGATATGTATGTTCATTTAGATGACACTTTCTTGTAACTCAAATCATCTCACTTAATAACTAAGTGGTTGCTTCCAGCATGTTTCATCTCTCTACCATATCCCATACCTAATATCCCTGTTCCTTGTGGGGGTAGGGTGTTGGGGAGGTTATTAGGAAAACTATGCTTTTACCAAACCACCTGAATACAGAACTGTGAAACAAGAGAGGATAATTTAGTTCTCTATTTGTAGAACTGGCCTCACTGAAGTAATTCAGAAGTGCTCTAAAATCAAGCAGGTCCTTTGATATTGCATTTGGTGTCAATGCAATGGAACTAAAATTTCCATCTGCTTCTGGAACAGACTGTGTCAGAGTCAACCTAGACTTCCTTTATGCAAGTTCTTAAAATTTAATGGAAATAACTGTAGATAAATATATATATATTAAGAAGTCTTATTAAAAATATATTTATTTGTAATCAGTTCCCTATGGAAACAACTGCTGGATGATCATGAATGTTGTATAAATAGTTGTGGGTTTTCATATCAACCAATATTTCCATTTTTTCCTTCATTCCCCAAGTAACTTTTGAATCTGTTATCCAACTTCATTGAAAGTTCATTGACTCATGGCTCAAGATATACTACACTCCTACAATTTCCATGAAACCAGGTGACTGGAAAAGAGGAGAAAATTTCCCAGTGATGAAAAGCCTAGACATCAGAGAATCCACAAGGGGGTGGGAAGCACCAGTAATCAAGTTTCATTAATTCCACCCCGACTGAATGATCAGTTTATTACATCTTTTTTTTTTCCCCTGCTCATTTCTTACGATCTCAGCATGAATCTTCTTCAGGAATTACGGTTTCTTAGGCTAAACAGGACTCGGATTTATACGACTGGAAAAAGATATATTTCTTTCTATTTATAGAAGGAGAAACCTTCTAAAGCACTTTCAAATGCTCCGCATTCATCTGGTAGAGGTGGGGACATTCACACTAGCAGGCTTATTGTGACACACTGGTCACTTTTAAAAATCCTTTTTCATTAAACATTTTATTGAATGGTGTGAAAAACCGAACACAAAACCAGCAACTTCATGTCAGTTAAAAAACTTCATTCTTAAAGTCAGAGAGACATGAAAAATCTTATGCAGAGACACAACCCTGATGGTAACAGAATGGGAACCTGCAGCTCGATGTGCCATTGCATTGCATCAAGGATAGCTAATGTCCTGCTGTTTCTTACATCCATGCGCTTAGAGACTCTCTTCCCCACGCCACTGTACTAAGATCTTTCTGGGGGTTTATAATACACAGCTTCAGCTTCCTGATGGTGCTGGTGGCCAAGCAGCTGTGTTTGTATGTTTGAGGTTTGTACCTCAGATTTAGGGATGTACAGGGGGACTAAAAATCCAATTGAACATCACGTGGGTTAAGGATTCCCAAGAAGGACCCTGGGAGACCTGTTAATGGCAGCATTAAAGCTTCATTAGCCACCCCAAGCATTATCTCCTCAGTAAATCTGTGCTTCTTAACATTCTTTGATATTTACCTATCTTTGGCCTGTAGACTCTCACCAGCAGAAGCCATTTTAGTGAAATGTGAGCAGTAATCTGGATTCACATCACCAACCTCATCTGAAGATGTGGGCAGTATGGATTAGGGTTTATCATCCACATTCTCCTTTTATTTCAGCCCCATAAGGCAGATTGTTTTTCATTGCAGCAAGATACCTGAATGAGAGGGCCTGCCAGAGTGGGATAGACATGGGGAGGCTGGGAGGGGAGAAAGGTATTACAGCAGGGTAGAAAAGCCAAAGGTGTGTGTTTATTATTGTGAGGATGTCAGGAACTGTCTGTGGAGCATTTTCACTCTAGGTCATTGACAACAAAAACCCTCATGCAGAACAGCATGTGACAAATTGATTTTCTTTGCAACTTTCAGCTGACCTTTGAATACATGATAAGTCAAGACCACAATAAAAGATCCCTTACCTCCTTTAATTCTCCCCCTTTCCTTAATAAACTGCCTCTGAAATGTCTACTCAGTACTGTCTCATTTTGGTTTGATCAATTCTTTAAGAAAAAAATATCCTGAGTAACTGCAAATGTGATTCTTAGTGTGAACCTTAATTTCTACAAGCAACTTACCTGTTTCCTCTCTTTTATTATAATTAATTGAAGAATAATATATGTTTTGAGATGATGAAATCAAACCCATCCAAATCAAAATTTTGACTGAGTTCATTTAATCAAGACAAGTACAATGCTGCACACTATTTCACCATCCATAGGAACTAGTCATGCAGTTCAATAAAAGATACTTAAAGCAAAGTTTTGGCTGGTTTTATAATTGTCTTTCTGAGCTTTTAAAATGTATTTTGTATTTAACTTTCAACAGTTTCTTTTTCTTCTAGTGTAGCAAGAAAATTGTCTTTTAGAGTCATTAAACAATATTCTGAACTGAGAAATGTGTAGCCTAAAAACCTGCAGCTTATGGAAGTTTCCTTCAAAAGACAGAGTCTAATAAGAAAGTTGTTGTACACCAACAATTACTCAGCAGCTCTTCTTTTCCACTCTGCACAAGCATGCAATAGCCGTGCTAGGGAGCATTGTTATGACCAAGTATCTGAGGCAGAAAACACAGCTCCTTAGAAGCTTGGCAGCCTGATGTTAAGCACTTGACTTGGCTTCGTCTGGGGAACTAGAAAAGCTGTCTGAAAAGTAGGATGTTTGGATTCTGTTTTGGTTTGGGTTGTTTGCTTGGTTTTGCATTTGTAAATTTTTGTTTTTGTTTTGTGTTATTTAATAGTAAAGATAAACAGTCAAATCAGAAGATTGTGTTAAACCTAATGAAAGAAATGTTTGAAAATCTTTTTTTTTTTTTCTTACTTTAAGGAAAGCAATTAATCTTCTGGACTAGATTTCTGTTTTCTGGGTTTCCAATGGAGGGAGGAAAGAAGGTCAAAGATACTGTTTACAGAAAGTGTTTCTTTAATGAAAAAATAAGAAATAAAAGAAAGCAAAATGCAGCTTTGATGCTGAAATTCACCTAGATCTAGTTTTCCAGTTTACACTGCAGTTAGCTAAATGCTACTACACATCCAAGAGGAGTTTAGTATCTTTTAGAGGTAATTCAAATTATCTCTAATAGATATGAATGGAAAAGGTATCTGTGGCTTACTACACAATCATTTCTGTCATCTCATTTGTGGGTGTTTGTCTCTTTTCACAAGTAACTTGTGATAGGGTGAGAGGAAATGGCCTCAAGTTGTGCCAGGGGAGGTTTAGATTGGATATTAGGAAGAAATTCTTCACTGAAAGAGTGTCAGGCCTTGGAACAGGCTGCCCAGAGAGGTGGTGGAGTCACCATCCCTGGAGGTGTTCAAAAAACGTGTAGGCGTGGCACTTCAGGGCATGGTTTAGGAGACACGGTGGTGTTGGGTTGACAGTTGGACTTGATGATCCTAGAGGTCTTTTCCAACCTTAATGATTCTATGATTCTATGATCTATCTATCTACCTATCTAAAAAGTTTTCTGTGAACTTTTCAAACCACTTTTGATTCTGTCAGTGTGTTTATGTATAACAGCTAATGAACTCCAGAAATATTCAGCATGCCATAAAGACTAACAGAAATCACCTTTTTGCTTGCATTTTATCTGAAGTACAAAGGCTTGCAAAATATGACAGACCACTCCTCAGAACATTGTGGAAAGAGACAAGTTATCACAACTATTCTATTACACTGGGATTTTATAATGGGAATGATCTCTGTAAGACAACTGGAAAGTTTTGTGAGAGGTAGCAATTAAAAATATTGTGTAATGTAGTAAGAATGATAACAACTGTAGGAAAAGTTGTGCAGTATTAATAGGTTGCAATTAAAAAAGAAAGATTTATCGTGTCTCTCAGTAGACATAAATGCATCAGAAAAATAAATTAGTAAATATTTGTACTCATTTTAGTGTTTGCTATTTTTAATACCTGAAATCTTCATGTCAATATTCCTATCTGAGGAATGATAGCTACTAAAATAGAGCATAGGTACCCTCCAGAAACTTAGGGACCCAGACAAACAGTGCCCTTTTCGTGTGATACGGCATTCTTCCTAGCCTCCATTGGCCACTGCAGGGAGCACACACCTCCACAGGTCCTGCTAGGTCTGCCAGCGCCATGGAGGAGTTTCAGGTACCCTTGGCACATATAAAATGACAGCAGACATTAATGTCTTGGCAGTGACCTCTACCTGTATTTTCTCCTTGCAGGATGCAGAAACAGGCACTTACAAATTTTCAGGGCCTTGTCTTGCTTCACAGAAATAATACTTGAACATTTTCCTTTTACTGGAAAGAAAGTTTCTGTCTTTAATTCATATAATATGCATTAATAAATATATGTTTTTTAAAGTGCCTTCAAAGCAAATATGTAAGACTGTGCTGAAGTAGCGCTGCCAAGTCAACAGCTGAAATTGTCCATTTCTCCATGATCTGATATTTGACAAAAGATGAGACCACCGGTTCAGGCGAAAAAAAAAACATAATTAGCACTTACCTTGGTAACCAGACTCGGGAATGTCCGATCCATTTATTCACCATACCCAGTGGAAACATCTACCCCTCCTTTTGAACACATAATGCAACTCCTCCAGGGGTGGGTGAAGAGACTGAGAGTTGGATCCCTTAGGCAGCCAATACAGGCTGATAACCGACTGAAAATAAAGGAGGGTAGATTTAGACAGGATATAAATAAAAAAAAATTTACAATGCAGGTGGTGAAACAGTGGCCCAGGTTGCCCAGAAAGGTTGTGGAGGCCCCATCTCTAGAAACATGCAAGGTCAGGTTGGCTGAAGATGTCCCTGCTCACTGCAGGAGGGTTGGACTGGATTACCTTTAAAGGTCCCTTCCAATCCAAACCATTCCATGACTCCATGGTTCTATGAAATACCACTCCCTTTTTCTGCCAAAGTAGCATTTTATCCTGTCTCTTGTAACAGGGAGCCAGGCAGGCACTAAAGCCAGCATGAAGGAGCATAAGGTGGGAAAAAGGGAAGGATGAAGCAGTATGGGGAGGAAAAACAGGCTCATTCTCCTTCTCAATTATTTCAAACTGTTATCTGCACTTACCCCACTGCTCTAATACCACATTGATGCACAGTTTTTTACCCTTCAGTAACTTGTTGGCAACTCAAAATTGTCACTTTCAGGGGAAAACCTGAAATTTAGCGATCCCAGGAAAAGCAGGTGTCATTATTCACAAGGAATGTGGGAAGGTGTGAGAAAGTTATAACAAACAGTAGTAAATAATGACCGCACAAATAACAGCTCTGACAATAACCAGATGCTAAGGGAGATCCCGTTGCTCCTGGCTGCTCCAAGCATTACAGGCACACATATTGAGAAAAAGGTCCTCTTCATAGGATAGTATCTTAAACCAAAGTATCTTTGCTGAATCACTTTTTTTCCCATTAAACACCTTTCTTTTTCAAAATAAGAAGCTACTGTTTCTGGCCAGAAGAAGGGTCCTTCCTACGGTTTCATTTTGTGATGAGGAATCTCCTGTTCACTTCTTTGCCTCAGATAATGACTCCAATCTCTACGGCTATCTTTAAAGTGGTTGGAATGTCTCAGAAAAAAGAACCGATCAGTCTCCAGACCATCCCAAAGCTGCAACAGCTCAGTGACCTGGAGAAATAATGATGGCTCTTTCAAAGCTAGTACAGACCAGCTGATGAAAAGTGATTTCTGTGTGGCAGGCAGCTTGAACTTCTTGGCTTCTTGGGTTTCAGTGCTTTGCTGGGCACAGATAAAGCCTCCTGACTATGGAGATAAGGAGACCATTGATGTAAAGAATCCTTCTGAAGATTGATTCCCTGTGCTCTGATATAAGCTGATTCAGTTCCAATCCCTACAAACCAAACTTCTTTCAAACCCTATGAACCAAGCCCTGTGAAGTTCAAATAGCTCCTCTAAGGTGCAGTTCTAACACTTCAAGGAGACTCTGAAAACCTGGGGTTTCTGACATGAAAGGATGTCCACAAACAAACAGGACTATTTGATAGTTTGTCATTATCTTGTATTTTCCCAACCCTGGCTCACCAAATAAGGGAAATATTAAGAAACAAAACACAAAAGCCTTGTCCTTGCTTAACAGTACAAAAAATAAAACACCAGCTTCTTTACTCTTGTATTGAGTTTACGTTGCAAGGTTTTGGTAGCAGGGGGGCTTCTGTCAGAAAACACCAGAAGCTGCCCCCACATCCACCAGACCCAGCTCCAGCCAGCTCCACGATGGACCTGTCACTGGCCAAATTTGAGCCAATCAGAGATGTAACATCTCTATCATAACATATTTAAGAAAGGGTGAAAAACTGTGCAGCAGCTGTGAAATAGGAGAGAGAAAATGTGAGAGAAGCAGCCCTGCAGACACCAAGGTCGGTAAAGAAAGAGAGGAGGTCCTTCAGGTGCCAGAGTGAAGATTCTCCTGCAGCCCATGGTGAAGACCGCGGTGAGGCAGGCTGTCCCCCTGCAGCCATCGAGGACCATGATGGAGCAGATAGCCACCCTGCAGCCCTTGGAGGACCCCAGGCTAGAGCAGGTGAGTGTTCCCAAAGGAGGCTGCAGCCCACGGAAAGACTACGCAGGAGCAAGCTCCTGGCAGGAACTGTGGCTTGTGGAGAGTAGCCCACACTGGCACAGTCCATTTCCAAAGGACTGCACCCCATGGAAAGAACCCACACTGAAGATGATTTTGAAGAACTGCAGCCCATGTGAAGGACCCACATTGGAGAAGTTCTTGAAGGTCTGTATTCCATCGGATCGACCCCACACTGGAGCAGGGGAACATTGTGACGAGGAAGGAAGCAGCAGAGATAAAGCATTAGGAACCGACTTCAATTCCCATTCCCCATTGCCCCTGCACTGCTTGGGGTGAGTGGGGAGGAGGTAGAAGAATTGAGGGTGAAGTTGAGCCTGGGAAGAAGGCAGAGGAGAAGGAAGGTGTTTTTAGTTTACTTGTTATTTTTCACTTTCTTATTCTGTTTACTTGGCAATAAATTAAATTAATTTCCCCATGTCAAGTCTGTTTTCCCCATTATGGTAATTGGTGAATGATCTCCCTGTCCTTATCTTCACCCACAAGCATTTCCACCCTGTTTTCTCCCCTGTCCTGATGAGGGGGGGTGGGAGAGGGTGGCTGGGTGGGCATCTGGCAGCCAGCCAAGGTCAACCCACCACAACAATGTTACAGAGAGGAGCTCATTGAAAGTAGTAAGAACAAAGATGTAGATATAACTTCTAACATAGAAAACCCCAAAGCTGTAGATGGTTGGATGATGAGAAAGCATTCAAGGGTGGATGGATGCTGGCCTCTTACAGCTTTTCCCAGAATATATGATACTGCCAGAGATCAGGACCAATGGGCTCTAATCCAGCACTGCTGCTCTTACAGTCTGATGTTAATATGGAATATAGCAATATTATTGGTGACAAAGTCAAAGTGCTAAAAATGTATTTACCATTTCCTCAAAGCATCAGATACTAATCTATGAACTTTCTGGACTCAAAACTTCCCTAAATGTGTCACCATCATGCATAAAGTTGTCCTCACAGTAAAGCTGTGGAGCATTAATGTTTCCAATCATGTTTCATAGTTGGGGGAATAGGTTGCCTGCCAAGATCAAAGGGACAATCTGGCAATGCAGCAGTCCAGAAGAGCTTTGACTCTGATTTCAATACATCTCAGTGTATCCTACACTGTTAGGGAACAACTCCTCATCTGTCATCAGTCTATTGTAAATAAAATGCCAATTTTTATTTTTCTGTAGATATTAATTTGTGATATTCAACCCACATAACTCACAGTAGCAGACAATAACAACATAAACATACCCACAGGCATGATAGGGCATGAAGTAAGAGTGGGAAGACTCAAAGACCTAAAAGTTGATAAATATAGCTTACAGACAAAACAATCAATTAAACTTTTAAAAAGTTCCTAAATCTGAAGCAATGAGATCCCTCTGTATGGGATAATGGCTTGAGTGTCAAACCAATAGCTTGTTTGGAAAAATTAAAAAATAAAATTCTATTCATACGAATTTCTAACTTCTTACTCAGCAGGTGCATCTTAGGTTATGGTAATATGTATCATGTAAATGCAATAGCTAGTCTAAGGAAAATTAGTTTATTGGATTTATCAGTAGAGTATTTTACTCAGAAAAAGAAGAAAAGAAAAAAAAAAATAAAGGCGACCAATCCTTAGAAGGGTTCAGTTAAGTAGCAAAAGAACAATTTAGGAAGGCTGGAGAAAGGTTAGGTCAGATGAGTCATGGGCACGCATTGCTTATACATTATATTGACCATTTATTAGCAAGAAGATTCCAAGGCATGATGAAAAATAAACAAGATTTGTTCTCCCTACACTATATGGGAACCTTTAAGGTCAGACTTTTTTCAGCTTTTTACCTGTGCTGAAATTTGAGTTGAAACACATTAGAATTGTTGATTTTTGGTCTTGTACTTGGGCAAGCAATCCCTCCAACACCCCAACGCTCAGTTAAAGCAGCAGAACAAGGATAAGGTACTCCCCATCAGACTCCGACTATCCAGTCTAAAGCAGTCAGCGTAGACTCCTGAAAAGGATGAAGGAGGATTAGGTACTTCCAGATTCAGCCCATGCTGACACATATGGTTAAGAAAAAGAAGAGCAACAACAGCTCTTAAGTAACTGGGAGGAAGGTCTCAGCTCTGAGACAGAGTTCATTAGTTTTTGGGACAGATGTGTTAGGGGAATACGGCCAGATGTGGCAGCCTGAAAAAATGAAAACTGCTGCAGCTCCATGGCTCCCAGGTCTAACTGGTACTGATGCTGAAAATGCATTACCAGTATGCATACGTACATAGAACATATCTATACACCACATATATACATATGTATGTGGCTGGACACAGAGATCATAGGCAGACACCCAGCAGTCACACAAACTCAGACAGCACCAAAGGCCTCATCTCGTTTCCCTCTCTGGCCAAGCAGGATGAAAGTCCATTATTGAAAATACACAAATATATGTCTGTACAAGGTGGATCCCTCCAGCAGCTGGGCTCAGACGCTCAGTCTACTGAGCAGCTGCCCCTGGATCTCAGTATCCCCAGTTGCTGGCACCTGGACGTACGAGCCCCCAGGACCACAGCTCTACTCCAGTTTGCATCAGAACAAGCACACACACACACAGAGCTGGCCAAGAATCCCCTTGATCCCAATAGCCAACCTCACTGTGGTTTCACCCTTAGAGACTCTGGCTCCCAGACCACACCACCTACTCACTGGCTACTCCAACTTGGTCTTTGCTTACACTCACAAACTCACTCACACACCCACACTTGCTCCAAATTGTGCACAGGAGCCTCTCTTCCCTGGTCCCACCCCAGTAGCTTCTGCTTGGTTTCATTCACTCCCATTTCTCCAGCCAGGAAACCTCTAACCTCGGTGTCAGCCCAGCTGCTAGCACACAGACCCCATAGCCACATTGCTTGCAGAATAGAGAGCCCCTCACCCAGGAAAACTGTTAGAAAGGAGTTTAATAAGTATGCTGACAAGTAGCTATTTACACATGACCAATCCTTTTTATCCCTTTATCCCTCCCTCCTCCCCCAATTTTCACACAGTCATTCCTCCCCAGATTACCTAGGTCCCTCCCTTTCCCCACCTTTGGCCATAATAAATCCTGTTCAATCCCAAAATGCTTTTTCCTTGCATCCCATAGTGTGTCCCATACCCCCAGCTGCAACCCCTGTGGTCCCAGCATCAACTCATCATGATAGGTTTCCCTCCTGGACAGTGGGGCTGAGGGTCTCCTGGACAACCCTGGGAGGGGCCCAGATAGGGTGCCCCTTCCTCTGAGTTCTTAAGTTGTGTTCCCACCTGCCTTTGTGCCCTTGTGCTCCTCTGGACTAGCACAGAGGGGCTTTTGGTGGGCTGACTGCTCTGGGGATGGGCCTGGGAGCAGTCAAGGTGTTACTAGGGGTCCCCCTCCTGCTGTTGTCTCTGTGTTCTTTTGTGGGTGCAGATGGGCTTTTATTGCATAACCCAACATCATGATCCTCTTAAATCTCCATGGTGGGATGGAAAGAGGGTTAGTTGATTCTGCACAACGCACTGCGGATCAATACTCTAGATTTCTATATTTTAGATGGTTAAAGGTACACGAAATTAAGTCCAACCCACGTTCAAAGTGAGGCTTGGATGGGGGAGGATGGTAAAAGTGAGATAAGAAAGCAGGAAACAATATAGTATAAAACAACCTAACAGTTTCCATATTGCATCAGGAAGAGGACCCAAAAAATAAAAAATAGACTGGGAAATGCAAGCAAAGAACCACCTTCTGTGTCTATTTACTTACAATATTCCATGAACAGTGTTAAAGAAGCACACTTGACAAACGTAAGCCCTCTGGTTTAGTCTGCTCTACTGCTAGATCTCAGTTTAAATTAAAATATGCAAAAATTTGTGTAAAGACTGATATGGCCTTTAGTAGATGTTTCTAACTATTTCAGCAGCTTAACAGCAATGTAATTTTAACCTGAAATAATTTTTTACAAATAACAAGTCATGGCTGATGATGAGTTAGCTCTATTTTATTAACATTTGCTAAAGGACTTTCAAATCCCCAGGTGGAAACTACCACAGAGAGAGTTTGTATAAAAAACACATTACAATACTCTTTTTCTCCTATTTTGAACTCTCTTGTATATATTTACACTTACCTCATGCTGCTATTTACATTTTTTCCAAAGCAAGAGTATATTTTAATGACTTGAATACTAGCATTACATTTTCTAGTAAACATTTGATAAAGCTGAGAATATGCATTCCTTGGTCTTAGAGCACTTTCCTTGCCAGCATGGCACCAGTTTATATTACACTATCACTAAGATCTATATGTGTCAAGCACAGGGCAACCTCTGGCCTCTTTCCATATAGCCACCCCTGCAGCGCCCACTGCTAACATCTGGGTATGGACACCCCATACGCTGAAACAAAGAATGAAAAATGAGATGTAAAGTTAGTAATTTTGAAAGAAAGGTTATTCCATATCTTAATGGAATTAAGATTTGGGAACAAAGGCAGAATGATGTCAGAAGAAACAAAGAAGTATGAAAAGGAAGGTAAGTACAAGTGAAAAAGCCTGAACCCAGGAAAGGGTTCAGATTATGACCCTTTACTTCATTAAACAAGACACTCACCCATTAGAATTGGCACTGCTGCTAGAGTTGGATGGTGAGAAACAAAGACAACCATTAAAACAACGCCTCCCTCCTCACACCCCTCCCTGCTCCCGCGCGGGCCCTTCCCCGGGCTGCAGCCCTTCAGGGACCCCCTGCTCCCGCCTGGGCTCTCCACGGCCGCAGCCCCCGCAGGAAACATCCCCCGGCTGCGGCGTGGGGCCCTCCCCGGGCTGCAGGCGGGGTCTCTGCTCCGGCGGGGCCTCTGCAGGGCTGCGGGGGGTCCCTGCTCCGGGCCTGCACCACCTCCTGCCCTCCTCCCCCTCCTCCGGCCTGGGGGTGCCTCTGCTGCTGCTCCCTCCTCGGCTTCCTCCTCCTGTGCCGTGTTTTGCCTTTGGCCCTTTCTGAAGCCCGTTTCCCCCCGGCGCCCCCAGCTCGGCTGAGGGGCCCAGCTGTGCCCTGCCGTGGGGCCGCTGGAGCCGGCCGGGACCGGCTGTGCCCGGCACGGGGCAGCCCCGGCCTCTCCTCACAGAGACCTCCCCTGCAGCCCCACTGCCAGTGCCTGGTACAATTAATATTATAAAACCAGATTTTCAGTCGAAGTCAGTGGGGAGATCCTGATTTATCTCAGCTAAGGATTTGTCATAGTCTATATAGATGTATTTATTTCTCTTTCTAAAGGTCTGGTTTTCTGCTCAGTTGTATCACTGGAGAAATTCCTATTATTTCCAAAATCCTTACTGTCAGCACTGAAGGAACAGGCTTTGTTCTGTTTTCTTGCACCACAGTTGCTTTCAGTGGTATTGCTCATCTTTCTTAAAAGGAAGATGCCATTTAAGATAATTCCCATATGGGTCAAAAAAACTGTTGTGTTTATATCATATGCCAAGTCATATAACATGACAAATGATGGTATGTCTGGAAAAACTGTTGCTTCACTGCCTGTACTTTAGAGACGTTTAGGACTGACTTGATTGCAACGTGCATATACAACTGTTGTAAAACATACTTTTCTGTCATGGAACTGAAGGAGTTTTGAATGTCACAACATTTATCTGATACACACACAAATCATCCCTGTGTTCCTCTGTTGCACCGAAGGACTCCTTTGTCTGCTTCCGATCTTTTTCATATGACGTCATCTGAAGCTATCGCTACCACTCTGACTCCAAACCGTCCCTCCAAGCAGAAGGCTGTTGTCCCCTCCCGAAGGATGTTCTCCTACGGGCTTCACCCAAGGTTACACTCATGTAGACATCTGCTTAGAATTTGAAGTTCCCCACTTCTGTGCGGTCATCTGACATTTCCCTGCCAGTTTGCATGCAGGGCAAACAAGGAGGAGAGGTTATTCTGCCCGGCAGTCATGCAGTGCATAGTTATTTGGCTCGTGGTGATGCAGGGCTGCCACCAGCGCAATTCTGCCCCAGCAAGCTGCTATCCATGGGTCTCTCCAACACACCGCTGCCTTTAGATGTTCCTCTGAGCCAGCTGGCTCGGACTGAGGCCAGCAATAAGATTGTCAGCAGAAACAAACCCTCTCCTAGAAAAAAAAGAATGTTGTTGAATTAGAAAACACGACAAATATGAGAATTTAACCCTTGCAGCTGCTTGCCTTTCATGTTGGTGATGGTGAGAAGTTTCCATTGTAGTCGCTACCTGTTATCTGAAAAGTGGGGTCGTTCGCCCGGTGTGGAAAATGCCAAACTACGCACAGGGTGGTGGTATTTTATCCAATTCATTTTTGTGCAAAGATGGATGCTACGTGGTAACTCCACAAAGCTAGCACACCACACCAAGAAACTACAAAGTATCTATGCAGTTAAATGTGTTGGTCACAGTTAATATTCACACCCCCCAGCTAATCATTTGTTAATTTCTTTCTCATTTCAACTTAAAGGTACAGCTTCCTCTAAATTTACCACACACACTCAAAGAGTAAGGGGCTTATTTGAGCAAAGGGCTTCCTGGCCTATGGGCGTGATTTTTAGTATTATAAGGAGGATAGTTCACCTAAATGGCACTCAGTTTTAGTTCTTATCAACATCCCAATTAGTTGTTCTCTTTGACTATACACTTTATCTCCCAGTTCTCATAGTCTTGTGAGGTGGGATGTTCCCTTCTACCAGCCTCTCAGCTCTCTTCAAGGATATAGTCATAAAACAAATGCTTCCCTATCTCTCAGCCCTCTTCTCTGGCCACCAAATTCTGTTTTGCAAGGCTCACATGGTTCTTTGTTATTACTTAGAAGAAAATTCTATTTTCTTCAGAATATCGCACCCACTCTGGTAACCTGCTGGGTAGAGGGACTCATCAGGAAAGCCTGAGCATCTTACCTGTGCTAGTGCTTCTTGAAATGGGAAAAGGCCTTGTTACAAGACAAAAATAAGGGACCTTTTGCATTTGTAGAATGATACTAACTGCAAACCCAAGTCATTTAACATTTGGGGAATGTAGATGTTGAAGAAAATTCTGTGACCAATTTGCTAAAAATGTGTATGAACATCTCAGAGAGGGTCTAGGCAGACATTTCAGCACAGCTGCAAATAGTAGAGCTTCTCATTATCACTTATACTTTCACTGCCTTTTATAATTGTTTGGATTCAATGAGGTGTAACATTGGTGTATATCCCTACTTTTCCAATTAACAAAGTTTAAAAACTTACATATGTGTGTATGTTTATTAAGATATTTTTTATTAATTAAAACTCAGAAGTGAAAGTTGGTTTTGTTCCCTTCTTACCACATTTTTTAGCAAAAATGTCAAAAAGGAAATGTATAATTTTTTATTTCGCATTGAGTTTCATAATGCTCAAATTACAAATTTTTCAAATAGATTTGATATTTCACTTTTTCTTTTATCCATTTATTTTTTTTCTTTAGTCTTTTTTTATTTCTTTCTTTTAAGGACCAAAAATTAATGGAAAAACACAGGAGAAAAGGTGAAAATGGAAGAAAAAAATTAATAGAAGTGAGAAGCAAAGACAGAAATAAATAAAAACATTCAAAATAATACAGATAAAATACATTTTTTAGAAATATTATAATATACATATACATATTTCAAAATTGGGTTCTTTGCACTAATGTACATAAATATTCTGTACAGAAATGCTAAATACACCTAACACTGATGTGAGTATACATAGTTACAGTGGTCATGTTAGCATTAAAAGAACATTTTTAGATTGCCTCAGCATGTAGCACAATTAAAATTAATAAAAGAGCTTTAAGTGGTGTTCGTAGGCAACCAGGTGAGCTAGTAGTTACGTTAATATTGAAGGTTATTTTCCTGCTTCGTATATATGCTTGATTTAAAAAAAAAAGTTTGTGTTCAGGGTGTGGCTGAATAGCTGTTACTTCGAATGCATGACTTTGCCTACACCTTATCATGTCCTTTTAATAAATCACGTGGGGGAACACTTTGTATTAAGATTTTGTGAAGAAAAATGACTTTTTCAATATTTCATGCATAGCATAAACTATTAAATACATTTACAAATTTGTTACAACACGTCCTCCAAGCAGTTATTATATGTAACCTGTACTACACACCACTGAAATGCTGTTCTCTGTTGCAGCATTCCAACCCCATTAAAGAGCTTTTTTTGCATGGGTGTAGTTTTCAAACATGAGCAGAGTGACAAATGGAACTTTGGGGATTGCATGTACATAACTGAAGTATCTTCTGCTCATAAACTAGCCCCCCTATGCCTTATTCACCTCCATAGCTGCAAGGAACATAAGGGATAGGTTAGAGAGAGAAGAGGGAGTGAAAATGCTGTTATTACTTTCACAGTCCCAAATAACTCTGTAAATGCTTCCTGGCTCTTCCTGCTACCAACATACACTGCAAATTCTCCCCCACAGGATAAGACCTCCTGTATATTGCCTCGTTCACTCAAGGAACTCAAAGTGCTTTAAAAGAGATCAGTTTCAAGGCCTATTAAAATCAGCGTGCATCTTTTCCACTAATGTCAAGAGGCTTTTAATCAGACTTTAAATTACTCCCCAGCTTCAACTGAGTTCTGAGTTGTTTCTTTCCCACAAATGCATTTTCGCTGCTTGAATCTCATCTCCTGGCTCTCCTTCTCATCTCCTTTTTGGGCCCTTTCTGTTATTTCTCTCTCCTTACATTGTGTGTTGCTACACTTCCCAATGTAGTGTCATCTGCAAGGTGAATTAATGTGTGCCATCTTCCAGATCATTAACAAAGGCACTAAGTATAATCCCAGGTGAAAACTATCCATGAAACACACAGCCACACTGCAAGGAATGAAATGCATTCCCCTGTTCCCTACAGGATCACACAGATTCTCAAAATTCCTCACTTTTAGCTCATCAAGGAAAGCTTGTCAAGCTCATGCAGTTATATTTGCTTTCTCTCAATGGAATGATCTAACATACACACACAGAGACACACACGTAGATAGACATATCTGTATAATCTTCCAGAGTAGAGAAACAGAATGAGAAAAGGTAAAAGAAATGGTGTATGGCAGAGCTACATAAAATTAATTTTTATACTTATATAAAAATACATTTAATAGCACTGGCATGTTACAGAAGCCTGACATATTTTTGATTGAATCTGGTCCCCACTTTATATTTCAGTTCCATCAGTTAAAGATGCCACACTCGCAATAAGTCGTGGAAAGTAAAATATTTATTAAACCCTAACTACTGCAGATAGAGAATGCTCTTTCTGTGTCTGGTATTTATACGCTCTATATTCAGCTTTAATTAGATAACAAACCACATTATTATTTTCCACTTCTTCACATAAACTTTCCATAGTAGAGATAAATCTTGTATTTTCTTTTCTTAATTATTTATTTGGGTGGGAGAAGCGTACCTCTTATTTTGCTAAGCTCTATCAATGCAAGTGACCCTCATAGCATCCTAATATCATGGAGTAGTCAGCACCAGGGAGATTTGGGAGAAGAGAGGAAGCATTACAGAGGCAACGTGCATGTATGTATGAACAGCCATATGGATACACAGGTACAGAGGGGTCTCTACAGAGGTCAGTATCATAAAGCTGGCAGTAGACAGAGGAGCCTTTCGCCTTACTGCGGGCAGCATTAGCCAGCCCAGTCTGAGCAACTGCCGTGTTCATCTTCTGATCATCTGTGTCTACCACAAAGCTTAAAGAAATGTCTCCCCACTAACTCTGTGCTCTTTATTCACTGAGTCCTGCAAGACCTTTCTGAACACCATCAGAAAGGTGTTCTCATTTTGGCTGGGGTAGAGTTAATTTTCTTCATAGTAGCTAGTATGGGGCTATGTTTTGGGTTTGTGCTGGAAACAGGGTTGGTAATACAGGGAAGTTTTAGTTCCTGCTGAGCAGGGCTTACACAGAGTCAAGGCCTTTTCTTGCTCCTCACCCCACCAGCGAGTGGGCTGGGGGTGCTCAAGGAGTTGGGAGGGGACACAGCTGGGACAGCTGACCCCAACTGGCCAAAGGGATATGCCATACCATATGACTTCATCTTCAGCAATAAAAGCTGGGGGAAGGAGGAAGTTGGGGGAACACATTTGGAGTTATGGTGTTTGTCTTCCCAAGTCACTGTTACACGTGATGGAGCCCTGCTTTCCTGGAGATGGCTGAACGCCTGCCTGCCCATGGGAAGTATTGAACAAATCCCTTATTTTGCTTTCCTTGTGTTCGTGGCTTTTGCTTTACCTATTAAACTGTCTTTATCTCAACCCTGAATTTCATCCTTCCAACCCTCTCCCCCATCCCACTAGCGGGGAGCGAATGAGCAGCTGTGTGGGGCTTAGTTGCGAGCTGGGGTTAAACCACAACAAAAAGGTGAATTTGGATTTAATCTCCTCTATCCACCTCATCCATTTCTAATTTAGTTATATGGTTATTACATGGGTTGTGTAAATAAATGGCAGCAAAGTATTTATGCCATGTAATTATATGTTAAAATCCAAGTAATAGCAGTTACTTTTATTAGCAATAACAATTATCATCCCTCCTAGCACAGTCTCAGATAAAGAAATTCCTTGTAATGATCTTGTAATGGCAGTTCTACATCCATGTCATATTGACATGAATAATAGATTTAATGTCAAAAGGAAAATGATTAACTGTTTCTTCACTGAAGTAGCATGAATTTCTGTGCATCCATTTGCTTATACCCAGGGATCTTGTCTCATTAGCTGGAAAATATGTTAAAAAAATATAATTATTAACAAATTACAGGTTTTAGTTCTTTTAACAATGAAAGCCCAGAAGAGGATTAACAAAAAAGGAGCTGAGCTATTAAGGATTCAAGACAGGTTTACAGAGACAGTGCAGAACTAGAGATGGTGAGTTAACTCTGAGGAAACTGGTATGTTTAGACAGTGCAGTCTAGACTTGCGAAAGGATGCTGGGATCCCAAAAGCAGTGGAGGTGTGTCAATGAGAACTTCCTGACAGCTAATGAGCCCTGCCTCTCTGTGGACCTCATTAGCCCTGACACAGCTCTGGACATCGAGGTAGTTGGGTGCCTGCTCACTCGCGAACTGAGGCATCAAAATACATCTGAGTGTCTGCATCTGTACATCTCAAGTTATTCTTTTGTCTGCAAGGGAGGGACATGTGCAGTTTTCTACCTCAGACTCTGAAAATGAGAGTAATCAGAGATCTGAGGCATATTTATGTGTAAAAGTAATTCTGGTGCTCTTAGTAAGTATGTTTGGAACTTTTCTCAGGCACCTAGGGCCAATAAGCACAGGAGAATTTGCACCCATATTCTTAAATCTTCTTAACCTTAAAAACTGAGTGGTGACATGAAAACTGTCTGCTGGGAATGGTTCATGTCATGGAAGTTGTATGGGGCTCATGCAAAATTAATTACACAACATCGATGGCTGACTTCCAGTCCTTTAGGTGCATTCACCAGGGTTGTCTGATTTCATAATGTAACTGTGGCCTGTGATATCATACCTAGCACACTTTTTTACTTGTTTTGTTTTTTTTTTTTTTAGTTGGACTTTTGATCAATTTTTCCTGTAGTTTTCTTTCTGTTGGATGTCTCAGGTCATAAAGATATTTCCACAAGTAGAGAAGAAAATCCATGGTAAAATCCTCTGAGAAACAAATTATTGTTCCATCTGACTTTTCAATTGGAATTATAAGTTAAATGGGCATTAAAGAAAGGAACTGTGATCTTTTATTTAGATGTAAATTCACCAAAGTAAATTTAGCCTGACTTCATTCTCAAAATACAGGCAAACTACATGTGCAGTTTCATATGTTAATAGACAAGGGTTCTTAGCTGTTCTCCACCAGCTGAATAACATTGAATCCCACTTCAGAGGTAGGAACAGGTAGGAGGGACAATCAGGTGATGAGGCATAAGTGTGTAGTTCCAGTTTCAATACCCCCAACCACCTAGAATATCTGCAGAGGACTGGAAAATATGACAAAAGGCCCTCACCTTTCTGATAGATGACTTGTATGCTAGACTGGTTACCCTAGGAGTCTTACATTGCACTAAAGTTACCTGAGCAGTTGCCTGAAGGAGAGACAGCACTAGAAGTCACATGGACAGTCTTCCTGAAGATCAAAAGCAGAGGTTCGCAATACCATGAGAAAGTTTGGTGTTTAAAAATCAAATCTTGGTTTTATAGGCTTGGATAACATAACTGACATTAGTCCTGCTCTGATTTCAGCTCAAGAAGAGATACTTATCTTGCATGCCCTTATCCTCCTTTTCCAAACTGTCATGTAGTGCTTACTCTGCTAACGTCGCCTTTGACACTAGTTTTGTAGCAAAATTATTGTTCCATTTGTGTGGGTTTGTGTCATTTAGAGTCAATGTCTGTGTCAGATCCTTTGGGACAAATCTATATGTACATTGATTCAGAAGAACTTCACAAAGTTTGACTGTGTCCTAGAATATGTGGTCTAATACTATATAATTCAACACAAAATACAGTATGGCCTTTCTTAAACAGCACACAGAAAGCTGAAAATTGGAGCATTTAGCAAAAGTTAAAGCCTGCAATTGTCACTATTTTTGTCTTAAATTCCTATTTAAATTCTCAGCAGTGTGTTTAAACCTTCTGGGCACTACTTCATTTAGGAGAATATTTCACTTCCATCAAGACTCCCTGTGTACACATAATTTTATCAAAATAATTGTTCTCATAATGGTAACAACTGAATAAGCTATATGATATAATCACTTTTTTTTATAAGAACTGCATACACTCTAAGTGCATTCACTTTAACTCTGTCATGGGACATGGAATAAGATGACTATAATTGCAAATAGCACAATATTTAAACACTTTCCTATATATCACTTAACTATTATATTTATGCTAGATTGTTAGGATTACAGAAAGGAGTGTAAAAAGTGCATATGGGCCACAGTGTAGAGTTGTTCTAATCAGCGTTTAGTATTTGAATAGTAAAATTTAGTGTGGGGTTCATGGTTTTGAGGTTAAAATTTTTTATTGACTTTTGCTACGTCTGAAGTAAATGCTGAAATCCCCTCCAGCAAAGGTCCCACTACAGTCTCTGCAATGCGTTTTTGAATCCCTCCCTGAGGTATTTGTTTATGCAGTCAGTTCCCAGTATCGGTGGAAGTTTGCCTGTGCATGTGCTGAGAAGGAAAGTAGGAAAACCTTCAAGATATGGCCTCGGGTTATCAGCAGTGAAGTCTCTGCAGTACCTTTGTGCCTCTGAACTCTAATTGGCCTGAAGCTAAGCAAAGTTCACAGATCCGGCGCTGGAGCTGAGCCAAGTCTAGTAGTCCTAACCTTACCAAAGTTTTCACCTAGGCATGGGAGTTTCATCTGATTAAAAATCTCAGGGCCTGGCCTGCTCTCTTTTAACTTTGTATGTGTTCACTAACCTGCACGCAGGAAGTGGAGGGCTGTAAGATCTCAATCCCTTCACTGAGCTGCAGTTGAAATAAATGTGAACAGCTCCTGTGGCTTGAAATACGGGACACAATTTAAGAGATGCTTTTGAAATATTTTTTTGAATTAAGATAGCCCAGTATGGCAAAGATATAGAAACCTTCAAATGAGAACTGTTTTCAAATAAGCTGTTTTCTTTACACTGTTTGGGTTTGGATCTGAATGGTCATTTTTGAAAACCTAATGAGTTTAATCATGTCCAGATCCTAGGACCACATCCTCCTAGAATGGACAAATCAGCTGCTGATGAGGTATTTTTCCTAGGGACAAGTGTTTAGATAGACTTTACTAGATGCTGCATTACCAAGTTTGTTAAATGCAAAATGTAAAAACAGGTTTACTGTTCCTCATGGAAGGATGGGGACATCAATGTAAAAATGCAGAATAACTGCAAACTTTCACATTTTGAAGAAATGGGAGCTGTGCTCATACTCTTCTGAGAGGAACCATCTTTGTCCTGGTTTTGCTTTGGGGTTTTCTAAAAAAAAAAGTCAGAAATTATAAATGAAACATCTTTCCTAGTGGCAAAATACCATCACAATATTCATAACCCCTTTACATCTTTTGAAATTTATTTAGAACCTTGTGCTATCCCCATTCGCTTTTCATCATTCCCACATTCAAAAATGTATGTTTAAGAGCTTCGTGCAGTCCTTCAAAGGATGCTACCCTCTCCCTGTTTTATACATCATCATCAAGGTTCAGTGGTAAATGTACTTTCTTGTTAACTATACCCTGATTGAATTCTTCCATCTCTTTCTTGATTTCTGTCTGTCAGTGACATACCTGTCATCTTTATCTGTGAGTTCTGTCACCTGGGATTTTCTGTTGCTCAGATGATATTTTATGCTTTTGTTGCCTTTATTTTATTCTTTGACCTCTTGAAATATTTTCTTGTTGCACGACATGAATTCTTCTGACAGTTTCAAAGGAATAGTTTTGCCAACTTCAGCATATTAAAGTTGCTTGCTTGAATGCTGGTAGTTTTTCTGTCTTTTATTTTCTATCACATTCCCTGAATCCTTTGAGATCCTTTCTAAGTCTTTTTTATGAGTTATCTTCACTACTTTGCTCTTCCTTTTATTACTTGGTCAAACACCTTTTCAAAATACTGCCCAACTTTTCATTCAGAACTGGAGTGCAAATGGTTTAGACCTCTTCAGGCACTGAGAAAGATCATTCTCAGAGTAGCAAGAAACTCCATTTTCTCTCATTCCTGTTGCTGTAAGATAGAAAGGAGAATTATTTTTCATTTTATGGTAAAAAACACTATAATAATGATCAGTGTCATTTGTAAGCTCACACTGAGGCAAACAGCAGAGGACGTGACTACCATATCTTCAGCCTATTTAAATACCAGCTTGAAAATGGCAGAACTCTACAAATGGCATTGCTAACTGTCTTCCCTACCTCCAAATGTATAATTCACTTAAATTTCCACAGTCCTCAAAACATCAGGCATAATTGCATAACGTATACAAAAACTCATTCTCATAAACCAGCACAAGTTTTTGCACATCACGTCAAAACTATTCATAGTTGCAATGTTAGTGAAATCAGTTGTCCTGCTGAAATGGATGGTATTACTGAAACCAAGAAAGTCCAGTCTGGAATGAATTTGGTTCCATATTTAAGGGGATGAGGCTCAAAACTTTCTGAAGTCCAGAGCGTCACCTTCTTTTGAAGCCAATAGAGATATAAAAAATAAATCTAACATCTCGGCCCTCTGCATACGTGGTCCAAAACCCAAACAAAATTCACAGTTCATATTAATGCTGGTACTTACAAATAACAAAAAGACCAGGCTGTCTTCTATGTTGTTTTCAGCATTCTATCCCATGTGTTGGTCTTAGTCATTTTTTGGAAAGACTTGTTGGATCTGGATTGTAAAATTAATGATGACCAGGTTATGTATTGCTTATTTACAACTGTGAAATTTTATTCTCAAGAAATAAATATTCTTGAAGCAGTACAACAACAGTAACCCAAAAACTCTGCAACAAAAATAATAATATAACTTCAAACCAGCTATGCCTCTGGTCCAGTTTTTCACATTAATACCCATTCTTATTGAAAGATACATATTCATATTATATGTATTAGATACCTTAAAATTTTATATGCAATTTAATGACTCATGTACAAGGCACACCCAGAGATATTTTCTGATAAGATGCAGTTTTCAAAAGCATGATACTTCCTTGACTTTAAGCATTAGCCAAAATCTGATTTATGATTCAGCTGAAATGATCCATCTGTTTCTGAGAACAAAGCAAAAGAAATGCAAAAGAAAATAAGGCATTATTTTGTTTAAATGAAAACTCTTACAGCAGCTTTATTAAAGAAGTGCTTTACTTTTTATAGGGTGCATGCTGGAGATAGTGAAAGAATATCTGCGTCCCTGCAAAAGTTAACCCAAAGTTGGACATGTCATCCTGAAATCTCTCTTTGCCTATGCTTAAATTTGATGTTTTGTCACCTAACTGCATTAAAGTTTCAGTGCATTAAAAGGCTGCTGCAGATCTAAACTGCAAAAGGTAAGCAAAGCCATACCTGCTGTTGTGACCTTTCTCTAGCAGGAGTAACAGGGGTCCTGAGAAAAGGGACACTATAGACAAGCAATATGACAAAGATAGGTGGAGTCAGGGAGGATAGGAAAGGTTGGAAGCGGAGATTTAATTTTGCTGAAAGAGTAGAATTCTTTTCCAAACCAGCATATCTGCATATGCAAGCTGCATCTGCTTTAGAAGTCCAAGCACCCGCTGCAGTCAATGAGCGCTCAGTTCAGCTGATCACACATCACAGTTCAGTGACATTAGGATGCCTAAAGACATTAGGCTGTCAGACGTGACCCAGTACCTATGGTAGATCCATGTCATCTTGGAGCAGCAGCCTAAACACCAGCAATGGATAGCCTAGAGCATGTCAAATGGCCTAGAAGAGAACTTTTATTTGAGTAGCTAAACGATGCTTCAGAGATCTATCCTTATTAACTACTTCAGTGATGAGAACTGCTCAGCTGATTAGGCAAAAGAGTTTTGATTTAGTTGCCTATATAGACACATAGCACTATTTGAACGCTGTAAGTTACCCAAGATCATAAAATGGGATATTCATGTGGGGGTCGCAGATACGACAGAGGAACAACCTATCAGAGACCGGTGTGTTTCTGGATCAGTAGCTGAAGTTAAGGAGAAGTATTGTAATGTGTCTGAAATGGAACTAGATGCCTCTGTTTAAATAAGTGAACGGATTTCCTGGGTGTCTGCCTTCACATCAGATATGTTCACCACAAGGCTTCACTGACTAGATCCCCACTGGCTATAATGACACCCTCCTTGCTCACAGGTGGACATCAACATATGCATACTGAAGGCCAGGTGGCTTAGTCTTTCCAGGACTCTCACTACAGGAAATGTGTGTGTTTGCTGACCTTCCTGCCATTTTAGAAGCCCTAAGGTACCCAGGATGCTGACAGGGGCATGTATAAGAACAACGGCTATACTTTCTCACTGGTGTGTGCATTAAAGGATTGTCGGAAAAGGCATAGGTACAAATAAAGCAGAAGCACCCACATCTCCAAAAAGAGATGTGTCTAAATGGGAGACCTGTCCTTCCAGGAGAGGGGTGCGCTTGTAACCCACAGTTCCTGACAGCAGATATGTGTACAGCTGTGTGTGTGTGTGCGCTTGCATGACTATGCGTGTGATTATAACTTCTTGGAATAACTATTGAAGGGTATTTAGAAATATGTAGTTTTATTATCATCTTACAAATTTCTGATATTGTGATTCATCTGTTATATTGCTGTTATTTATCCTTATGCATAGTTCACTCTTTGTGGGCTAAGTACATGTCATTAATGAATCAAAACTTCTTTAAACCTGATTCTGTTTAAATTGCATGAACTGAGCAGTCTTTCCCTGGTACACCAACTCACAGAGGGGCATGCTGCTGGGCTAAAGAGCAAAACATTGCTCTAATGTGGATATTCATTCTATAGATAGAAGAGTTGCTCAGATTTTTATTATTTTCCTGTATTAGTTACATCTCTGAGTAGAAGAACATGAAGGTGCAAAAATCGAGTTCTGAATGGGAAACACTTGAAGAGAGGTTTTGTGGGGTTTTAATTCAGTCCTTTTTAATTGTTTTGCAGTATGATGACAGAGTTTTTAATTACCTTCAAGACTGTCTGGAATAGAGAGCAGTAGAGTTTATATTTTTTCCTCAAAATTGTGCCTCCTCCTAAGAAAACCTAAACCAAGATGTCCAAAGATCTCATAACCTGGCCTTGTGAACTGGCAGTGTAAACATCTTGGTGACATGGTAGGCAGGTCAATCTGTAAATCCAGAAAGCATCAATAACTTTTCTGGGAGGGAATCAGTTCCTCATCTGAAAACTCACAAGCAGAGTTCTGTGTTCACATAGTACGCTGGAAAGACATTCATGCACTCAGTTTGTCTTTTATGATAAAGTACACACCATCCCTATCTTTTCATTTCGAATTCCCACACCGTTCTTTGTCCTTATTGTGGTGATGCTTTCATCAGGGAGCAGAAGATCAGGGGCTGAACATATGTCACATTTTAAGCTAATAGCTGAGGTCTCTTTAAATAAAGCTGGTATGTATGACTTCATGTCTTTCTTTACTTTTGCTTCATACAGTGCAAAAATATCCAGGATACCCACAGAGCTTTGCTGCATGTCAGAACTCTATGTTCTGTCAAAATAAATGCAGAGGAATTGTGCAAGCTTCTGAAGGATGAAGCAGAGCTCTTCTGAGAGCTGTTTTGTTTCTAACCCCCTGATAATTCCCTTAGTGGTTACCAAAGACCCTAAATGAATGAGAGCTATATTGAGATGTGTCAGTATTAGCTGTGGAAAGGATAGATTTAATCCAGGAATAAGTGGCATCAACCTATATAGGATTTAGAGGTTCTGTAAAGGACACTAACTAATCTATGAATAACTCCACAGGAATCACATTCTAGGTGGTCGCCAGGGAATCAACTGAATTGGCTCTTATTCCATTCAAACTGAAATTCTGACAGAGCTATGTGAACCCTAGAAGCAGAAAGGATTTTTTAAAAAATAGTAAAAGGAACCACAGTTTAGCTGCGTAATGCTTACATTTCCAGCCTTCTGTCATGTAGCTGCTGCACTTCTGCTAGGAGGGGAAAGGGGAAGGAAGGAGGGGGCAGGCAACAACTCTCAGCAACAACTCTCAAGCAACAGGTCTCTAGAACAGATGCCAAAATGCCATTAGACTTTATGAGATGTCTTGAGACTCCAGTGGACTCTGATGGTAGTTTTGGAAAAGACTGCATCACCATTGCCCCAACCTTCTGTTGTTGTGTTGAACAGAGTGACCCTGAAAAATCTTTGAACAAGACACTATGTGCTGGCTGTTTCTTGACTTGAGAGATTTAAGGTCTCTATGAGAAAAGCCATAATCCTATCAATTTTTGGTTGCAGGAACCCTGGAAACATACAATGGGACTTAGATAATATCCTTGCTTCTCTCAATGGTTGCTAATGTGATCTGTTTGTTATGTGAAATGTGAATTTTAAAACAAGACAGATGTACAAAGGACTCCTATTTCTTTTTTTCTTCCTTTTTATTTTTTTTTTCTGCTAAGATGGAAATACTGGATCAGAAGAAGGGTGTAAATTTATTTAATTTGTCAAAAGAGCTTTCTTGGTTTATATTACCTAGTTTCTGCCTGTGGGCAACAACACTGGTGTTTGTTTTGTTGTCTGGTTTTTTGTTTATTTTTTTTTTCTGTTCACATTCTGCATGATATTTTGCTGATGAAAATTTCAAAACATGTTGTACTGCAGAAGACTTGGCATCAACATACTACTGAATGCTGAGACTACTTCATGTAAGGATACTCATTTCTAAAAGAGAAGACTGAATCTATAGTTAATCAAGCAAATGAACAAGTGCATTTAACAAGCAGTAGAATGATGTTTAATCTACAGTGAAGAAAAATAATTTTCAGTCATTTAAAATTACACATCTGTTCTGTTCAGCTATGAAGGACTGATTCCTTTCTTACTTAATATGAAATAAGTCAGGAGTATAAAGGCTGAAGTCTGTTGGCACATACCAGTGTAAAATCAGAATTAAGGGAAGAGTATTCAGGATCTCTTATACTATGGCCACAAATCTCCCCAAAATATGTCCTGGTCATTTCTAAAAGGACCATTTTGTGGGCAATTTATAGCTACAGATGCTGGCAGTACAGCAGACACTTAATTAAAAATCCTTTTTCTGAAGAATTTCTCCAAAACAGTGGGTTGAATGCAGCATTGCTGGTGTCACTGGTTTCAGTGGTAGTGGGACCAGTTCACAGCATGACTTCTGTTCTTTTTTTTGTGGAAGGGAAAGAGTTATGATTTGAATTTAGAGGCAACAGTCTTGCGACAGCAACATTTGCTGAAAGAGATGTTGAAGAAGAAATTTCATTTTCCTGACAGATCAAAAAAGATATTTGAAATAAGAGATTTTACTGCCAATGTCCCATCACCTGCTTTGCATTGGTTCAGCAAAATAAAGAAATATTTTTCTTTATCTTTTAACGTTGCTAAAATGTAATCTGACTTCAAAGAAACAAATGGTAGGTGATATTCATCACTTTGTGTTCCATTATGAAGAAAGTTAATACTAAGTTATATAGGTAGCAGAAGGAAGATCTGTTTCTTGCATGACAGATTAGAGTGGGAAACATTCATAGTAAATTCATAACTATTACATGTGCTATTTGAAAAATGAGAGAAAATTAATTTACAACAGTCATTTCTAGCAACAGGCAAGGCACAGTATTCCCTTAGCAGGACAGCTGGCAGCTGGGAGGATGTAAAAAATTCAGTGCCAGTGTGTAACCAGCTTTCTTTCCATTGAAATAGAAGTGTTAAAACTAAACTGAATTTGCAATACAGAATGCAAAATGTGAGCATGTCTTTGTCTCTACCGACATCACAAATGGAAATGTGGATGCGCTTCTCTGTTATGTTCATTTCTTTTCCCATCACTGAAGTCACTGTCAAGAATGAAACCATTTTAGTAATCCTCATCTTCTCTACTCAACCCAGTCAAAACACCCTCCTCTCTAGAGGTATCTCTCTAAAATCTTCCTGGTTTCTTTTACTTTACAAAACCTAGACCTTTCTGTTGAAGATGATGCCAATCTTTTTGCATTTGTTAGACTCATAGAATAGAACCATAAAATAATTTGGGTTGGAAGGGACCATTAAAGGTCATCTAGTCCAACCCCCCCCACAATGAGCAGGGACATCTTCAACTAGATCAGGTTGCTCAGAGGCCCGTCCAACCTGACCCTGAAGGTTTCCAGGGATGAGGCATTTACCACCTCTCTGGGCAACCTGTGTCAGCACCTCACCACCCTCACTATAAAAAATGTCTTCCTTATATTCCAGTCTAAATCTACCCTCCTTTAGCTTAAAACCATTACCTATTGTCCTATTGCAACAGCTCCTGCTAAATGTTTTGTTCCCATCTTTCTCATAAGTCCCCTTTTAAGTACTGAAAGGCTGCAATAAGGTCTCCCCGCAGCCTTCTCTTCCCCAGGCTGAACAACCCCAACTTTCTCAGCCTGTCCTTGTAGGAGAGGTTCTCCAGCCCTTTGATCATTTTTGTGGCCCTCCTCTGGACCTGCTCCAACAAGTCCATGTCTTCCATGTGCTGAGGAGTCTATAGTTGGATGCAGCACTCCAGGTGAGGTCTTACCAGAGCAAAGCGGCAGAATCACCTCTCTTGACCTACTGGTCATGCTTAATTAATAAAGAAATGCAGCTGGTGGGATTTTCTTTACCTAGATTAGCTGGGTTAAAAGTAATGCATGTAGACCACCCTCTGTGGAGAGGGTGATTCATCCCTGCAGAGGACAGGTTTGTATCATGGAACAGTTAGCCTCCCTGTGGAGCTGCCTATTCTTCCCCATTAATTACAGAAGGGGGTCTAGAAAATCCAGTACCCCTGAGTCCTTCTCTGCAAGGCTGCTCTCAATCCCTCCATCCCCCAGCCTAACATGGGGGCTTCCCACAACCCAGGTTCAGGATGGACCAGTCAGATTACAACCTTGGAATTCAAAAGCGCCAAATCTGGCCTCTTCAAAGACCTGCTAGGAGGAATCTCATGGGCTAGGACTTTAGAAGGTAGAGGGGTCCAAGAGAGCTGGCCAGTATTAAAGGACCACTTCCTCCAAGCTCAAGATTGGTGCATACCCGGGAGGGAGAAGTCAGGCAGAGGAGCCAGGAGACCTGCATGGATCACCAAAGAGCTTCTAGAGAAGCTCTAGAGGGAGGCTCACAGTATGTGGAAAAAGGGACTGGCCACCTGGGAGGAATATAGGAATGTTGTCAGGGTATGCAGAGATGCGACGAGGAAAGCCAAGGCCCACTTGGAATTAAATCTGGCAAGGGATGTCAAAGATGACAAGAAGGGCTTCTTTAAATACATCAGCAGTAAAAGGAAGACTGGGGATACAGTGGGCCCACTGCTGAACAAGGAAGGGGCCCTGGTGACACAGGATGCAGAGAAGGCAGTTACTGAATGCCTTCTTTGCTTCAGTCTTTACTGATAAGGTTGGCTCTCAGGCACCCCCATCCCCAGAGGTGAAAGAAAAATTCTGGAGAAAGGATGGCTTCCCCCTGGTTGAGGAGGATTGGGTTACAGATCATTTAGGCAAACTGGATCCTCACAAATCCATAGGCCCTGATGGGATCCACTCACAAGTACTGAGGGAGCTGGAGGGTGTCCTTGCCAAGCCACTCTCCATCGTCTTTGAAAGGTTGTGGAGGACAAGAGAGGTGCCCGAGGACTGGAGGAAAGCAAATGTCACTCTAATCTTCAAAAAAGGCAAGAAGGAGGACCTGAGAAACTGTAGGCCAGTCAGCCTCACCTCCATCCTTGGAAAGGTGATGGAACAGTTCATTCTGGGTTTCATCTGCAGGCATGTAGATGACAAGAAGGTTATCAGAACTAGTCAACATGGATTCACCGAGGGAAAATCATACTTGACCAACCTGATAGCCTTCTATGATGGTGTGACTGGCTAGGTAGCTGAAGAAAGAGAAGTGGATGTTGTCTGTCTTGACTGCAGTAAGGCATTTGACATTGTCTCCCATAACATCTTCAAAGGTAAGTGTTGTGTTGATGGTAGGAGTCTGAGGAGTGGCTAGGGAGACACCCTACCGTTGAGTCACTGGGTTCAGAAAGGACACCCTTACTTTCTAAACTCCTCCTCCAAGAGGAGTCTAGGTGTGGCTAAGCCCAGTCTTTGTCTCAGACTCGGTCAATGGTTCATTTTCTAAGGGTTGTAGAAGTAACCACTCATCAGGGTATTTGTTGTTAGCACCTAATTTGGCAGATGCCCAGGCCAGTTGCATTCAATGAGAATGATCATGGCTAGATTAACGGATAGTGCAATTTATTAAAGCAATAGATACACAGGTTCTTTGGATTACCAGCGATAAGATTGCTGGTTACAAGACACAAACACCAAAGATATGAGTACACTGCTAGGCTACAAGTATGCTAAACAAATATGAAGCGACTCTAATCTGAAGCAAAGCAACTCTAATACATTAGGGGTTTAAAGTGACTCCATAGATGTTTCCAGTCTCACCCAAAGGAGTCCCAGTGGAGGGGGAAGAGACGCTCAGCCTGTTGACTGGTCCCATAAGTCAGAGTGGTACGCGATGGTATCTTTCCCAACACTCTCTTTCTCTTCACACATTTTATACTCTTTTTTTATCTTTCAGGTACAGCCTGAGTGACTCTAGTCACACATACCTTTATGATGATTGGTGTAAAATTTCCTCTCTTTACTTTTAAAAGCATAGCCTGGAAGAAATTCAAAGTGCATGCCCAGTGAGGGGTGGTCGCACCTGAGAGGCGGGTAACTATTGGGATGGAGGTGTGTTTGGTTATTATAACAATATTATAATGAGCAAAGTTCACCAGAAAGACAGCATTTTGTCAAAAGTGTGACGGACTGTTGGCCCAGGGTAGCAAATATGCAGCGTACCAGCTCCATGGTACCTTGAGTTCCCATTTATCACAGAGTCTGGCCACGATGCTTCCATACCACCCTAGCCTCCGGACAACTCCTCTTAGAGTCAGTACGCCAAGTTCTCCTGGCATTGCCAACATCAAGGGTTGCTAGGGAACTTCCGTGGAATGGGTTCCTCACATATCAGCGGCTCTTCACCCTGACAGCTTCTTCAATGCTGCACCTTTTCTAAAAACATATGTTTAATTTCTAAGTCACCTCCAGTGATTATTCCACAGTCATATAAGTAAGTGTGGGTTGGATGACAGGACAGTGAGGTGGACAGAGAACAAGCCGAACAACAGAACTCAGAGGGTTGTGATCAACGGAGCAGAGTCTGGTTGGAGGCCTGTCACTAGTGGTGTTCCCCAGGGGTCTGTGCTGGGTCCAGGCCTGTTCAACATATTCATCAATGACCTGTATAAAGGGATAGTGTAACCTCAGCAAGTTCATTGATGATCCCAAGCTGGGAGGAGCGGCTGATACACCAGAAGGCTGTGCTGCCATCCAGCGAGACCTGGACAGGCTGGAGAGCTGGGCTGAAGGGAAAATAATTAAATTCAACAAAAACAAGTGCAAGGTCCTGTTCCTGTGGAGGAACAACCCCAGGCACCAGTACAGGTTGGAGATTGAGCTGCTGGAAGGCAGCTCTGTTGAGAAGGACCTGGGAGTGCTGGTGGGCAGCAAGCTGACCCTGATCCAGCCACTGTGCCCTTGTGGCCAAGAAAGCCAACGGTATCCTGGGCTGCATTAAAAGGAGTGTGGCCAGCAGGTCGAGAGAGGTTATCCTTCCCCTCTGCTCTGCCCTAGTGAGACCACATCTGGAGCGCTGTGTCCAGTTCTGGGCTCCCCAGTTTAAGAAGGATGTGGAACTGCTTGAGCAAGTCCAGCAGAGAGCTACCAAGATGATTAGGAAACCGGAGCATCTCTCTTAAGAGGAAAGGCTGAGAGACCTGGGTTTGTCAACCTGGAGAAGAGAAGACTGAGGGGGGACCTTATCAATGCTTATAAATATCTGAAGGGTGGGTGTCAAGAGGATGGGGCCAGACTATTTTCAGTGGTGACCAATGGCAGGCCAAGGGGCAATGGGCACAAGTTAGAACACAGGAAGTTCCACCTGAATATGAGGAAAAACTCCTTTACTTTGTGGGTGCCAGAGCAGTGGCACAGGCTGCCCAGGGAGGCTGTGGAGTCCCTTCCCTAAAGACATTCAAAATGCACCTGGACGCGTTCCTGTGCCCCCTGCTCTGGGTGTGCTTGCTCAAGCAGTGGGGTTGGACAAGGTGATCTCCAGAGGTCTCTTCCAAGTTCTACCATTCTGTGATTCTGTGATTCTGTGACCCTGCATTTGGCCTCGTTGAACCTCATGAGGTACACATGGGCCCACTTCTTGATCTTGTCTAGGTCCCTCTGGATGGCATCCTGTCCCTCAGGTGTGTCAACCACACCACTCAGGTTGGTGTCATCAACTGACTTGCTGAGGTTGCACTCAATCCCATTTTTTATGTCATTGATGAAGATATTAAACAGTTTTGGTCCCAGTATGGGCCCCTGAGGAACACCACTTGTCATGTCTCTATCTGGACACTGAGATGTTGACTACTATCCTCTGGATGCTACCATCGAAACAATTCCTTGTCCACCGAACAGTCCACCCATCAAATCTGTATCTCCAATTTAGAGAGAAGGATGTTTTGGGGGACTGTGTCAGAGGTCTTACAGAAGTCCAGATAGGTGACAGCCATAGGACTTCCCTTGTCCACTAATGTAGTCACTCCATCATAGAAGGCCATGAGGTTGGTCAGGCAGGACTTGCCCTTGGTGAAGCCATGCTGGCTGCCTCGAATCACATCCCTGTCCTACATGAGCCTTAGCCCAGCTTCTAGGAGGATCTGTTCCTCGATCTTCCCAGATATAGAGGTGAGGCTGACAGGTCAGTAGTCCCCAGGGTCCTCCTTTCTACACTTTTTAAAGATGGACACAATCTTTCCTTTATTCCAGTCCCCAGGGCCTTTACCTGACTGCCATGACTTTTCCAATAGTTAATGAGAGTGCTTGGTAATGACATCAGCCAATTTCCTCAGGACTCTGGGATGCATCTCATCAGGTCCCATAGTTTTCTTCCTCAGGTGGTCACAAACCTGATCTTCTCTTACAGTGGGAAGGACTTTGCTCCCCTAGTCCCCATCTTGTGGTCCATCCACTCAAGAGGTGTTGGAAGAGAGGATGCCAGTGAAGGCTGTGGCAAAGAAGTTGTTGAGTACCTCAGCCTTCTCCTCATCTGTTGTTACCAATTTGCCAATCTTGCTCATCACAGGGGCGAGGGGTGTGGGGGGTGGGGTGGGTGTAGGTTTTCTCTGACCTTGTTATTTCAGGACTTTTTTATTCCACATGGTGGAATTCTTCTCCATCATTCAATTTTAAGGAAATAACCTCCCAAAATATATATAAAAAAAGTATTTTGCTTCCTTTTGGATTATATTTGCTAGTGGTATAATCAAAACCATATAACAGCATTAAATTTTAACAGGTTTTTAACATAAACTATAGTTTTACTACATCATAATCCAAACCCATTCAGATGACTCCTTCTCATCTCCTTTGCACTTTAAGTTGTTGCAGCACTGTTCCTTTCCTGTTCTGGTGCTGGAGTGTGGTTCCATGCTGAAGAACTGCTATAATATGTTGTCCCTGTGGTATTTATGCTTGAACAGACATAAGTGTCATGTAAGATATTTTGGGCAGCTGCAGCTGGGGTTTCTAGAAAGTGTTTCCCCAGCTTTAATAAAATTACTGAATTATCTAACTTCCAGTATAAAGACAAAAATGTGTTGGATTTTATTTCTTTTTGTGAAGTGCAGCCAATTTTCAATATAATAAATTTTCTTGAACAGAAGTTTACTTTATAAAACTCTTAACTTAGAATTTCTGGAAATAAAACCACAAATTTGTGTTACTCATTGTCATGGCCACGAGCCTCAGTCCCCCACTAAGTCCTAAATTAAGTTGACTATTAAAATGAAGTGTTGAAGTTATGAGCATAGGCTGAACATTAATCTCTCTAGTTTTAATGAAGGACTCAAATTGTCCAAACATATGCATTTAGTGCCATTTTAGACACCTAAAGCATTACCACTTTACCATCAGTTGGTGCTCTGGAAGCATGTAGGTCCTGTACTGTATCTATCTGAATGCTTCAGGTATATTTTTGCACCTCAGATAACAGTACAAACTTTGTTTACCTAGGATTTTAAATTAAAAATCTATAACGTAGTTTGTCTTCATCTGAGTCATTTATGGAGGCTGCCATTGTAGACAGTGTAGATCTTGTCAACTGTCACTGAAATTTAGATATAATTCCTCTAAACAAATGAAAGGCTTAGGGCAAGAATTGCATCTCAAATACCAATGGCTGTAAGAATTAACTCTCTACTGACTATGAAGGAAGCCAAGAGTGGTCTGTCAAGATATAGATCTTCCCAGTACACATCCGTCTTTAGCCAGAGGAATCTCTCACCTTTATTTTTTAAGTCAAGTTCACTGTAAAGGCACAGGCAGCTGTGGACCATCATTCAGATCCCAGTTCCCATTCTGAAATATCTGTTTCTTTTGACTGAATATAAAGGGATCCAGGTGGTTTGGTCCAGGTGCTCACACATGGGCTTCTAAAATCTTCCCAGATACTCCATGATATCAAAAATACCAGCAGAAATTCAACTGATCTGACACAGTTGAAGGATCTGACGTCTTGGTGGTCAGGTAAGGTATACCAAGGCACTTCAAACAGTACCATATACTTGCATACTGTCCAAATTGTCTGAGCTAACAGTCCCGTGTAAGTGTTTAGATTTAAGTGGGGTGAAGTAGCTCAAAAGCTGCACATAGATCTTTTTCAACATAACAACAAAACCCAAGGTGAACCTCCTGTCTTACAGCCGATGCTGTTAAGTGCTATCTGTTTTCAGGTGCTGTAATTCCCTTTAACAATGTGTGCATGCAGTTGCATATTGTAATATGGTTGCTTTTGATAATAGGCTTATAACATGTTAGTACCATTTTCTGTCCATAATTTCAACACCTTAACTTTCTCCCTCCTTAATTGAGCTGAGCTGCCAATAAAAAAGATTGCTTTTTGTAAGCTAATCAACTGGGAGTGCTAGCTTTTCTCCAGCAAAAAAACATAGTCATTTTAGGTTTTTGAGAATCAATTAATGTGTCTCAGGGTTAAAGAGTTCTTCTTACACATATTACCTTTCTCTGATTAACTGAAATTTTCATTGGCCTCTGTTGTAGCCACTCAATCAGTTTGGTTTTTTTATATCTCCCTGGAGATTTTTTTCACAATCTTGTATATAATTAACCAATCTAAGTAATTTTAGAATCAAGAAATAGGCTAACAAATGGGCTTGTTCCTTAAAATAGGGAGCAATGGGAAAGTCAGGTCTTTAGAAAGCAGATGATTGTAGAAGAAAAAAGTAGAAGGTTAAGTCTTTCCATTCATTAAATCCATCAGAAATAATTAATGAAAAATATTTGAAAGTGTTGCATTTCATAATGAAGCAAAGCATAAGTCTGTGTGTATATCTAGATATGTACAACAGACAAATGCAAAGGTGCATCCAGCCTTATGCATATGAACTCCTTTAGAAGATCATGAATCTAGTTATAAATCTTCTTTTTACCAGGTTTTTAGCTCAATTTTTCATCTCTGGATTTATGTAAATGTAATAATGAGTGGGGTTTTTTGGAATTGATTAATTCTGCCAGAAACTGAACAGCATTTGTGCCCACTGATTAACTGTATGATCAGTGGGCACAAATGCTATCTTAGATCAAAAATAAAAATTTTTTTACTTTTATTTTTCTTATGGAAAGTAGAACTTTCATTTTCTATTTTCTCCTATTCTTACCTGTATATGGGAGAATACCTTTTGTAGCTGTATCACTCTTCATTTAAAGTTACTTAATTAAACTGCATTTATACATTTGATTCCATAATAGGCAAAAAAATGTGTCATAGATTAAGGTGTTCTTTGTTCAATGAAGAGCAAGTATCATATGTAAATATGTGGATTTAATATATATGAAGCATGTTCTAATAATAGCTGTATTGTTGGTTTAAACAGAACACTGAAGAAAAAAAAGAGTAACAAGGTCAGCCTTCCTTCTTTGCGAAGACAGTACTTTCAACTCTTTGAATTAATCTGCTGGAGTGAAAAATCAGGTAGCAATTATCCATTTTATTTATTTATCACTCTCTGTGGTTTTAGATGTTTCTGTTTGCAATATATTCCACAAGTATTAGTTAAACCAAGCCTTCATATAAGGTCATTAATCAGTAGGCAATGATAAATAAGACTGAGGAAATCAGTTTGTTAAAGGCCCAATCAGAGCTGGTCAAAAAATGCAAAGTATTTCTAGCAAAGTTTTTCATCAGAATGTTCAAAGAAACTGTATCTCTACAAAAGAGGCAAGGTGGACTTGCCTGGACACAGGCATATAATACCTTTGGAGCTTCCCTAACCTGCCCTCCAACCACTGCTCCAGAAGGATATATGACTCCTATGGATCCCATTTCATATCTTGCAGAACTCACATAGACACTTCAGATATAGTGTGGCAACTCAGTTTGCACTAAGTACCTGTAAGTAGGCAACTGAGTTGATCTTCCTGAAATTCCAAGAAACGTTTATTTTTTTCTGGCTTATGGATTTTTTCTGACATTAATGATCACCTGTGAGGACTACAATTAAAATTGGATGTGACAAGTAAACTCTGATGTTTCCATCCAAAGGCTTCATCCAAACCAATGGCTTAGGTTAACTGGCATTAGTATAACTGGACTTTGAAGGAAGCTGTTCAGGCACAGACTGATCCTGGCTGGTTCACATCTTAACTCAGTATCTTCTCAGAGAAGAAAAGATACATGACTTTTGAACACTGGAATATATTTGATCAGTGTTTAGTATTCGTTAGTATCATCCAAGAACCTTGTTCACTTCACACAGGCAAGCTATATGTACAGCTCAGCATCTTCACTAGCAATATTTCTCACTGCTCTCAACCAGCTTTCCTGCACATTTCAGTGCTTACTGCTGACTGATACACTCCACTTCAGAGTTGTTTCACTCAGCTTCAGGACCCACTTATTTTCTCCATTCTTTACTTTGTCTATGCATTGTCACACAGGCAGTACTCACAGTCTCGCCTGAAAGGGACCACACTTTCTCCCAGTTGCTCAGCCAACGCGTTAAGTTCATCTGACCCTGAAGGTCCCAGTTCCTCAATTTCAAGAGCTTATATGGTTCACCACTTTCCCTGAGAATTGCTTACCCACCCCATCAGCATCCATCCTGCCTTCTCATCAAAATTGTTTTGACTAACAGTGAACATTGTTAATGAAATTTCATTTCAGTGAAACCACTGAGGCAAAGGGCTCAGGATTGGAGGATCATGCCGGGGGACCCTTCATCAAGCAGGAAAACCATGAAGTCAAAAGTGCAGGGATAGAGAGGGTACCCCAGCCACGCCCCAGAGCTGGAACGGGTGAGCTCCCGACAAGTGGCAGCTCTGCCTCAGTGTGGGCTGGGACATGAGTGACAGGGCCAAACTCCATCACATGCAAGAGCAGCCCCCAGGGAGTGCGAGTGACAGGGTGGGCAAACAGGGTGTGGCATGTCAGTTTGCATGGCAGCCCCTCAAAGCCAGTTCATGTGGGCAGGGCGCAGTCCCCTTCCTGGCTCTACAGGGTAACTCAGCTAGTGGTCATCGCCCCCCAGGAGAAGACTCAGCTACGGTTTCCACTCGCCCAAAAGCCATTGCCAGAAGGACTGTGGTGACCCAGGCAGAGCCCCCACACAACCATGCAGCTGTCCAGGTCTCCAGCTGCAGGGCGGGCCTGAGCCTGGCACTCGTACCGGAGGGCAGCAGAGACCACAGCTGTCTGCGGTGTGACCAGGTGAATGATCTGCCCGGCCTGGTGGCAGAGCTGGTAGAGACATTACTAGAAACTCACTGGTCTGGTATGGCCCTCTGATTATCACCCACTACCGGTTATGCAGGTCAGACCAGTTATACCCAGGGTATTCAGCCCCTTGAGATGGAAGGCAGGGATGGAGAGCAGAATAAACCTCCCATAATCCAGGAGGAAGCAGTTTATGACCTGCTGAGCCACCTGGACACTCACAACTCTACGGGGCCAGATGGGATACACCAGACAGCACTGAGGGAGCTGGCAGAGGAGCTCACCAAGCCACTCTCCATCATATCCCAGCAGTCCTGGTTAACTGGGGAGGTCCCAGAGAACTGGAGGCTTGCAAAGTGACGCCCACCTACAAGAAGGGCCAGAAAGAGGATCTGGAGAACTACAGGACAGTCAACCTGACCTCGGTACTGGGGAATACTATGGGATGGTTCATCCTGAGTGCTCTCACCAGGCATGTGCAGGACAACCAGGGGATCAGGCCCAGTGAGCAAGTCTTTACAAAAGTCAGGTCCTGCCTGACCAACCTCATCTCCTTCTATAAGCAGGTGACCTGACTAGCGGATGAGGGAAGGGCTGTGGATGTTGTCTACCTGGAATTTAGGAAAGCCTTTGACACTGTCTCCCACAGCATTCTCCTAGAGAAGCTCATAGCTTGGATGGGTGGGCTCCTGGCTGAGTAAAAAAACTGGCTGGATTGTTGAGCAGAGAGAGTGTAGTGAATGAAGCTAAATCCTGTTGGCGGCCATTCACAAGTGGTGTTCCCCAGGGCTTAGTGTTGGGGCCAGTCTTGTTTAAAACCTTTATCAGTGATCTGGGTGAGGGGATTGAGTGTACCCTCAGTAAGTTTGCACATGACACCAAAATACACAGGAGTGTTGAATCTGCTTGAGGGTAGGAAGGTTCTGCAGAGGGACCTGGACAGGCTGGATCGATGGGCCAAGGCCAATTGTATGAAGTTCGACAGGGCCATGTGCCTGATCCTTGCACTTCAGTCACAACAACCCCATGCAATGTTAGAGGCTTGGGGAAGAGTGGCTGGAGAGCTGCCTGGAGGAAAAGGACCTGGGGGTGTTGGTTGACAACCAGCTGAACATGAGCCAGGAGTGTGCCCAGGTGGCCAAGAAGGCCAACAGCATCCTGGCTTGCATGAGGAATACTGTGGCCAGCATGAGCAGGGAGGTGATGGTGCCTCTGTACTCGGCACTGGTGAGGCCGCACCTCAAATGCTGTGTTCAGTTTTGGGCCCCTCAGTACAAGAAGGCCATTGAGTTGCTGGAGTGTGACCAGAGAAGGGCAACCAAGCTGGTGAAGGGTCTGCTGAACAAGTCATATGAGGACCAGGTGAGAGAACTGGGATTATTTAGCCTGGAGAAGAGGAGGCTGAGGGGAGACCTTATTGCTCTGTACAACTACCTGACAGGAGGTAGTAGCAAGGTGGGTGTTGATCTCTTCTCCCAAGTAACAAGCAATAGGACAAGTGGAAATGGCTTCAGAATGTCATTTAACTGTTTATGCTTAAATTTATATGTGTCTGCATTACAGATCTAATCTAACATTAATCAGTGTGTTCCTTCCCTTTATGTTTCCTTAGCTGGAGGACTGTAGTGGACAACTTTTTTAGATTTCAAGGTACAGTGACTGTTTAAAAAAGTGTTGTTTAAAAAGGTTTGACAATTTCTGTAATGAAAAAAGGAAAAAGAGTATTAAAAATTTTTTAAAAACCAATTCGAATCAACCATATCTGACAGTTTTGTTTACATCAGGTTTAAGTACTCCCCTTGTAGAAAAAAGGCACTCCTCCAGCATCACACTGCAGGCTTGCTACGCATTGTCTTTTTTTGCACCACTGAATGTCTCTCAGCATGGTGTTCTCCTTGCACAGTCAAAAGGGAATATGCAATGGGAATTTTCTTCTTCTGATATGCTTTGCTCTATTGCTTAACTTGAATAGATTTTCCTTTTAAATTACACCCCCCCCCCCCAAACTCTTCCTTTCTTTTAAAATGAAGACTGATTTTTAATCGTAAAGAATATCTCTCTATTTATTGGAATTCTAGGGTTGACTCAAATTTCAATTTTCCTCTTGTTCTGCTCTCCTCTGCTTCCTATCTAGAGCTTCTGAAATGAGTTTCTCTGTCTCAGCCGGTATTATAGAAGACCAACAGAAAGGTCAGACTATTGTATGAAACAATTCAAGGAAATATCACATGTAATCCAAATAAGTAATGCAATGCAAGGACTATAACTCCTGCTGGACCTGAACTGAATATTGTAGTTAGTCCCAATCTCAGTGGAACTCCTCAATTTTATTAGAAAACAAACCTTATGTTTCAACTGGTGCAAACATATATTCATGTCCTTGACATGATTGCAGTAAGGTCTGATTTCCACAAATGTAGCTATACAGTTTAATTTAAATTGATAGTGCCCACTATGCTTTTCATTCTAAAAAAAAGAACATCCTTGTTGCTTCCTTCTCTTACATTTTTCTTAAGGAATTTAGAATAAAAGCGAAAGAAAAAATTAGATCTAAATATTATTCTCAGCTATACAGAGAGGCCAAATTCTTAAATCTAAGACTTATCTGTGATTTTTTTTCTACACATAGTTTAACTCTATGGAACCAGTGTTTCATTAAAAAGTGCTTCATCTACTCTTGTTAGTGTTTAATATATTCTGCAGTCGCTGGACTAAAAACACCAACATAAATAAAAAGTAAATGAAAAGGCACCTCCAATTTCATGTACTGAAATAAAAATATTTTTCTTTTTTCCAATGCCTTGCCAGAAATAAAGGACAGACTAACATATACCTGGTACGTGCTTTGCTGAATATATTCAAAAACAGTAAAGTAGTTTCTATTCAGCTGTATGCTAAAAGCATGCAGAAAAACCTTTGGTTATTAATTGTTAATTAGATGTTAATTACACTTTTTATGAGATCTGAGTATAAAATATATCACCCTAAATAGATTTTCCTTTCCATAAATAATATTTTTTCTGTGTTTTTTGAGGCTGGAGAAGATCTTTTCAACATGTATAAATAACTAATGGGAGGAGTAAAGAAAATGGGGCCATACTTTTCTTGGTGGCAACACGTAAGAGGGCAAGAGGTAATGGACACAAAATGACATACAGGAAATTATGTTAAAACATAAGAAAAAACTTTTTACTGTGTGCATGGTCAAAGACTGGAACAGGTTTTCTGGGAAGACTGTGGAATCTCTATTGCTGGAAATATTCAAACCCACTTGGACATGACTCTGAGCAACCTGCTTTTGCTGTCCCTGCTGTGATGTGGGGGTTCAGCTGGATGACCTACAAGTGGTGTCTTGCAAGATAAAAATATTGAAAAAAATTTATATTTTCCTAAGATAAAATTGTCAAGGGTTGAACGGAATTTTCTTTTGCCTCTGCAAATTCCTATACTAGTAGCAAAGTCATGGTTGAGATAAATGTCTTTTAATAATGTTACTTCAGAATTGTTGTCTGGAAGAGGAACTTATTTCTGAAAAGGCATAAAAAGTAATTATCTTCTGACCACTCCTCTTTCTTTTTTTCCTTCTTTTTAACAACTTATCAAGATATTGCATATAGCCCCACTCCCATGGAGAAACAAAGTCTGTCCTTGTTCATTTATTTAAATGTCATTTTAAATTAAGCAAACAATAAGAAATATCAGAGAGACTGGGGAATCTTACCTGGTAAGTAAACCTGTATTTTAAAATTATTTTTCGGAACATATGGGCAGCCAAGTTCACAAGGGCTAGAAAACATGCTTGGACATGCTGAGAAACATAGATAAGCATATTTAGTAATGTCAATATTTAAGTGACTTTGCTGCTTCTATTCAGAGTGCTTTCCTCCCATTTTCCTTTTCTTTCTGCTCTTCTCCAGGGGCACAACAGCAACAGTGATATTCTAAAACATACAGCACTGCTCCTCCTCTCCCAGGGGCCTTGTAAAGATGTCACTGAAGTTGGTAATACAGCTTCTCCTCCAGTAAGGTTGGGAACATATGGCACAAGCCCATATACCACCCTGGAACCTATACTAAAACCACCTTCTTGAGCTTTTTTTGTTTTAAAAGTCAGCTGTTTCAGTGACAACTTATGGAGAGATAACTGTGGATGTCTCTGCTATAAATGACCTATCTAAGACACTGATAGCTGTAGAGACAGTGCATTTCTAAGTTTGATATGGGTTTTAAAAGGCACCATAAAAATAGAAGTAACTACATTAATAACTCTGAAGAGTGGCGATAGATAGGTGAGATATTCCCAGAAGAACTGTAGTTGTTCCTTTTGATAGAGGCATGGACATGTCCACAGAGACCACAGTGCAATATACAATCTGTCCTGCTGTGATGCTTATTATCTGAGATGACTATTGTACATCAATACTTTTTATGGTTGCTGATTATAAGCCATATTTTTTTTTCAGCAGTTCTCAGTTCTCCAAACCAGCTGAAGGCAGGAGGACAACAAGTTCTCTTCTCAGTCAAACCACTATTTTTTGATACACATCTGCCATCAAGGCAGCTAATGCCACCCAAATTGTTGAATGCTGTTCACAGAGTAGGTGGAAAGACAAGATTAAGATTAAAGCTGAACTTCTTATGGGGGAAGAAGGCTCTGGTTGTTCAGCATGATTCGTGACTATCGAGATGAAGTTACTGAGGATTCATAATGAACTACTTCAGCCCCCTAAGCAGAACACAGATAATTTTGAGCTGCTAGTCTAAGTCCCTGGGAGTTCTTTTGAACAGGTTGGGGTCAAACCCTTAAGACAGCTTTCTCCTGGTTCTGCTGTCATGGTTTCTGCCACTGGCTGCTCCTGCTAACACAATGCTGCTCATGTTACAGGAACAGTAGCAACACTGATAGATTGGAGCAAGGAAACACCAGTTTCCTCAGTCTAGCTGCATAGGGCGTGGGAGTACATGGGGTAAATATATTCGATGAGGTCTGAGAGGAGGTGAATTTAGAAGGGTACAAAAGTGCAGTAATTTTTTCAGTGAATCCAGAAGGATTATTTCCAGTCACACCATGACACACTTGCATAATTTGTGACTGAGCGTAAGCTGACGGTGATTTTTATTATATTTTTGAAAGGGAGAAAATGTCTTCACAGTAGGACCAATACAATAGTATTGTAGATGCAGACATACTGTCTGTGATATAAAATAATAAAATATGAATATGGATGCCTGCTCATGCATATGAATGAAGGGAGAGAAGAGGCAGAGAATGACACAAAGAGGCGTATTTGTGTCCGTAGTGAAGTAAATGGAAACTTTACTGTTGTTTTCAATGCCAGAAGGAATCACCAGACTCTTTCAAAAAACACAGTTTTCCCTGTCTATCTGATTTTCACAGATTTTGTTTTCCTTTTCTATATTCCAGATCTTAACTGAAATAGAGAGACACAGGTAGGAATAGTAACTTCACTTAGAAATGAGAATAGTAGTTTGGGTACACAGTACAGCGCATTCCCTTCAAGGCAATAGCTAACAGTGACAAAGATGCTGTTCCTACCCAGTGCTATTTCTAATACCATCTTGCACTATTCCTAGTGCACAAAATCGTAGTAGAGTGGCACATACACATTTGTGGTTTAAAATTTAGCTGTCACACGTCGCCCAAGGAATACCAGTGACCTCAGAGGAAGTTCCAGTGTCATCAGTGCAGCCGGGTTTTGAAGCAGGACTTTGAAGAAGATAGTGGTTTTATAAATTTTACCTGGAAGATCTTATGTAAAGTAAAGGGATAAGCAAAAAGAAGACAGTATTTTTGTTATATTTTTTTAAGTGTTTAATGTACAGGGAAAAAAACGTCCTTCTCTAGGTTAAGGCATTCCTAACAGTGGGGTTCCTTCCATACCCCTAAAAGTGTTCTTCTGTGAACTGGTAAATCTTGTTATATTTTCATGAAGTTCAGCCAAATATTGCATTTTCCTAATTTCCCCTTAATTTCTCAACAAAAGTTTCATATCACATGAAAAACCTTGAAGCCTAAGATGTTTGTAATTGTAATAATTGCTTCTATTCTCCACAGTTAGCTAGACTACCATTCTCCCTGTGCTCTAATGGCCTTTTAACAGGCAAATGGGAACTTGGGAAACGGAATTTGAGGTATATGCATTTGACAGAGTGGGTGGATTTTAGCTGAGGGTGCTGACCCTTTTCATTCACAGGACAACACTATACATTAAGTAACCACAGGCTACTGACGGAGAATAGAATTGTTCCTAAATGGTAAGATTAGGCTTGGAAAAAGGAATCTGTTATTTTAAAATCTCAGGTTTTCAATTCCTTTCTTTTCCACCTTGGTTGTTTTGATTTAATTATGTTTCCGTTAGTCAAGCAACATAGTAGCTGTGAAACAAAAATAATGTTCAATGATACAAAAGGTACATGCAATCTTTCAAATAAAGTTCAAGCTCCCTGTCAGGTCTCTGAATGGTTTTGTCCTACGCTGCTAATTCTAATGTTCCCACTCCCTCCCACTTCTTTCTTGCTCCTTACTGTTCTATTTAGACTTTCTGGCTTCCTCTTTATTTTCCTTACATATTTCATGACGCCCTTTCTGCTTTGAATTCTAGTTTTCCTTAAGCTCTAAGTGATCTTTTCTGGCCATACTAATCCAGTCTTCTACTTTGTCTCTTCTATGCTGTGTATATTTTCTATGAAACATGGACAAGACTGCTCCTCTGGCACTTAGGCCAGCTTAAATAGAATGGTCTGGGTATATAATACTACACATTATTAAATTTTAACAGTATACAATATTAAAGTCAGCCTTACAGTAGGGCCACAGACAAAGTAAATAACTCTCTGAAAAGATCCCTGTTTTGTGCGAAGTCACTAACTATATTTTGAAAAGAGATCTAGGAGACTGTTAGTTGGCAGGGGCCAAAACCATAAAAAAACCATTCTGGCTATTTAACTACAGAGGTGATCAAGATCCACTGCTTAGCTGAATTCCTTTGCACAGTTTAATTTACTAGCATAGGTGTAGTCTAAGCTCCTCACCAAAATTTTCAGAAGTTACTACTGGGTATTTAATTTTGTTAGATTTAGTTAACCAGACAGTTCAAAATAATTTAGGCTTTTGGAGTGATAAAAAAAAAAGAAGAAAAGTTTTATTTGGTTTTCAAGGGATTTGTACGTCCTGTTAACAGAATATTTATATTTTCTGTAGGCCAAGCATGGTTTAAAGGTGATAATCTTCCAATGAACACCAAAAAATGAGGTATATGGGTCTTAAACTTCTAATTTTGGGAGTCAAAATATAATATAAAAGGTCTCAAAGTTATTTTTTATGTTCTAAGAGATTGCGTGAAGTAATTATGAGATATTTTAGATTAAGTAACAAGACAAAGAACTCAATACACTAAAATAACCAACTTTGAGGTGCCTGGAGCCTGACATGGAACTAGGTTCCCTTTACAATGCATTTACAGAGCTAGACATCCCAAAGCCAGTCATATAACAACCAGTATGCTGACTGTTAAGGCTCCTAAAATCAGAAGATAAATATCCAGGCACAGCTATGATTTATCATTGTTTTCTGAGGAAACATTTTACAGAATCCAATTGTCCACCTGCCTGTTGAGCCATTTTCTGTCTGTCAGTCTGATCTTATGTCTTTGATTACTTGATAAATTTCAGATCAATTCAATAGAACAAACATCTCCAAGCTCCTAAATTCCTACAGGTTTCATGACAGGGAGTGTCTACATTGTTAAGAAAGCCCATATTCAGGTAAAAATTAGATTCTAAACTGAAAGCAGTTTCAACTAAACATTTGAATTATTTTTTGTTTGTATTTGCCCACTTGGCTAGCAGCTCAATGATTATTATTCCCAAACAAGCCATCCCATAATACAATGCATAGAAAAGCTCCAGAAAGCACAGTTCTGAGTTGGTACTGAGAATGAGCTAAGGATATACTGGAAAAATACAGAGGGCACAGGAGACAGAGATATGCAATTGCCTACAGGAGGGCTGAAAAATGATGGAGGTGGGAAGAAAAGGAGGACTTGCTTCACCTTTGGTGCTGAACTATAAAGGAGTACAAAACACAAATAAGTGGTAAGTCAAAGCTCTCATAATTATCAGATGTATTTCTTCTAACAATTAACAAACATTAATCCAGAATGTTGGAAACAATTTGCAATCATTAACCTGCCACAGGTGCTCTGTATAGCAAGACATTGTAACGATCAGACGAGGGGACCAGGAAGATTACACTGGGGAACATGACATAAAATCATAGAATCTATAAGGTTCAAAAAAAGCTCTAAGATAGCCAAGTCCAGCTGCCAGCTCAACACCACCAGGCCTCCTAAACCATGCCCTGAACTGCTACGTCTACATATTTTTTGAACACCTCCAGGGATGGTGACTCCACCACCTCTGTGGGCAGCCTGATCAATGCCTCACCACTCTTTCAGTACAGAATTTTTTCCTAATATCCAGTCTAAACCTTCCCTGGCAGAACTTGAGGCCATCTCCTCTTGCCTCATTTCTTGCTACTTGGAAGACGAGACCAACACCCACCTCACTACTACCTCCTGTCAGGTAGCTGTAGACAGCGATAAGGTCTCCCCTCAGCCTCCTCTTCTCCAGGCTAAATAATCCCAGTTCTCTCACCTGGTCCTCATATGACTTGTTCTCTAGACCCTTCACCAGCTTCATTGCCCTTCTCTGGACACGCTCCAGCAACTCAGTGGCCTTCTTGTACTGAGGGGCCCAAAACTGAACACGGGTATTCAAGGTGCGGCCTCACCAGTGCTGAGTAATGGGGCACTATCACTGCCCTGCTCCTGCTGGCCACAGTATTCCTGATACAAGCCAGGATGCTGTTGGCCTTCTTGGCCACCTGGGCACACTCCTGGCTCATGTTCAGCTGGTTGTCAACCAACACCCCCAGGTCCTTTTCCTCCAGGCAGCTCTCCAGCCACTCTTCCCCAAGCCTCTAACATTGCATGGGGCTGTTGTGACTGAAGTGCAAGGATCAGGCACATGGCCCTGTCGAACTTCATACAATTGGCCTTGGCACATTGATTCAGCCTGTCCAGATCCTACGCTCAAGAAGATCAACACTCCTGCACAATTTGGTGTCATCTGCAGACTTACTGACATGGTTTTGGCAGGGATAGAGTTAATTTTCTTCACTGCAGCTGGTATAGTGCGTTATGGATTTGGTATGTGAATAGTTTTGATGGCACATTGATGTGTTAGGTGTTGTTTAATAGCTGCAAAGTGTTACCAAGTATTGTCTATACTGGTCAAGGACTTTTCCAGCTTCCCATGCTGTGCTAAGGGGACAGGGAGACAGGAGGGGAGGGGGCACAGCCAAGGTAGCTGACCCAAACTGACCAAAGGGATATTCCATAACATATGATGTCATGCTCAGTATATAAAGTTGGGGGAAGAAGAAGGAAGAGGGGGACATTTGGAGTGGTGACATTTCTCTTCTCAAGAAACCATTATAGTTGATGGATCCCTGCTTTCCTGGAGATGGCTGAATACCTGCCTGCCCATGGGAAGGAATGAATTAATTCCTTGTTTTGCTTTCTTTACGTGAACAGCTTTTGTTTGTTTGTTTGGTTTTTTTCATTACGTCATTATTATTATTATTACTATTACTGTTACTGTTTTGCTTTACCTATTAAACAGTCTTAATCTCAAGCCATTAATTTTCTCACTTCTACATTTCTGATTCACTTCTCCATACCACTAGCGGGGAGTAAGTGAGCGGCTGGGTTGTGCTTAGTTCCTGACTGGGGCTAAACCAAAACACTTAACTGAGGGTGCACTCAATCCCCTCATCCAGATCACTGATAAAGGTTTTAAACAAGACTGGCCCCAGCACTAAGCCCTGGAGAACACCACTTGTGAATGGCCATCAATAGGATTTAGGTCTGGCCACCACAGATCTCTCTGTTTGGTCATCGAGCCAGATTTTTACCCAGCCAAGAGGACAGCCACCAGCTTCTCCAGGAGAATGCTGTGGGAGACAGTGTCAATGGCTTTCCTAAATTCCAGGTAGACAACATCCACAGCCCTTCCCTCATCCGCTAGTCAGGTCACCTGCTTATAGAAGGAGATGAGGTTGGTTAGGCAGGACCTGCCTTTCATGAAGCCATGCTTGCTGGGCCTGATCCTAGCTAAGCTTTTGCCTTTCTAATTTTCCCTCTGCAAGACCTAATCAGATCTCTGTACTCTTCACGAGTTGTTTGTCCCTCTTCCAAAAATGGTAAACTATCCTTTTTTTCCCGAGTGTCAGCAGAAGCTCCTGTTCAGCCAGGACGGGTGTCTTCCCTGCCAGTTCATCTTGCAGCACTTGGGGACATTCTGCTCCTGTTCCTTTAAGACTTCCTTCTTGAAGAATGCCCAGCCTTCCTGGACTCCTTTGCCCTTCAGGACTGCCTCCCAAGGGACTCTCCCAGCTAGAGTCCTGAAAAGGTGAAAGTCTGCCCTCCGGAAGTCCATGGTAGTGGTTTTCCTGACCTTCCTCTTTACTTTGCCAAGAATCGAGAACTCAGTCATATCATGGTCGCTAAGCCCAAAATGGCCTCTGACCAACACATCTCCCACCAGTCCACCTCTGTTTGGGAACAGGAGGTCAAGCGAGGCACCTTCCCTGGTCGGCTCGCTCACCAGCTGTGTCAGGAAGTTATCTTCCGCACACTCCAGGAACCTCCTAGACTGTTTCTTCTCTGCTGTGTTGTATTTCCAGCAGACATCTGGTAAGTTGAAGTCCCCCACAAGAACAAGGGCTACCAATTGTGATACTTCTTCTAGCTGCTTGGAGAACAGTTCATCTACCTCTTCATCCTGGATGGGTGGTCTATAACAGACCCCCAGCAGGATATCTGCCTTGTTGGCCTTCCCCCCCCATCCTTACCCATAAGCACTCGACCTTATCTTCACAATCACTGAGCTCCATGCAGTTGAAACACTCCCTAACATAGCCACCCCACTGGCTCTCCATCCTTGCCTATCCCTTCTGAAGAGCTTGTAGCCATCCATTGCAGCACTCCAGTCATGACAGTCATGCCACCATGTTTCTGTGATGATGACTATGTCATAGCTATCCTGCTGCACAGTGGGTTCCATCTCCTTCCGTTTGTTGCCCATGCTGTGTGCAGTTGTGTAGATGCACTTGAGGTGGGCTATCAATTTCACCCCCGACCTCGGCACACCATCCCTAGGCTCCCCTCTAGTGGGCTGGCTATATCTCTTTCACCCTTTGAACCTAGTTCAAAGCCCTCTCGATGAGTCCCACCAATTCATGAGCAAGGATCCTTTTTCCCCTTTGAGTAGCAGAATTCCATCTGTCACCAGATGGCCTGGTGCTGTGTAAACCTCACCATGATCAAAAAATCCAAAATTCCACAGGTCGCAGCAGCTTCTGAGCCACGTGTTAATTAGGTGAGTTTTCCTGTTCCTTTCAGCATTCTTCCCTGTCACTGACGGGATTGAGGAAAACAGTACCTGTGCTCCTGATCCTTCAGTCAGTCACCCCAGTGCCCTGAAGTCCCTTTTGATCGTTTTTGGACTTGTCTGCGCAACCTCATCACTGCCCACCTGCATAACCAAGAATTGGTGATAATCAGAAGGCCGCACCAGACCAGTGTGTTACTAGTAACATCTCTACCAGCTTTGCTACTCTGCTGAGCAGATCATTTACCTGATCACACCGCAAACAGCTGTTGTCTCTGAGTGCCAGGCTCAGGCCCTCCCTGCAGCCAGAGACCTGGACAGCTGCATGGTTTTGTGGGGGCTCCACTGGATCGCCACAGTCCTTCTGGCAATGGCTTTCAGGTCAGTAGAAACCACAGGTAGGTCCTTTCCTGGGGGGCGATGACCACTAGCTGAATTACCCTTTAGAGCCAGGAGCGGGGCTGCGCCCTGCCTGCGCGAACTGGCGATGTGAGCTGCCATACAATGTGGCATGCTACAGCCTTCTGCCATACAACACCCTGTTGCCCACCCTGTTGACTGCGCTTTCAGTCAGTTGCGCTCCCCGGGGGCCGCTCTTGCATGTGAGGGGGTTTGGCCACTGCCACTCGTGTCCCCGCCCATGGTGAGTCACAGCTGTGGCTTGTCAGGCGCTCACTTGTTCCCGCTCTGGAGGGGGCTGGGGTACCCTCCCTCTCCCTGCGCTTTTTCTTTCACAGTTTTGCCACTTGAGGAAGGGTCCCCCGGTGTGGTCCTCTGCTCCATGCCCTTAGCCTTGGTGGCTTCTAGGAAATGGCAGGTACACTGACATCTTATGTAATGCTTAGGGGAGTCATCATGGGAAGTCAGTCTTTGTGTCTTTCCTCTTTTGAAGGCAGTTTTTATATTTTAGCTAAAGCTATCATCGAATTACATCTCCAAACTGTTCCAAAGAAGAAGTAGTCTCCATTGTTTGACCATGTCTTCTTCTAAGGATCATCTAAATAAGAAAAATAAAATGCAAATTAGAAGTCTGTTGCTCTAGTACACTGTAAATACCTCAACTTTGACAGTTTGTGTTCTTAAATCAGAGATCCTAACTGGTTAAATCCATCAAGGGACTTAGGAAGAAATCTAATTTTTATAATTTAGTGTATCGATTGGGCATTGGAACTGAGATAGAGTCTGAGCTCTTCCATTCTTTCAAGTCCAGACAGGTTTGGATATGCTCAAAGGAGAAAATTTTAAGCTGCCCACATCTTTATGTTAAAAACAAAATTGAGGGGTTTTGTGCAGACTTGGACAGTGTTTAAATATTTTTAAAGATTTCTTTGAGCATGGCTATATTATATAATGGAAGGCCATGTAGAGTTCCTTGACATAACAGAGACTCCATTTGAATAAGGCACAGGATACAATGCAATGTCCTGCTGATGTCATCTGGAGTGAAAATAGACAGAAGAGTGGTAGAGTCTCAACCACTTATATTAAATAATCTCAACAGTAATTCTCATATGAAAGGGAGAGGTATCCTCTGTCAAGAACTTACATGACTCTTTTCATTTTTCTCCAGCATGGAGAGATGCAAAATCTCAGAAGACTGTCTGATGACCACTCAGCCAGTAAAGCAACTTATTCACCTCAGAAAATCAGTAGATAACACAGATTGCTATTGAAAGAGTGGATTTTGAAGGTCTGAGGATATTTGTCCTGCAGAGACATATGGGTTTTTATTACATATCTCCCTTTAGCACTTACCAAGATGGGAGAACAACCAATCCCTGTATCAAAGGTTTTTTATGCTGAGAGAGTACATTCTGAAAAATAATCTTCCTTTTTTTACTAATTTTTATTTCTTTAAGCAAGAAAACATGCCTCTCTAAAGATAGTAGGGTTAAATCTTCTGTTCATATTTATTTCTCCCCGCTTAATACTAGCCTTCCCTTTCCTTACTCTTAACAAGTTATTTAGTATCCCTAAAGTACCATGGGTAGTATAAAAATACTTAGATACTGAACACAGATTCCTCACCCTTCTTTCCCATCCTCCAAACTCTTATACCTCATCTGGGACGAAATGGAGAAAGATATATTTCTTTGTAATTCTTGCTGGTTATCACAATGCCCTATTAGATGCTGAACTGCAGCATCAGTAAGGTAATGATGCACATCATATATGATAATAGCAGAAGAGAAGCTGCAGAGAGCAGTTTAGAGTGGACCTGTGCAGGACTGAACTTGCCCCTTTCAAATCATAGAAGCTTTGCCATTGATTTCAAGCTTCCATCCATCTTGTGAACTGCTGTTCATTTTCAGCAATATGTCATCATTAAAAATGTCTGCTTTCTTTTTTAAGCAATATACCATCATTAATTCTGAGCTGCTGTATTTCTCAAGACACTCAGCTCAAATCCATGCTTAATGAGGTTGAGACATGTAAAGTTAGATAACTGTGTATGAGGAAAATGAATATGAAGGAGAAAAAGGAAAAAAAGAAAACAACGGGTGTAACAGCACAGTTTTGATAATACATTTAAGGAATAAATTGTGTCTAAAGACATTCTAGTCCCTCTCCATTTGCCTTTATCATTAGTGCACCCAAGACTGAACTTCAATGGTTCCCCCATATTTTGATGAGTTTTGTTTTGCTTTACGAAGCAGCTGATGAAATATTCCATCATCTGATGGAATCTCATGTTTCTTCCCAGAATGAGTGGTTTGTAGGGGACAAGTTGACCTGGTAGGTCAACTGCAGGATGCAGCCATGCAAAATTATTGACTACTTAAAATTAAGCATGATTTTTAACAAATCCCTTGCTGTAAGTACAGTAATAAATACATTTTATTTAATTTAAGATGTCAAAATGAGGTGCCTAAATAAGAACCCTGTTCATCCTTGGGAGAATATGCTGTTGCTAGGGACTTCATAGTAATATGACTGCACTGCAGCATTTTAATACAGTTTATTTTAGTGTTCACACGGAGATATGTCTTGGTGCCCAGAAAAGAGGTGTGTTCCTGTTTCTCTTTTGTCCACTTAAGATACACCTTAAAATGGTGGCAGCCTGCTAGTAGTACATTAAAAACACACCTTGCTTGTGAGTGTAGAATTAGGCAGTTCATTAATTGTTGCATAGGCAACAACCAGCCTAAGGTTCCTGCTTGAGTAATGTCACATCTTCAGGGGTTGAAACAAGCTGTAGAAGTGTCCTATGTTCTCTGATGACCATACAGAGAACCTATGGTGTGCACATTCTCAATTTAACCACTTTAGCTGAATTTCAAAATATAAGAAGGATGAACGTAGCCCTTTTTTAAGTTTGGAGGAATTCCTGTATGTTAATTCTGTTGTTATTTTCTGATATATTTCTCATTCATTCTTCTTGTGGAAACACGTCAGTGTCACTCATTTTAGATTTGACATAGAGTTTATTCCACTCTTTTTTCATTACAGCACTTCTACTGATAATAGTAAGTTATGTGAAATTTTAGAAAATACTAATGTGGAAACTATAACCATGGTAAGTCCCATCCACAACATGAACGCAGTGGAAAGAGGAAGGGAAAATCCCTGTGATCACTGCAGCGTGATTTGACTTGACTTTTCTGCACCCCACTGGGCACAGGGTGTATCCATCCAGTTTTTCTTCAAATAAATCCATTATATTCTACAGTGAGTCATTCACGCTTAGGGCATGAAGATTTTTATGATTGTTGCCTGAATGCTATTTTTATGTCTCAAATTTTGTTGGATTTAGGGCTTTCATTGTTTCAGAAGTATAACTTTCAACTAGAAGAAACATTTTTCTTCAGCAAGGCAACACCTTGCAATACTCCAAGAGGAAAAATAGTTGATGTTGCATGTTCCTGAATGCACAGTGGAACTTGACAAACCTCTTGAAGGTTTAGTGTGAAAATTAAAAAGTCCTCCAGTTAGATAAAAGAAGTATATTTGCTGTAAAGTTGGGTGTGTATTATTGCTCTTAATAATGAATACATTTTTCTGCAGTTCAATGAGCTAGGAAAAACTTGTTCTTAATTTTGCCTAATGAAGTAAATCAAGGAAAAAGCTTCTTGTAAAGGGGATGTCCAGCCTGCAGTGAAGTAATAGAATCATAGAATCATAGAATCATTAAGGTTGGAAAAGACCCTTTAGGAGATGCTTCTTCCTGTTCCATGTGGAAACCCAAAGAATGATGAAACATTAAGTACTTTTTTGCTCACATTTCAATTGGTAGCTTCTATGAATATTCAATTTATCTTATCAGTACTTCCATTTATGGCTTAATTTCCCCACTGGCTCTCCCATCCCTAGGTTTTGGGAAGAACAGAAGAGTTGGGGTGGAGGATCATAAGTTTTAGGCTTGTTTAATGACAGAACAACAGTAAAATTTAAGTTAGTTCAAAATTTTCAGAGTGAAAATATTGACTTCACTTCAGCGTTTCTTTTAATAACCTGACACTGGATCTCCATTACAGCTATTCAGTGTCTGCTCATCTTTAATGAATGATAGAATAAATACAGTCCTGACTGTAGAATAAGCCTATAATGAAAAATGTATTTAAAAATCTAGCTATACTTGCAGCATTTGGATAAAGTTTTGGGTTGCTTAAATTGAGAAAGTTTTATATTATATATCTGGTATAAGAACTTAATGATGCTTGCCTCTAAGGTTGAGAATTTGACTTGCAAAAAAAGAATGCATGGGCATGCAAAAAAAAGCTTACAAAGCAGATGCCAAGTTTTTCTTACATGTCACCTACAACTCCTGCAGAAAGTGACCTTCTGTAATTTAGATTTTGCCTATATAAAAAATGCAAATCAAGCTCAGCAGAAATTATACAAGAACCCAAGAACAAACATCCAGCATAGAGGAAGGGAAGCACACCGAGCCCTCACTATAAATAAAGTTGTTTATAAAAAAAGAAAGAGAGGGTGTTCCATACACTTTCTCAGTCCAAAGATGTGTCATTGTTTCTTCAAAGGGTGATGCCCTATGGAAATATGAAGTAGAGATTTTTTTTCTTTTTTTTTGCTACTATCATGATTTTCAGTTTCTTACTTGTCCTGATTGTAAAGTGTGTTATTCATTTATATGACAGTGAATTTCTATCCCATGCAGGCTTCTCACTATTAATGTGAGAGGTAAAAAGTTAGTGAATTTACAGTAAATATTTTTACATGGTGAAGGAACACTGGGAAATATGCTAAGCATTTGCTATTGTTGTTAATATAGACATAATTTAACTACAGAGGTAAAAAGTAATTTTCCATGATTTGGAGTAGAAAGTAAGATTATGGGCTGCAGAACCAAAGAGAGATCAAAAAGTATTTCTTCAGACATTCAAAATATATGAAATATTTCTAAAGTAATATGATAATTAAGTAAAAAAATCTCTTTATCCCAGCATGAAAAATAGCAGCAAAAGAAGTGACTTTTCTGTATTAGAGGTATACAGTTTTAACTCCTGTAAGTATTTTGTAAGTCAGTAGGTTTTCCATTCCTCACTGGAATTTTTTAGAGCTCTGGAATAAATTAAAGCATTCTGTAAATTGTATGATATAAAAGCTGCCCCTTAGGATCTTCTGGAGCAGGAACTGAGAGCCTGTGCTGTGGGTGGTGACTTAAGTGACACCATTGTTGTTTACCCTGCAGGAAATAGGTCTTCCATTCAAAACTGTTGCATGCTGATAAGCTCAGACCTGACCTTCATCATACTGCAATGGAGATCTGTGTCATAGTCCACTCCTCAATCCTCTATAGGCATCGAGGACGGAGTCAATCTCTTCTAACTTTAGTTACCTACAGTCTAGGTATATACAGCTGAACTAGCTATCTAAATTCCCTCCCTGACAGGTAATGGGGAAGACTTAGCACTTATACAAGTTGATCCATCTCATTCAGAGGTAGATGAATTCAACAGATTGGATGAAGCATCTTCTATAGTTGTCTATTTCTCTTCGTTGACCAAGGAATCTAGGGAGTCTTGGCAACTTGTTTGGATGTAAAAGCCTATGCAGAATCCACCTACAAGATAAGTAAGATGAATTCTACCCCTATTGCAGATCAGCTTTCATAGGGTGCAGAAGTTCATTTAAAGAGATGGTGTGAGAACCTTGGCCCAATACTGAGAATATAAATAGTTAACAAGAGCCTTCCATAGAATAATTGTTCTATAGTTTGTGGAACTTTTTGCATGAAGAAAGTCTGAAAAGATGGGCCATGCATCATTGTGGAGATCAATATTAGTCTGAAATGCTTAAATAATTCATTTTTTTTCCAGCAGCTTGTAAACTGACGTAGAAAAGTAATGAACTAAACCCAAAAATTCATGTAAAATATTATCCTAAAATTACTATACACACATTATTTTTAATGCAACATCTATGCCTGTTGCTATTTTCTTGTGGTCTTCATCTTGAGATGAAGGTCTAAGGAGCATGTTGAGCCCTCTTGTTTTTCTAATCTAAAAATCTATAATAATAAAAAGAGGACAGATGCATTTCAATCTACTTTATGTTTGCTTAGATGGATTTAAGTGTATTTTAAACTATTATCAGCACCCTGCTTCCTTCTTTTCCTTTGTCATTCACCTTTTTTAGTTACTTCCTATAGTGACAATAGACACTGCATTTTCATACTCAGTAATTCTCAAAAGATGTTATTTTTCTGTAGCTGAAAATTTTTAGGGGTAATTATGTTAAGAATCACTCTGGAAGTAATCCAAATAAATTCTTGTATTTTTCTCTTGTCTGAAAATTCTGTCTATCATAGTGATGTCTCTCTTCAAGATGGCAGTCTCTGAAGAATGACACATTTTTTACATCTACCACTTTTTCCAAGATTTTTCTTCCTTTTTCTCCTAATCTGTTTATTCCTCTGCTTACTATAAATATCTACTGACACATTTTTAGCTTCATTTCCCCAGTTCCTCATTTCTGTTTCTCACTTTTTAAAGCTCAGCAATACTAATATATCAAGATCAATGTAATTTTATGCTAGATAAATATTTATCTTGCTTTATTCCTTTCCTACCCACCATGGCAATACCTCCCAGGGTTTTGACGATGCTCATCCTCTTTGATCTCTGCTTGATTTTACAGCATCGCAATTTGGAGTGGGAGATGTCAGTGTTGTCACTTTTAAGGGTTCCTTTCAATACCTGTGAACAGCCCTGCCTGAGAGATTTATCATTAGTGTCCAGAATAGCTTCCTCCTTGTGCCACCCACTAAGACATGGTTTCTATTTGCTCTCCCTCCCCCTCAGCAGTGTTGTAAACTTTCCAAACAGCATAAACAGTAGAAATCATACAAAAATACTAATTGTCCTGGTTTACTCTGTATTTTCATTTACTTAGCAAAGCTGCAGAAACAAGAAAAAAGTTCTTTTGTTTGGATTCTCCTAGGAACCAGGATGTCAAAGTGAAGACAGTGAAAGAAGTCAGCTTTAACTGCTGGTTTTCATTTCTGTAACCAAAGTAAAAACTTTTGATAAGGCATTTTCTCCATGAGAGAACAAGCTTGGTCATTTCTTAATCACTTTAGGACCATAACAGCTCTCTTTCTAAAATTACAATATCCTATTGTCAGTTATTTAGGTGATTCACTGTGTAATACAAATTGAACAATCCAGAAGTCTTTCAGAACTCACACAAATTGTTTATAGTAACAAGATCATATAGAGATCTTAGAAGTTTTCTTCTCACAATTTGCTTTCTGGCTCAATGTGTCCTACTGAAACCTCTCTTCTCACCCAGTTTCCTCAACTCCACTTTGTAGTCTTGCCTAGATTTTCTCGTAGCTGGCTTTGCTCATTCAATCTGAGATAAGACACCTGCATTTAAGTCTGTATCAGAGCTAGGGGGGTGTCAGTTTCCATGGTGATCAGTGGGGTTCAGTCAGTAAATTAAACAAAGTATAGGTAGTATAGAACCATTTTATTTCTCTAAGTGTCTTTACAGAACTTCATTAGACTATTTGCAAATTACTTGCCTAAACTCTAGTACTATTTAAGATGTTATCAAGTTCAGGTATAGGCACGGAGGGTTGGAATAAAGCTGCTTGACACTGATATAGAGATAAGAGTGGAATTTAAAGAGGTAGAAGGTACAGGAGATAGATTATGTAATTTTATGTCCCTTAGATGTTGGGAACCCTTCACGTGGTCAGCACCAGATGGACTTCTCTGTCAGGTTACACAGCATGCTGTGCAGAAACCCATCTATGCTGAGGTTCAGCATAGGCTGGAGTATCTGCTCACTTTGTTGTAATGATGGTCATAAACTATGTCTTGTCTCAGAGGTGGAAGGGCAGGTGGACAGCCCTTAGCCTGCTGAGGTGGTAAGGAAGTTGGCAAGAGAGTTGTGTATGGGGTTGCCAGCATACACACAGGTCAACTTTACACATACCTTCACAACATGTTACTCAAGAGTCAAATATGCATACTAGTGCTATGTGGTTACTATAGCTACCACTTAAGCTAACATGCAGATATCTGTATAGCTATGACCTATGTTAGGGTTCTGCTTGAAATGACTAGCCCTTCATAAATGATCTTCTACAAGGGACTGCTAGAGATTCCCTATTATCTGAAGGTCCACCTAATTTCCAGCAGCTGCAGAAAGGTGAAGATCACACCAGAAAAAAGGCAGGAGATCCATTTTCCTGTCCTATACTCCCCTCTGCTATACCAGTTAGTCCTGTTCTCTTCATTGCCCAGCCTTTTGCTTGATTTACTATTTCTGCACTAAATTGTCCTTCCTTTGAGTACTCAGACTTGTTTCCTGTGATGTTAGTCTCTATGTATTTGAATCTATATCTTAAGCTTCATCCTCTTTCACATGACCATAAATAATCAAGTTATGGATTCAGCTGCCGTTGTCTGCAGTGCAGGTGATGGATTCACATTCCTGCCGGAGCACCAGAAGACTAGCCAGCCCAGAGAGGATAGAAATCAGAGAATGAAAAAAGTAAAATGCCTCACAAAACTAAGGGATTTTAGTATTTCTTGGAAGACCACACCCAGCACTTAATCTCAGGGGGAAAGGGACAGTTGTCATAGGGCCACCCCTGTATTATCTTCCTCGACATCTCTCAAGTAAAGAGTTAGCAAATAAGCCTATGAAAAAGGGGGAATTTTGACCTCGCATCTAATAGATGTGAAGACTGAGCTAAAAAATGTAAGTGCAAACTTAACCTGAAGAAGCTGACACGTGGGATATGTAGTCCTTAATGTTTTGCCTTTTGAAGTCAAAATATCTATCAGTGAACTAGCTCTCAGCATGATTTCTTTTGCTTGTTCTACATTTCTAGATCTGTACATCTCTTGTGTTTATCTCCAGGATTCATGTTTTTAAACAATTATTTTTTATTTCCACAACGGCTTTTCAGAGTCACATTAAAGAGAATGGCTTTTCCTCAAAGCAAATTACAAAGAGCTGGGAATAAGCATGCAGAAATGAAAATAAGGGTGTTAAGTGAAGGAAGAAACCAAGGTTTATTTAACATGCAAGGGGAAAAAACAGCTTTTGTTATGAGGCATTTTTTCAGCATACAGTTACAAAGTAGGAATGTCAGTGTTAAAAAGAGTGATCACTAATCTGAATCTTGTTGGTTTTCCCCCACAGAAATCTAGTTACAGTGTTTTTTCTTTATTCTCTTGGGTTGTTCAAATTAGGGTAACTCATCCATAAAGTCCCATGTATAATTCATGCAAAGACTTAGTGCACTGTGTATTTGCCCTGCTTCAGTAAAATCACATTATTATAATTTGACTTTCGATGCAGAGTGATTATTTATTTAAAAATTTAATTAGAGTTATAGTTATGCCTAGTATTCACAATAGTCAATATCAATAGTAGAGCTGGACAAAACCAATTAGATCAGGATATCTTTTTATAGATATTTTTTTCCTCCCCAATGCCCTAGATTAAAGTGAAAGAGCATAGGAAGAAAAAGAACATATATCCTGTTTTAAAGATATAATAAAATAAAATGGAATTAAAAGTAAAGGAAGAGTTGCCAGATATTAATGGCAATTTCTGGAAATATAGTGTATTTTTATGATCTCACTTACATTCTAGGTAAATAGGTAAACAATATATCTACTGAAAATATTGCAATTATACTGGTATGTATGCAGTGGAAATCTGAGATAAAACAGATTCACTGAATCTGTAAAAGCTGTAGGGAAATATCCTCAGTACTGAGAGAAAGCAGAATCAGGAAGACTATTATTTTTCCTTCTTCTAATATTAATTATAAATTAGTTCATACCTTAACTGAAGTTAAGAGATATCTGTAATTATCTCTCCTATAATGATAACAGAATATCGTAACAGGAATTTATTATTTGAGTTTCCTATTACATGAAAAGGGATGTTCAGGCTAATCAGATACATGCCAGGAAGTTTCTAGTTTCTGTCATCCAAGTATGAAAACAGAAAGCATCCTCTTAACAGGTTTCAGAGCCCAGAACAGCTTTTTAATAGTATTCAGCCGAGTTTCTAAGTATTCAGAGCATACTCTTCCTTGTGAAAGTATTCAAATTAAACCTTTCACAAAGACTATCTTAATCAACACATTCAAGGCTATCCTGAGGGATTCTATCCTGTGTTCAAATTAATGATTGCTTACTTAACATTAATCAGCTGTTGACTAAAATAGATTAGCGATGCTTGAACATAGACCCAGCAAGCTCCATAGGATGAGCAGCTTGACCACTGGGCTATTAACTTATGTTTGTGGATAAGACTTTGCTCTGAGTACAGAAGGTATGGAAAAATGCCAAACAAAGTAGATCAACTTGTGGGAAAGAGAGACTCATTCTGTCTCTTCGTCAACAGAATAGTGTATAGGTTGGCATTGATGGCATTTCCTCTTGCAGAGGATAGCTTCAGATCTGAGTCGTCCATACCGCCTGAAGAGTCAATGACAAGCACTTTTCCTATGCCCAGGACAACTAGTTTTCAGAACACAGCTATTGAATGAGAGTGAACTTTGTTCCTGTCTGACAGCATCTTCAAAGAAGTAGGTGATACTCCATCTATCACAGAGACAAAATCCACAGGTGTTTCCAATACATTTTGATTTGATCAAGCACCTTAAATGAAATAGGCATGGGGATGACCTGGCAGACTATGTAATGAGCTAGAGTAAACTTCTGACAGTGGGATGCCATATATAGCTAGAGTTTGAATACAGGGGATGAGAAGGGGAAAAACAGAATGATGCTCATCTCCAGATGGCTGGCATTTTTTAATAGAGGGTGTTCTGGAGCCGGAGCACATACTCCTTTTTTTGTGCTTAATACCCCTTGATGGACTTTTCCTTCATGAATAGTGATTAACCACTTCTTGAATTTAATTATATTTTTGGCCTCTGCAGAGTCTTACAATGAGTTCCGCAGTTTAATTATTTTCTCTTTGAAAAATATTTCCTGTCATGTTCATAGTTCAGCTTGGTACTCTTGTAGTCACACTATATTATATATACTTTTTTCATAACATTCATGGTTTTCATTTGCCTCTTCCAAACTGTCTATATAACTTCTTGAATGCTAGCTATTCTGTATAGCTGAGAGTATTTTTTAATTTTTTCCTCCTCCTTTTAACTTTTCTTTTGACAGTAACCCTTCTGAGATATAGGAGTATCAGCATTACACAATATGAATGCACCAGATGATGATAATAATTAATAATAATAATAAATAATACTAAATATTTATTCTGTATTCCTTTCTGAAAAGATCCTGCATCATATTTGTCAGTTTTAACCAACATTGGCAAGACTGGAAACTTAAAGTCCCCAGGAAATCTAAATTGGTATTCCAATCCTTACATTTTTTAATTTAACAATTAATTCCCACCTGAAAGATTTAAGTGCTAGTATGTTTTGCTTTTGTTGGTCTTCCTCACCAGCTGAAAAAACAAATACCTGTATCATTAAAGAAAAGCGCCTGTGTCTTCTACTATATAAATGCAAATCCACACTTTAAGGATCATTTAAATCTGAAAAGATTATATTGACTACAGAAAAACATTTATATGAACAATAAAGGGTGTCCAAACCTACTTAAAATAGAATTTCACTCCTGTTAAAGGTCAATGGAGCCAAAGAAGTATGTCAGAAAATTGACTGAATAAAAGACTAAGTGAAAATCCACATTTTAAAGCTTCACTGAGAACATTTCACCACAAAGACAAAGACAGTGTAAGTACCAAGCTAAGGAGAATTACAGTCCTACAGCGTTTTTCAGTGCAGATCACTCCCCAGGAACTGAAAGTATTAACAAGGCAGCCTATGTCAGTTTTGAGCTAATGAAAGGTTGACAATGAGAGGATTATAAAACTGAGGAAGGTTCTTGTTCTCTGCCCTCTTCTTCAGCATTCTGCAACTCCTCTAAAGTATATTTTGAAAGCAAAGCAGTTCAAGAAGTAGCAGGTCCCAATTCAGAAAGAAACATCACTAAAACTTCAATACATGTTGTTTAGATTTGGTTGTAAAGCTCTGACAAGGGGTTTTGTTAACACTTTCTTGCAGTGATTACACTGGTATGTTGAAATGTTTTTACAATATCAAACACTAAGTTTTCTCTGGTAACCAGCAAACAGCTTAGACTGTGGGAGAAGAGTTACAAGATAACATTGGTCTACAAACAGAAATAATGGTATTAAATTTTATATTTAAGATATTGATATTCATTAATCTGATTGGTGTAAGGACATTCATTATTATTTTTTTCTGCTAATCTGAGCTCATCAAGAGGGCTTTAAACTAGGTTCAAAGGGTGAAAGAGATATAGCCAGCCCACTAGAGGGGAGCCTATGTGGTTGGGGGTGAAACTGATAGCATATCTCAAGTGTATCTACACAACTGCACACAGCATGGGCAACAAACGGAAGGAGATGGAACCCACTGTGCAGCAGGATAGCTATGACATAGTCATCATCACAGAAACATGGTGGCATGACTGTCATGACTGGAGTGCTGCAATGGATGGCTACAAGCTCTTCAGAAGGGATAGGCAAGGATGGAGAGCCAGCGGGGTGGCTATGTTAGGGAGTGTTTCAACTGCATGGAGCTCAGTGATTGTGAAGATAAGGTCGAGTGCTTATGGGTAAGGATGGGGGGGGAAGGCCAACAAGGCAGATATCCTGCTGGGGGTCTGTTATAGACCACCCATCCAGGATGAAGAGGTAGATGAACTGTTCTCCAAGCAGCTAGAAGAAGTATCACAATTGGTAGCCCTTGTTCTTGTGGGGGACTTCAACTTACCAGATGTCTGCTGGAAATACAACACAGCAGAGAAGAAACAGTCTAGGAGGTTCCTGGAGTGTGCGGAAGATAACTTCCTGACACAGCTGGTGAGCGAGCCGACCAGGGAAGGTGCCTCGCTTGACCTCCTGTTCCCAAACAGAGGTGGACTGGTGGGAGATGTGTTGGTCAGAGGCCATTTTGGGCTTAGCGACCATGATATGACTGAGTTCTCGATTCTTGGCAAAGTAAAGAGGAAGGTCAGGAAAACCACTACCATGGACTTCCGGAGGGCAGACTTTCACCTTTTCAGGACTCTAGCTGGGAGAGTCCCTTGGGAGGCAGTCCTGAAGGGCAAAGGAGTCCAGGAAGGCTGGGCATTCTTCAAGAAGGAAGTCTTAAAGGAACAGGAGCAGAATGTCCCCAAGTGCTGCAAGATGAACTGGCAGGGAAGACACCCGTCCTGGCTGAACAGGAGCTTCTGCTGACACTCAGGAAAAAAAGGATAGTTTACCATTTTTGGAAGAGGGACAAACAACTCGTGAAGAGTACAGAGATCTGATTAGGTCTTGCAGAGGGAAAATTAGAAAGGCAAAAGCTTAGCTAGGATCAGGCCCAGCAAGCATGGCTTCATGAAAGGCAGGTCCTGCCTAACCAACCTCATCTCCTTCTATAAGCAGGTGACCTGACTAGCGGATGAGGGAAGGGCTGTGGATGTTGTCTACCTGGAATTTAGGAAAGCCATTGACACTGTCTCCCACAGCATTCTCCTGGAGAAGCTGGTGGCTGTCCTCTTGGCTGGGTAAAAAACTGTCTCGATGACCAAACAGAGAGATCTGTGGTGGCCAGACCTAAATCCTGTTGATGGCCATTCACAAGTGGTGTTCCCCAGGGCTTAGTGTTGGGGCCAGTCTTGTTTAAAACCTTTATCAGTGATCTGGATGAGGGGATTGAGTGCACCCTCAGTTAAGTGTTTTGGTTTAGCCCTAGTCAGGAACTAAGCACAACCCAGCCGCTCACTTACTCCCCACTAGTGGTATGGAGAAGTGAATCAGAAATGTAGAAGTGAGAAAATTAATGGCTTGAGATTAAGACTGTTTAATAGGTAAAGCAAAACAGTAACAGTAATAGTAATAATAATAATAATGACGTAATGAAAAAAAAAAAAAAAAACAAACAAAAGCTGTTCACGTAAAGAAAGCAAAACAAGGAATTAATTCACTCCTTCCCATGGGCAGGCAGGTGTTCAGCCATCTCCAGGAAAGCAGGGGTCCATCAACTATAATGGTTTCTTGAGAAGAGAAATGTCACCACTCCAAATGTCCCCCTCTTCTTTCTTCTTCCCCCAACTTTATATACTGAGCATGACATCATATGTTATGGAATATCCCTTTGGTCAGTTTGGGTCAGCTACCTTGGCTGTGCCCACTCCCCTCCTGTCTCCCTGTCCCCTTAGCACAGCATGGGAAGCTGGAAAAGTCCTTGACCAGTATAGACAATACTTGGTAACACTTTGTAGCTATTAAACAACACCTAACACATCAATGTGCCATCAAAACTATTCACGTACCAAATCCATAACGCACTATACCAGCTGCAGTGAAGAAAATTAACTCTATCCCTGCCAAAACCGTGTCAGTAAGTCTGCAGATGACACCAAATTGTGCAGGAGTGTTGATCTTCTTGAGCGTAGGATCTGGACAGGCTGAATCAATGTGCCAAGGCCAATTGTATGAAGTTCGACAGGGCCATGTGCCTGATCCTTGCACTTCAGTCACAACAGCCCCATGCAATGTTAGAGGCTTGGGGAAGAGTGGCTGGAGAGCTGCCTGGAGGAAAAGGACCTGGGGGTGTTGGTTGACAACCAGCTGAACATGAGCCAGGAGTGTGCCCAGGTGGCCAAGAAGGCCAACAGCATCCTGGCTTGTATCAGGAATACTGTGGCTAGCAGGAGCAGGGCAGTGATTGTGCCCCATTACTCAGCACTGGTGAGGCCGCACCTTGAATACCCGTGTTCAGTTTTGGGCCCCTCAGTACAAGAAGGCCACTGAGTTGCTGGAGCATGTCCAGAGAAGGGCAATGAAGCTGGTGAAGGGTCTAGTGAACAAGTCTTATGAGGACCAGGTGAGAGAACTGGGATTATTTAGCCTGGAGGAGGCTGAGGGGAGACCTTGTCACTCTCTACAACTACCTGACAGGAGGTAGTAGTGAGGTGGGTGTTGGTCTCGTCTTCCAAGTAGCAAGAAATGAGGCAAGAGGAGATGGCCTTAAGATGTGCCAGGGGAGGTTTAGACTGGATATTAGGAAAAAATTCTGTACTGAAAGAGTGGTGAGGCATTGATCAGGCTGCCCACAGAGGTGGTGGAGTCACCGTCCCTGGAGGTACTAAAAAAATATGTAGACGTAGCAGTTCAGGACATGATTTAGGGGGCCTGGTGGTATTGCGTTGACAGTTGGACTTAATTCTCTTCAAGGTCTTTTCCAACCTTAACGGTTCTATGATTCTATGATTACATTGATTTTTTACAGGATTGTTTTAGGATTAGTCATATTTACCCATTTATATAATTGTTGGTATTATTCATAGAGCACCAGATTAGCCAATCCTTAAACAAAATTAATTACCACCTATAAAATTTTTTTAAATTATCTATGAGACACTAAATTGCAAACCATGACTAAATGTGGAAATAAGGTATGTGTAGCAGTCTAACACATTTCCCCTCTCAGGGGAGAAATCTTCACTAAAATTTCTACTGAGAGATATGAAAAGGAAGCTTTAAACTAACTCTGTCAATGCTTGTTGTTGGATTATTGTTCTTTTTTCCCCCCTTTTTAAAAAATCTTTTTCTTCAGTTAAAAGTAAAAACATAAAATTACAGCCTCTATTCTTTTAGCTATTTTTAATTATGTTCCTTTACCTATGGCAGAAAACATTTATGATTAAAATATTCATGTCCATAACTTAACCAGCGTTAAAAAATACAGTTATTGAGATATTTTTTCTTGCTCTTTCCTGGGAACTGTACTGCTGAACAGTGCAGAGACAACAGGAGGGATTCTGGGAGTTAAAAGGTATTTCACTTCTGCGATACGACTTACGAGGAGAACGTGGACAGCACACTGTAATTCCAGACAACAGTTTGTGATTCACTGGAACAGAACACATTCCTCTTGTGCTAAGTTAGCAAATCTTAAAGACAAACCCTTCTGTCTTTAATACAGGTTTGCTGCCCTTGAAAGGATACAGAATATTTTCAGTAAGTTGGAATTACCTGGAAATCGCATTTCACAAGCAGGCAAACATCAGAGATAAATCTCATAATTGAATTTTGTCAAAGCATAAGTCAAATATAAGTTGCAAAGGTTGCTTAAGAAAATTTCTCCATGGAAGTTGAGGAGCTTTCCTGCTCTTTCTGAAGATTTTCATTCTGCCAATTTTTTTTCAGATATAATTTCCTAACTCTCTCCAGCAATGGCACAGAAGACAGATCCCTGCAGTGTACCTATGAGTCAGATAGGAGGTCTGCAGGAGCATGTAAAGGGAGTAACTTGCCTTATATACATACGGCTGGGTGTCCACCAGCTCCATATTCATACTATAGGTGAAATAGGGCACTCAAAGCAATGAAGCAATTCAGAAAATCTTTCTTATCCTGCCTTCATTATTATTATTATTATTATTATTATTATTATTATTATTATTATTATTATTATTATTATTCTTCCCTTGCATTCAATACTTCTTGCAAATCCTCATTGCTTATCCCATTCACACATGGAGAATCACCTTGCGGATGCTCTTGGGGTTAAGTCTGCAGATTATCAGCAAATTTGCAAACTTGCCAGTCCTTTCACTTCTAAGGACTGTGGAGCCCTGCTCCCGCCTCATTCAGATAATGATCCTTTACAGTCATCAAAGTCTGTAGTTGAATTACTTGACTCATCTTAACAGAACAAATATCAGTCAGGGAATTAATGTGAAATGATTTTCCAGAACAAAAGGAGTAAGATTCATATTTCCTACATTTAGACACCTACCTGCCTGTAGACATCTGTATCTGGGGTAGTTCACTGGATCCTTTATTACATTCAGTAGAAAACCAAGCATTTGCAGGATGAGATTCCCATCTGCTAAGGCAGTTGTTTCTAATATAGGTTATGTGCATAGCTATGTGGAAATGGCTATTTCTCTCCATTAACTACTAAAACCCAACAAACAAATAAAAGATGTTTTGACAGCCAGGTCATAGCTAGAAGTCCAAAGTCAGACAAGGTGAGTCTTATCAAGAAATCTGCCTGTGAAATGCTTAATGACAGAGCTATGTTCTGCAGTCACTCTTGAGAAGACAGGCTTTGTCGTAACACCTCTAATGTGTAAATGCTGACATGTACTGCTGAAATAATTAATTGTACAATTGTACAATGATATAATTAATTGTACAAACTCCTTCAACAGCAGAATTTAAACTGTTTACAAATGTTACTCACGGACTGTATTTCTCTGAAGCTACAAGAGTGTATAAACTTTTCAAAACATGTAAATAAAAACTTGTATATATTTTAAGAAATGAAAGCACTTCTTAGTTTAGGTATTGTATTATATTTCCCTGTTGGTGATCAGCTTTTTGTGATTATCAAGGCAAGCGATTTATTATGGACTAGTCCACAGATTTCAAAAGCTTAATGAATTTTAGCGTGTATTATTGCACTGCGCCAAAATGTGCATCCAATACACATTTTTCATTATGCACTTATTTGTTATTATTCTCTTTCATAAATTTCTGTTATATAGTCAAAGAGCAGAGAAACTTTCATGTAACTGACAACTAAAATCACAACACAAATAGTAAATACTTTGATATGCAAATTTGGATGAAAATGATCTGGCTAAATTATTCTTGTATTCTAATCATTTACTTAAAGAAAAGAAGTCAAGTTCACTTACAATTTGCTAAAGGGACATGGAATGAAATTATAGATAAAATTAATAATGAGTAGTTCAATTAATTTCCGTTCTTCTAAGTTTTTCACAAATGGAGATGTCACAAGGTTAAACTGAGCTGCAGCACATTATTATACTCATGCATTACTGATTAAATAGCAACTGTGAACAAGACAAAAATCTTTGTGTGCAAGGTTCTGTACAAAAACATATTTATTGTGTGCCATATGCAAAATGGAGACAATCTTTATGATAATAAATACCCATTCCCATGCTATGTTTCTACTGGTGTTGTGCTTTCAGATAATATCATTAAGTATCTGTAACTTACTACAGTGATCAGTACTCTTAGGCGAAGAAAAAAGAAAAAAAGTGCTTAAGAGTTTAAATTAAACATAATAGTGTTTCACTTTTATCAATGCTTAACTTCTTACCAGTGAAAATCACATCCTATCAAAGAGAAAACATTCAAAATATATCTTTTAAACCTATTGGATGAGACTTATGAGACAAATGCATATTATCTTATTTGACTTCATCTGAATCTAGAGGAACTTTTTCAGTTCAAGGCCAAAGATAATGTCAGTGAAGTGGAACCAAGTTCTGAAGCATCTGAAAAGCTGGTGCATTTTATTCAAAATCAATGAATTAATGTGCTGACATCCATATAAGGAAATAAAATATCTGTGGAACCAGCCATTCATTATAGTATGAAGGCTACTTTAGTAAAGAATGATAGTAATGTAGCTTTACATTCACATGCCAGCAAGATCAAAAACATGAGAAAAGAAAAATTGATTTACTGTCTGTATATGGGTAAGATAAAATACCTTGGTATTTTGAATCCCTAAGAAGAGGCCTTTTTGAGTTTGAACCTCTCCTCTCCTCTCCTCTCCTCTCCTCTCCTCTCCTCTCCTCTCCTCTCCTCTCCTCTCCTCTCCTCTCCTCTCCTCTCCTCTCCTCTCCTCTCCTCTCCTCTCCTCTCCTCTCCTCTCCTCTCCTCTCCTCTCCTCTCCTGCCTCGCCTCGCCTCGCCTCGCCTCGCCTCACCAAAATATTTCAGTCAACTTTGAGCATATCTGAAAAATGACACTGTGTTAAGATTTATGTAATGAAAACTATGATTTTTAAAAAATTGAAAATGTTGATCTTACTCTATTTTTTTTCTAGCATACAGTGGTTCCCCCGCCAGATGTATGTGTAGGCTACGTACTCTGAAAACAGACACATTCTGGAGCACGTTTCTCTCCAGAATTTGAAAAACAGTGTGTCAAATAAAATCAACATCATTCACCTGTTTGGTGGAGTCTGTATCTGCTTTCAAACCACATTGTGAGGAATTAGGACTTACTCACCTCTGCAGTTCTTAACATCTTGTACGTAGACTTTTTAACATATACAATTCTCTCAATTCTCTCTCATTTACCTCTTTTTTTTTTTTTTTACTGTCACGTTGTGCCTTGTAAGCTTTTGCAGCAGGAAGATCTTTGAAACTGCAGTTTCAGCAGATGTCCCAGGACAAAGATGGCACAATGAAATGATGAAACAAGCCTTTCAAAAGGATGAATGTTGTTAAACATTTTGTTCACATACATCTTTGCCTAGCTGCTTAACTTTATTGTAGGGTGGGAGATTGACCCAATTTTCTTTTCATTTGTATGCCTCTACTGCACTGATTAATGCATCTTAAATTTAAATTATCTTCCCTCATACTGGGAGCTAAAATGTAGCCTTATCTGAAAATATGTCTCTTCTTAACATGCTCATTCATCATGTATACCAATGTATTTCTAAAAAGTAAGCCTAACAGCTAAAATGGATATAATAGAGTCATGTCCTGCTATTTCAGAGGAGGTAACTGGGGCATTGCTCTGGCACCAAAAGCTCTGGTCAAAACCTGAAGTTGCACTTTGTCCCCATGTTCCAAAACCTGGTGAAAGTTGTGGGGGTCTTCCCAAGGGAGATACCAACTTTTCATGAGATGCTGAGAGTCTCATAGAGCTGTGAAAGACATTTGGGAAAAGTGGTGATAGAAAGAGAGATCATTTGTGTTACTCATGAGCTTCGTGACCAGAGCAGAACAACAATGTGGAAAAAGAAAGAAGAGGCGGCATCTGTATTTAATCTCATAAGGATGCGACCTTGGATTCAAGGAGTTCTTGAGGCACAGACTTCAGGAAGTTGGAGGGTTACTTCACAGGGTTATAGTGACAAAATATTTTTCTTATTTTCTTCACAGAACATCCCCTTTTTGGTTAGTTTTGGGCATGTGAAGGATCCTAGATAGATGGACCTTCTTCTGGGCATGTATGTCGACTTGTCTGTACACAGGTCAAGGAAATTTAATTTATATGATGTTTCATACACATTCCCTTGCTTTGTATTGCTAAGGATGAATGTATAACAAACTCAAGAATCTGTACGGTCAGAATTACTATTTAAACTGAAGTCATGAAGGGTCAGGATATTGAAAATTATGTCTTTTGTTTATAAGTCTCTGTTGTCCATACAAGCTTCAGATTTCAAGTTTTCCACATTTCTATCTTTTCTAATTTGTCACAAAACACTTTACAGCCTTTAATGTTGAGAAATCCAGAAGGATACCTACTCAGTGAGGTATTTTCTAGTCTCAGCTCAGCTTTCTCAAAGGAACCATTATCAGGGAAGGCAGGGTGGAAGCCTCCTTCTTTCTTATAGTGGCATATGAGGAGGTGTGGCTAACTGTTTTTTTGTTTAATTTTGGCTATTTTTAAAATTTCATTTTTGGATGGAAATTGGGATTAGCCCTGGAGAAATCAAAGTTTCATACTTACAATGGCCCAAAGCAACAGTGCAACAGTTAAGATATGATAAAGATGATAGAGCCATTACACATTGCACTGTATTCCACCGCCAGTATTTATCATCATCCTATGAGTGAGGAACAGTAAGATTCCTTGTCTTGCTTTCACAATGAATCACGACTGCTGCAGAGAGAAGCATAGATAGGGGTTGTTTTATCTCTTTAAAAGCAATCATATATTTAATTATTAAAAATATTATTTATTCCATTCTATTTGTAGACTTTTACAGAAAAACTAAAAATCTTCATCATAGAAAGGAAATGCTCAAGAACAAAACTTAGAATATCCCTGCACAGATGATGTAATTTTGTCATTGAATGACCACATCTATTTCCCAGTGTTCATCTATGGTAATTGGTCCTGTAAATATAAATTATCCTTTTCATGCCAATACCATACGCAGTCCAGACACCTGACACAAGAAGCAGCACTGCCTCATGTTTGCAAGATGACAAAGATTCAAAGGCAAATTCACACAGACATTGACCACCAGGGAAAGAGAAGGTAATAGAAAGATAAGGCTTGAAAGGCTTTAAGAAGACTCATTCTCTCCATATCACCTGCATCTTTCACAGTGGGGTTAAAAGCTGGTATTAAAAAAAAACCAAAACAACCAAGAAAACAAAAAAAGTCCCCTAAGAAATCCACCCAAAAAAACCCAAAACTAAAAAAAACCAACCAACCAAGGTCTTCCTCATCAGTTTTGTGTGTCTTTATTGTATTATCTTTGCCTTGAGGAACCCCTGTAAATTAATACACCATCCTTGGACAGAGAAAGAAGTATTTTATCATGTAAGGAATTGCATCTAGTTCAATGGGATAGAGCATGCAGAGAATAAATGGCAAGTTCCCTGCTTGTTCTTAGAAACCAGCAGAAGTACTCAAGGACTAAAAATAATAAAAGATCAAAGCTATCCCAAGTGCTGTGAGAAGGCTTACTTCAGATTTGGTTCAAGATTAATCTGGGAGTTAAGCAGCTCTTACCTGAAATGAAGCAGTTCATCTACCCTCAAACACCATTACAAGAAAAGGGACAAAAACCAATTTCTTCCATCTTCAGCTGAGTACCTAACCTGGGAGACACAGGGTAATAAGGCAATGAAGAAAATAAACAGCAAGATCATACAAAACCAGATATGTGGATATAAACATATGAATAAACCCTGTTTTGTCTGGGAACCATAGACATTTTCTCAGCGCATCAATTCTCAATTCCATGATGCTCCTCTGCATGAGTTTCTCTCACTCTGTACTGCCCATAGACTCCTTGTTCTAATCTGTTTTATCAGCAATACAAGACTGGAGTTTAAGGTTAAAAGAAAGAAAAAGCCACACAGAAAAGAAAAAATAATTATGCTTTTTGTTTGTGTTTTGTTTGGTTTGGTTTGGTTTTTTTTAAGGTAAATCTGAAGTACATGATGCGCAGACAATGAAAAAGGGAGAAAAATACTCATTAAAGTTGTGTCCTTACAGTGTTAACTTCATATTTCATGTCAATTAACTGAAGTAAAACATGTTGTGTCAAACACATAAAAGGGAAGAACAGAGAGCTGCCGAAATGCTGTTCTGCTGGACAAAGGAATATTATTCTTAGAACTCTGTAAAGAACTAGTAATTGATGACAACTGTGAGAGAAGAATTTACCCTCATTTTCTCCAGCCAAGCAGAGGAATAAGGGAAAACTGACTACTCTAATCAGTCCTCTCTCATTCAAAATATCCGATCTGGCTTGGTTCAGAGCACAGAGCCTCTGCAAGAACACAGACAGGGAGAAGATGTAATTTTCAAAGCACAGATTTCTGCTTGCACAACCCGCAGCAGATTATCTTCTTGCAGCTGAAAGGGCACTGATGTTCTTCCATTACATCTTCCAGCCCCAGCGCTGGCTGTGCTATTCCCTTATTATCAGCTTTGTCCTCCAAGAAAAGTTTTTGCCCAGCCCTTGAGAACAGTAAATGATGGAAGAATAAGAAATTTTTCTCTACATAAACACCTGGCACAACTTTGTCTCCTGTATTCAATCTGTACCTACAGGCTTATGAAGTTTTAGCAATGTGTTTTTGTCATCTCTATTTTTTCAAGATGCCATTATTGCTGAAGGCAATCAGCTTTAAGTAAAATTCCTTTAATGAGAGAAAAGAGTATATCAGAAGAAAGAAAAAAAATCCATGTTGCAGGATAAAGGTGTCTCAGAGTTAGATGTCAGGGAAAAGTAAAACCTAACTGCACACATCTCTGTGGAAAGCATTTACTTAGGCAGTCATTAGGATTTATTCCAAAGGGTCTTTAATGCAGCTTTCAGAAAGCAGCAGGGCTAAACCCAGAAAGGACTCATATAAAAGAAACATGCTGTAATGCAGGGACAAATGATCTTATTTGAAAATGTTAGATGATCTTCCTACCTACTGGGCTTAATTTAAAAATATAGTGATACATTATGGAAGGGAAAAAATAAAAAGAAGAAGGAAAGAAAAGAGATGTTTGGCTATGTGTTTCTGTAGTGCTTTATATTCATTTCATTAATAACTGAAAAAGCAGAAAAAATATGATGGAAGATCATGTTGTCTTGTTTTTCCTATACTTTTAAAGTGATCTTTTAAACATGCTAATTGGACTGTATGGAGAGACTTTTCCAGGTTTGCTTACAAAAGCAATGTTACAATGTCCATTCACTGGTTGCACTACATTAACGAATACTCCTCCTATTAAGAGTTATTATTCCTGCATCTATGGCCAGTCACTGAGTGGCAAGGTGGAATATTTTAGGACTTATCAAATGGAACTAGATGTCTATTTAAGCAAATGATTTGCAGGATGGGTTCCTTTAGCTACCAACAGTAACAATTGCCTCAAATCTCAGTGTGTTTGCCTTCAAGCTTATTTTGTAAAAGTCTCAGTTTTCCTTCAAGTCAGGGTCTGCTTTTGAACTGTGTTCAGAGACAACCAGCTGCAAATGGAACCTAACAAAATTGATAATTTAATGTCTTATTGTAATATGCATATAAATCAATGGGGCAAGATTTTTACCTAATGCCTTCTCTTTAGGAGCTTTTCACTTGTTTATCTTCAGGAGTTACCATTTGTCAAGTGACAGTAACTCCGAGACTTACTCATGAAACATGCTTTACTAGCAGGCAGTGTCAATAGAAGCTGGTGGTGGAAGAAACAGGATGTTTTAGTGAACCATAGCTAGACTAAGATAGGAAATCTGGAGTTGAGATTTCACTGAAAAATTCTGATTTTTCCAAGTGTAAATTTTCTGAAGAACAGCAAACCCTGGAAAGCACTGGGAGTTTTCTCAGCCCCACGATAGAAATGATCAAAGCAAAGAAGAGCTATGATTTGCTAACTGCCCAAGTGCCAGTGTATTCAGCCATGAGAGACCTCATTTCAAGTTTCTGCTTAATATGATTCAGATCAAAGCCTTCTGCATTCTAGCTGAATGCCCTAAATTCCATATTATAAAATAATTATCTTTACCTAACTGAATTTTTAATTATTCTATAGAGAGGAAGAGAGAAAATGAGAGAAATCCAATTGAAGATATAAAATGTGAAAGTGCTTAAAGCTTTCACCACAAACATCTCTAAATCTAAGGCCTATTTAATCAACAGATACTTCACCCTGGGTTTTCCAGCCCACTTTAGCACTCTGGCTATCAGACTTCTTGTCCAAAGAAGAGCTATTTTCACAGAATAAGGGCTAAAAGGCTTTGGTTTAATCCTGATGTGGAATGGACTTTATTTTTTCTTTGATGGATGAGAGGTCAGTTTGTAACCCTCTACAGTTTTATACTATATTTTTCTTTCAAGATAATCCTGAAAACATTATGTAAAACTGTGCTTATTATTGGAAAACAATTATTTGTAACTTGAGGCAACTTTCTAAATTACTTTTTTCTTGGGGCTCCCTAAGTTTCCTTCAGTTCAGCTGCTAAATTCCAATAGTTTCCCCACTCCTGAACTATCCTTGCCACCTATTATCAATGCAGTATGGAAAATACTTTCTGAAAAAAGGATTAGAATGTGTCTGTCAAACAAAATAAGAGTTTAACTCAAAATATATTTTTCTTCTTCTTCCTTTTTTTCCAGCTCTCCCTAAACCATTTCCTTTAATAATATTTAGTAACCAGGACATGCAAGCAGTAACCCATCTACTTACCAATGGGCAGTTCTAACTATACATTTACTTAGGCATTCAAGCTACATGGCAGGTCTCAGCTGTTTATTGATTTTGCTCCATTAAAATAGATGGTTTTGTTTAGCATTGAGAAAGTGAACAATTTTCCTGACACCAACCACTTGTTTAATAGTCTTGGAATAATCTATATTTCATTAAAATGATGACTTATTACACACCAAGACTCTCCTGTCTTCTTAACTATTGATTTAAGGCAGTTTAACACTTGTATAGCATATAATAAATTGGTCTGGACTGGCAGCACTTTGTTATAAAGTCATTCTTAACTATATAAACACTGAATTGGCATATATTAGAGATGCTTCTCAGATTACTTCCTGGGAAAGGATCTTTCCCACAAAAACAGAGTCAGTATTTTTTTTTAAAGCCTCATAAAACTTTTAGGTAAGTAGAAGGTACCACAATCAATATTCATAACATGATTTATAGGAGAAAGAAGCTTTCCACTAAATCCTGACTGTAAACCCAGTACTGTAAAGTATTTAGCACAGTAATCCATCTCGTGGATATTTTAAACTGGGCATTAATGGTGCTGAAAAGTCGAGTGGCAGTGAATCACCTGTATTAGAGAGAAGTAGTTAGGAACTTTATTAGTGGAAATGATTCAAACATACCTAAGCCCTTTAGCCCTTTATTCTTCAATCGGTGGCTTCTTATTTTCTCATATTTTTTTTCTTGATCACTTTTTTATCTGCTGATATCACTAAAGCCTTGCTTTGACATGGTGGAATAGGTTCATCCTCCCTGTGCTTTCAAGAAGGCAAACGGCAGACAGAAGCAGGTTTCAAACATAATACAGTTTATAAACTGCCAGCAGATACCCCTCTGCTGTTGTCATTCCACTTCAACTCACCTGAAGAAATCAAAACAGACTCAGTTAAGAGTTTGCAAAATTATTTTCCTGGAAGCCTTCTGTGAACACCAAAAAAAAAAAAAAAGAATACATAGGAAAAGTCTACTGGAGATATTAGTTGCTCCCACACTTGCAGAAGGATGATAATTCTCCAGATATGTTATACTCTTCCCTCAAAGCATGGTGTCTGAAGGAAAAATGCAGCATTTAGTCACATTAAAAGCACAGTTTCAAATCTGTTGCTGTTTTATTGGGCAGTTTGTATTACACAGGGGGAAAATTCTCTGCAACGGAGGCAGCATTTTCTAGACAGACACTTCTACTACTTTTCAAGTACATACAGCCATTTCCTCCCATTGCCTGCCTAGAAAAAGAAACAAGGGGGGAAAAATAGCTCATTTTAAGTAGAAAAATATGATTGCTGGAGTAGAGTGTGCTGGCTTTGGATGGGATAGAATTAAATGTCTTCATAGTAGCTAGTATGAAGCTACATTTTGGATTTGTGCTGAAAAGAATGTTGATAATACAGGGATGTTTTTGTTACCGCTGAGCAGGGCTTACACAGATTCAAGGCCTTTTCTGCTCCTCACCCCACCCCACCAGTAAGTAGACTTGGGGTGCACAAGAAGCTGGGAGGGGACGCAGCTGGGACAGCTGACCCCAACTGACCAAAGGCATATTCCATACCATGTGACGTCATGCTCAGCATATAGAGCTGGGGGAAGAAGAAGGAAGTGGGTGTAAGGCACTAGAAACTTGTCTCAACATTGTTGGCAGGGCAGTTTTAGCCACCACGGCAACTAGGACAGTTTAACCACCACGGCAACCGAGCAGGACAGTTTAACCACCAAAACCTCATCACCATGGCAACCAGGACAGTTTGACTGGACAGGAACACATATGCATCCTGTTGCCTCAGAGCACATAGCCCTAGCCCTCTGCGCATGCGCCTGGGCCCAGGCTCGACAGACCACATATGGGGGGCTTGGACCCTCTAGACCCTCTAGTGATGGTACTGGGCATGTGTCCCCATCGCCAAATGGGAGGCGTGGGTATGCAAAAAAGTTCTGAGAACAACTCTATAAAAGGTGAAACCAGAAGAGACCCTCAGGAGGGAAGGGAAGAAAGAAGAAAGAAGAAAGAAGAAAGAAGAAAGAAGAAAGAAGAAAGAAGAAAGAAGAAAGACGAAAGACGAAAGAAGAAGAAAGACGAAAGAGGAAAGAGGAAAGAAGAAAGAAGAAAGAAGAAAGAAGGATGTTCTTCCACCAGATTTGATGATACCTTGGACTGATGGGATGCCACAGATCCGTGGCAGTAACTATCACAACTCTCTTTCTCTCCCTTTCTCACTCTTTTCTCTCTTTCTCTCCTTTTCTTTTGCATACTTTTTGTTGGCCAAATAAAGTGACTTGGCACTTGACTCTGTTTTGAGTCTTAATTCTGGTTCCAAAATTGTAAAAGAAAACTAGTAATGATAAAACATTTGAGTCAATCAGAAGATAAACCCAGCCACCCCAGCCACCCAGAGCTACCTGACATTGGTTGGAAAGCCAGGGGGTTTAACCTCTGCCAAATTGTTCAACCCCATAGTGGATTGTGACAGGGGGGATGTTTGGAGTGATGGCTTTTGTCTTCCCAAGCAACCATTACATGTGATGGGACTCTGCTTTCCTGGGGAGGGCTAAACACCTGCTTGCCAATGGCAAATTGTGAATGAATTCCTGGTTTTGCTTTGCTTGTGTGCAGTTTTTGCTTTACCTTTTAAACTGTCTTTATCTCAACCCACAAGTTTTCTCACCGTTATTGTTTGACTTGAGTTCACACTGGAGTTGCAGCCTCTCAAGTACAGCAGCACAGAAACAGCAGCGGTGCCCTGGTCATCCGCCAGCCCTGGCGCATCACTATTGCTGTTATGAGAATGTTCCCAGGCACAGTAGAGTAAGGTGATAAGCAGTACAGCAGTAAGCAGTGAAAGCAAAAAGCAGCCACTCCAAAGGATCTGTGGCCATGGTTCTGTCTGTGCCACAGCAGGTATACGTCTGATGGGACTGTGGTCCAAGGATAAGTCAATACTGGAGAAGGTACACCTCGAAGCTTCTGTGGCTGTGGACATGTCCATGATGCAGCAGGTACACCTTGAAGCATCAGTGTCTGTGCATGCGGTCATGCTGAAGTACTTCAAAGGGTGTAGCCATGGATAAGCCCACAACAGAGCAGGTACACACCTGGAGTGATTGCAGCCAAATGGTATGCCACAACTGATATCGCTAATGTGTTTTTCTCATTGCCTCTGGCAGCAGAGTGCAGGCCACAGTTTGCTTTCACTTGGAGGGGCATCCAGTACACCTAGAATCAAGTGCCCCAGGGGTAGAAACACAGCCCTACCATTTGCCATGGACGGATCCAGACTGCACAGAAACAGTATAAGGCTCCAGAACACCTGTGATACATTGATGACATCATCATGTGGGGCAACACAGCAGAAATCCTTCTGAAAGCCATATTTGCCATAAAACAACATAAGGTCAAATGACCTGCACAAGACATCCAGGTTTAGGAATGAAATGGCACGACGGATGTTGCCAGATCCCAATGGATGTGAGCAACAAAATAGCATCTATGTCCCCACCAACTAGCAAAAAGGAAACACAAAGTTTCTTAGGCATTGTAGGTTTTTGGAGAATGCATATTCCAAATTACAGTCTGATTGTAAGCCCTCTCAAGTGACCCAGAAGAAGATTATTTCAAATGAGGCCCTGAACAATGACAAGCCTTTGAATAAATTAAACAGGAGATAGGTCATGCAGTAGCTCTTGGGCCAGTCTGGGCAGGACAAGATGTAAAAGATGTGCTCTATACCACAGGCCGGGAGAATGGCCCTACCTGGAGCCGCTGGCAGAAAGCACCAGGGGAGACCTGAGGTCAACCCCTAGGGTTTTGGAGTTGGGGATACAGATGATCCAAGACCACCTGTGCTCCAAATGAAAAAGAGATACTGGCAGCACATGAAGGGGTTCAAGCTGCTTCAGAAGTGGTTGGTACTGAAGCACAGCTGGTCCTGGCACCCTGACTACCAGTGCTGGGCTGGATGTTCAAAGAGAGGGTCCTCTCCATACATCATGCAAGTGATGCTATGTGGAGTAGATTGGTTGTACTGATCACCCAATGGGCTCAAATAGAAAACCCCAGTCACCTAGGGATCCTGGAAATGATTATGGACTGGCCAGAAGGTAATGATTTTGGAATACCACCAGAGGAGGAGGTGATGCATGCTGAAGAAGCCCCATGTTGGACACCAAAAAGCACTGTTGTGGTTTAACCCCAGCCAGCAGCTAAGCACAGCCGCTCGCTCACTTTCCCCTGGTGGGATGGGGGAGAGAACTGGAAGGGTAAAAGTGAGAATACTCATGGCTTGAGATAAAGACAGTTTAATAGGTAAAGCAAATGCCACACACACAAGGAAAGCAAACCAAGGAATTAATTCCTTAAGCTCAGGAATGCTCAGGAAGAGCCAGCTGAGGTTTGGAGCCTTTTTCCTTCTAAGTTGGATTTGAAGATGGTGATGACAGCCCTGAGAGATAGTAGAGTGATATTATCATTTTATGTTTTCAGAGAAGAACATCAGAGTACAGAGACTTAAAGTCAAGCAATAGTCACCTACTATTTAAGAAATCTATAGACAGAAATGACTACGGTGTTCTAATCACCCAGGAAAGATTTCCAACCTTTCTGGGCAAACAATCATACACCTTTCTCCAGTGCAAGGGAGAAGCATAATATCAGCAATTCCTCTGCCACATGACCTTACACTTACAGTTACATGTGTGCAGTGTGTCTAATGCTACTCTACTGCATAAGATTTAACAGGTAAACAGTACTGCTCAGACAATGTAGTTTGGACAAGTTTGGGAATAATTAGCCCTGTTGCACAAGAGTAAAGGAAATACAGAAAGAATACAGCCAAACTGGCACAACCAGCAGGATTCATGAAATTCACTCCCATCCACCTTTTTTACATCACACATTGGGAACAGAGTGGCCCACAACAGGTCTGAATAGCCCCAGTGGGTTTTACGTAATTCATAGACATACACCCAATGTAGTGAAGCTATTCAATATTACTTCTCCAACCAGCCGTGTTGACAATTAACAAATTTAATCCATATGTTTTCTACTTATGTAAGAAAAGCATATGAGGTATGTATTTCTGAATTTAACTCATTACATGAGGTATATATTAAGCACAGGAAAGTAATATTTTGCAGCATTTGCACAGCTGAAACAGATGTTAGGTAACATAAACACATGTTGGGTAAAAACCTTGTAAAAACAGCAGGCAAAGAATATAATACCAAAGTGTGCATCAAAACTCATAAAATGTTTATCAAGAAATACTAATGTAGACCATAAAGAATACTCTCTGGTCAGCTTATAGTTAACTTCTTCCTTTCTTTTAACCATTTGGTGGTGGCAACTTTGTCTCGGCATTTTCAGGCTCTTTCCTCATTATATTTGCCTGGTTTGACATAAGATTTCTCATCTGTCCTGTATAATCTGCTATGCTATGTGTAGAGTGGCCTGCAAGTGCTTTGACACCCACTCACCCAAGACCCCACTGCCAGGCAAATCGGACATCTCTTGTCCCTTAGCAAAGTTCCTTGCCTGTTCTGTGGGCCCATATTTTATTTGGTGGAAACCTGAGGCATGAGGAAAGCATGGGATGAAGTTAAGTCTGTATCTTGGCTTGTTATAGGGAGAGAAAAGATTAATTTCTACCTTAAGGAAGTTTTGTGTAGGTGTCTGTGTGAGGATGCTGACACATGAGCAAGGAATCTGTTTCCATTATAGACAGCAAGCAGCCAGTGTTTTTATTCAGCTCCCTGAACATCCGTCTGGGACTGGTAGGTTTAACTAAGGTTTACAGGAGATCCATATGACTCTGAAGTAGCATCTGTAGGGCAGGCAGGTTATGTCAGAGCAGCACAAATGGCAGCATATGACTGTTTTTAGGTAACTGAATAGCACACCTAATTAGTGGAGACTAGAGCACAATTCAAGCACACCTAAAATAAACATCTACACTCATGTAAATCATCATCCAGATTCCAGTGACTGATTAGAACTCCTTTAAGTATAGTGGGAACTTACACATCTGGTGCAGAAGTAAACACCTCACCTTAGGTGTCTTAATCTCTCACTGAATCTGTTTTTTATACCAAAGAGGGCCCTGGAGCATGAGGGTTTTGTAGACAAAGCGTAGCCTACATTCATACTATACAAAAACCTATCTCCATGACACAGTGCAGTGACCTGAATGAAAGCATATGTCAGCTCTGACCAGTAGTAGGATAACTATAATAGTATTATGCTCTTCCAGGGTTTGTATGTCAAGTTTTTCGTTCAGAGCTTGTTCAGGTACTTCTCAACATTGCAGTATACCTTTCTGATATATCCTAAATGCCTTTCAGTAGTGTGTTAAGTGATGTAGCTAACATCTGTCACATGTAATTTGTCCTCTCTTTTCCACTCCCCAAGGGAGAAATTATGCAGGCAGTGTAGTATTTTGTTTTAGTTAAGAATTCATGCTTGCAGTTTACACATAAAAGATGTTAGGACAGAGCAGTTGTAAGATGAAGGTGTCCTGCTGAGAATTCAGAGCTCTGAGTTTTTGCCCTATTTTGAACCCTCATGAAAAGCTGGCCTTCTGCTTAGCCATTTGTAAATTACTTCCCATGTAGGGCTGTCAAAAGGGAAAAGTATTTTGTTACTCACAAGATTTTGTTCTGTTTGTCTGAGAGCACTCATATGCTGTTAATTAACAGTTTGCTGAAAGGTAGTAAGACCTTTTGACCTCTTGATCCATCCGTGATGGCTGCTGTGCATAGAATAGGAAGGCAGGAGCAAAAGAATATCCTTTGTGACTGAAGAGAGAAAAGCAAGCTTTACAATGACCCTCTTTTTCTGTCACATTTTGTTCCATGCTATTATACTGGTCTTGAAGACATCTCTGCAAAAATGTACATTTGGAGTAAGACCTCTGTTCCCACTTTTTTCTGCTATTAGTAGGTGAAGTATTCAAAGATATCATCAAGGCTAAAAACAAAATTTAAGAAAAAACACCACAACCAAAGCTGTACTTGCATGAAGGTAAATATGGTAAGTACAACAGATCTAAAGGCAGAAAGCTCACTCTTCTGAGCTCACCAAGTCAATTTAGAGACTCTCATGCTTTGCAGGAACATCTGAATATTACGTGAATTGAAGTTCTGACCCATTTCAAACTTATTCTGCTATAGAACTAAACTAATCTGATTTTAGCTAAGTTCAGCACAGCTTTCAGGAAAGCCAAATTGGGTAACTTGGTGTTGGATCCTGCAGCCTACCTGCCAGGGCTTTGTTTATGTTATATATGCATTTGCAAAGACATACATTAAAGGATGAGGCTCCAGTGCCTACTAACTTAAATTTTTCTAGAAGTTTCTGCCTTCTGCTTATGTAGTATCTTGTTCTTATTCCTAAGCACCCCAATGAAATAAATTCCCACTAGTCTACTGCTGTAACCTCCACTTTCTGAGGATGGTTTGAGGGAACCAAAGTTTGTTGTTGCCTTTTTGCATATGATTCATGGGTATTTATAACATAGTTTGCTGAAATGATAATTCTGTCCTTCAGAATTTAGCTGACATTTAAAAATAATAATAATAATGAAATTCTCCTGCATGCACACTTATCTGGATTCCAGACAAAACATTCAACTTGTGCAGTTCAGATTCAAATCAACCGAAGCCACATCAACTGAGAAGCATTTGCTTTTTTTAGAGTTCATAACCAACCCTGCCGCTGAGTGTAGGCAGCAAAATAGTCATGCAGGTTAATTCCAACTCTCTATACTGAAGTTCTCCCTACCTTTTAACCTCCCTAAAATAGGAAGGGAGGAGGAAATATAGTCAAGGTCTTCTGCCTGCTCTTCTCAGCATAATGAATCCTCCCCCATGTTCATTTATTTCATCCCTACTATAAAAATGACTTTTTCAATCAAAGCATTGTACTCCTTCTAAAGACATTAAGCCAAATGACAGAACATGAGCTGAAATGACAAGGACAAGCTTGCTCAGTGTAAGGCAAGGGGAATTTCTAAAGGGAATGATTGAAAATTAATGCATACTAGAACTTTGCCCAAGGACTCTTAGCAAATTGTTCCTACAGAGAACCTAATTTTGGATCAGGATAGGACAAAACCTACTTGCTTTGCTGTTTTGTTTTTCTTGCTTATTTGCCATGCATAATTATGTCCATTATTTATAGGGTTTGAACGTTTGTGTGCTCAAAGCCCAAAGAAACCTCAGAAGACAGAATTAAAAAGCTAAGATCAGTCTACAACAAAAGGAGGGAATTGGGCATCTCATATTGAGAGTCACAGGAATAGGCATAGGGAATGGGTGGATTAATACACAGAAAATCAAAAAGACCTTTAGGAAGAGCATGTCTGATGCCTACACTCTGCCAGAATTAGTAACTTATCTGAAGATCTGAGGTAAGTGCCTACACAAAATTTAGGACTCGTATATCAATACTGCCTCTTGGAATCAGGTGTCTAACTTAGGTATTAATAATTGTATGACTGCTTCACTTCTGGCAAGAACCAGGGATTCCTACTTTTAAGAATACAGCCCCAAGTTTACATCACTTGCCATGAAAACTAGAGACCTAAGTTACCTTAGGTTACCTTCACTCACCTAAACCCAGGGGAGTCAAACCCACACCTATCACATCCCAGAAGAGGGCTGCTTTGTAGATCTGGGGTATGATTCTCTGGAGTCTTCCTACTGAAGTCTTGCTACTATCCACAAACAAAAGCAAAGTTCCTAGGACAAGGGAGACAATAACCAAAAAGGAACCTGACTCTCTGGCCTTGTAGTTAGGACTTTACACAGGCACCAGTAGTAATCTGTATTTTCAGTGTAATCGTGTAAAACAAAAAATTGAAAGAATCTCTATTTTAAACTAAGCAAGTTAGGACTCTACCTCTAAAACACTGTTTAATATAAAATTTAACTGCTGTGCAGAGGTGGTACAAGGTTTATGAACCACTTTGTGTCTAGGGTCTCTATTCCTGACTATCCTTACTACATATTCAAAAACAATCCTTCACAATGTATACCCATGGAAGAAACTAGCAGTGAAGACCTAAGCAGATTTCTGATGTGATAAACCACAACTCTTCTGAGAGCCATTATAGGCTGTTGTGCCAGCCAGCTCCCAGGGAATTCTTTTTACATACCTAACCTGATAATGAGAACGCTAATATACTAACAAAATTCAGCCTGTGCATTGAAACCTCAAGGAACTGGTTGTCTCTTTAGAAACAAATGCACTGTGTTTATATTGATGAAATTATTTTGCCTTCATTCAGAATAAATTATTTAACCACTTATTGTGGCCTCTTTTTTTTCTGTTTAAGAGTAAGAATAAGTATATATGCTCACAATACTTCAAAGGATACTTGTAGTACTGTTTTTTTTCTCATTATTTGTGGCAATTCACATGCACATGCACAAGCAAAGCCGAAGTCGTTTATTAACAAAAGAGCAGCCTGAATATAGTCTGCCTCCTGAGCTAGTATTTTTCCCTTCTCTCCGCCTCTGAATGTGTTCTCTCACACTAGCTCCATAGATGATATAAACATAGATAAGCACACTCTCCTGCTTCGGTGCTCCAGCTGTGCCCCTGACCTTCTGTCCTGCATATCAAGGCCTCAGTTCTGTGTTTTTGTGGGTTGCTTTTCTATCCCACGGCTTGCATCTAATAAGGGCAATGAGATCTCTGGTGCTGTCACAGGAGGCCACATTCACTTTTTCCACAATTATTAGTTTTAAAAATCACACTGTGTGGCACACACATCAAAGCAAGCATCATCTGTAGCTGATTCAGCTTTTTGTTGTACAGCTCCCCTTGAATACACATTCAGGCTTTGAGACTGAGATCCATCCCAAAACTCAGCATGTGCTACCTGACAGTCAACACAATCCCTTCTAAAAGACAATCTCATCCTCAAATTAGAAAGAAGGAGGCAGGATATTCTGATAGATATAATTTTGATATGATGTGGGATACAGATTTTCCTGCAGCTTCTCCATCATCAGAAATTAGTTCAAAAAAGTTGTATTAGTCTAACATTTTCAGAATTAAATTACCCATATTTGGGTTGTTTATTATTTTTGTTGTATCATACACCAAGATATTTCTAGATTGTCAGAAATAAAGACAAAATAAAATAAAATTAAAAAGCTAAGCTTTATTTCTTTCCATCACCATCTTTTCCTTTTATTATTTTTTCAGAAGAATTTTCACATTTGCTTATAATTGAAACTTAATTGTGAAAAAGAATTACATTTTTCTGCTGTGTTTTACTTGAGACATTACTACCCTTCACAAACCAGGTACAACCAAATCCTGTTGACTGACACCTTAACAACTTCTGATTTCTACTAACAGAACATTTGTTTGTTCTTCATTCAAGACAAGAGTCAGAATTCCCAACACTTGATTCATTCAACAGAAGTAGGAAATGTATTTTTTAAAAAAATTAATTCTGAAAACACTGTAGTCTTTTACCATGAAATTTCCAGCAAAGATCGTTCTAATCAGTGTCTTCACATTAACTTATTTTGCTTTATATTTATTAGAGGTATAAGTTTGAAACAAGTTTTCCCTCTCTTAATAATGATTTCATCATTTGTAGGTAAAAACAGCTAGTATCCTGTCTTTAACATTATCTTCTAATTTATGCAAGAACATTTGTGTCAGAATTATCAATGCACTGGAGGGAGATAATGTTGTTTTTCACTGGGTGACATTTTTCTTTGCTCAGTCCTAAATAGTTGATAAACTGATTTTTTGACATCTCCCTCACATCACCAAACATTGGGGCACATTTCTGTAAACCCTAAAAGGATGAATATTTGCTAAAACCTGCAAAATTCAATTTCCTCTTGCTATCATAAAATTTTTCATTATCAAATGTCATAAATTGAAGCTTTTTTTTCTTTTTTTTTCCAATAATGTGACATATGTTTCAGATGCTTCCTCTCTCCTTGCCCATTTCCCACAGAAATCAATCTTCTGGATCTTTGTGTGTTCCCTTATTTGTCTATTTTCAACTAAAACTTTAGAAAATGTTAGTTATTTAACACAGGGCTAGAGTTCTCAGAGAAAAATTAGGTTTCTACAGATATTTTTCTTTTAGAAACAAAACCACAACAGCAGCAACAACAAAACACCCACCCTCAGTAATAGCTCTTAACTCCTTAGATAATAGCATCAATTGATCAAAAAATACAGATCTATATGAAGTGCTGTACCGTCATTGTGGCTGATGAAACCCCGTACATCAACGAGTACATTAAGATTTTGCTAAATACAGTTACAATGTATTGGAAGCCACTGAAATAATGAAAGCATCTTTGCTCAGAGCTAGACATTGTTCATGGCCATGACCTACACGTTCAACCAGTGATGTTTCATTATAACTTTACTGTGACATACTGGGTTGTACTACCCAGAGCTTGACTATTTGTCTGAATATCCCTGACCATCTCTGGAGACCTTTGTGAGTTTGAACCACAGCAGAGCACTCTAGCATAATCTAGGAGTTTCCTGAACCAGGAAAACCTCAGGGGGAGCTGAGAGACCCACCAGGAGCCCACAGCTCACACCACAGTGGCTAACGAGACCTGGGCAGGGCCAGGATCAACGACAGCCAGGACCCGACGTGTATAAAATAAGCATTTAGGGAGCACTAGTGACCAGGGCGGGTAAACAGGGCATGGCACGTCAGCAAGGGTGTAGCATGTCAGTTTGCACAGCAGTTCGCGTGGAAAGGCACAGAAGCTCGAGCAGGGAGCACTGGCACCCACCCAGCCGAAGGCCACGGCCTCTCCAGGCTCTGCACCCACCACGACTGACGCAGCTCCCCAGACGGAGCTCCGGGGGGAACACGCTGCCGCCCAGGTGTCCGGCTGCAGGGTGTGCCCTGCCCGTGTGCCGGTGCCGGGCGGCAGCAGCCAGCACACCTGGGGGAGCTGCGCCCGGGTAGGGGAGCTCCTCGCTGCCGACAGAGCTCCGGGAGGAGGCGAGTAGGCCGAGGGGTGCCAGGGAGAGCGGGAGAGAGACGGACTGCTGGAACCGCACCCTGCCTTCCCTGGCACAGGCCCGGCAGGCAGAGAGGATGCATGTTAGGGAGGATCCCCCATCCCCTCTGCCCCTGGCTGAACTGAAGTGCATCTACACTAATGCAACCAAACCAAGGAAAACACCTTATCAGAAGGGATAGGCAAGGAAGGAGAGGCAGTGGGGTAGCCCTGTGTGTTAGGGAGGGTTTTGTTTGTCTAGAGCTTAATAATGGTGATGATAGGTTTGAGTGTTTATAGGTAAGAATCAGGGGGAAAGCCAACAAGGCAGATATCATGGTCAGAGTCTGTTATAGACCACCCAGCCAGGATGACGAGGCAGACAAAATGCTCTGTATGCAGCTGAGAGATGTCTCACAATAGCTAGCCCTTGTTCTCATGGGGGACTTCAGTTTACCAGATGCCTGCTGGAAACACAATACAGCAGAGTTGAAACAGTCTAGGAGGTTCCTGGAACCTGTGGAAGATAACTTTCTGACACAGTCGGTGAGTGAGCCAACTAGGGAAGACACCCCGCTGGACCTGCTGTTTGTGAACAGAGGTAGAGTTGTGGGTGATGTGATGTTTGGAGGCCGCCTTGAGCACAGAGGTCATAAAATGATAGTTTTCAGTCCTTGGAGAAGTAAGGAGGGAGGTCAGCAGAACTGCTGCCTTGGACTTCCAGAGGGCAGACTTCGGCCTGTATAGGAGGCTGGTTGACAGAGTCCATTGGGAGACAGTCCTAAAAGGCAAAGGAGTCCAGGAAGGCTGGGCATCCTTCAAGAAGGAAATCTTTTTAAAGACACAGGAGCAGGCCATCTCCATGTGCCAAAGGGTGAGCCAGTGGGAAAGAGCAGCCTGGCTGAACAGAGAGCTTTTGCTGGAACTCAGGAAAAAAAGGAGAGTTTATGACCTTTGGAAGAAGGGGCTGGCAACTCAGGAGGAAGACAAGGATGTTGTGAGGTTATGCAGGGAGAAAATTAGAAGGGCCAAAGCCCAGATAGAACTTAATCTGGATACTGTCATAAAAGACAATAAAAAACATTTCTGTAAATGCATTCAAAACAAAAGGAGGGCTAAGGAGAATTTCCAGAATTTATTGAATGTGGGGGAAACATAGTGACAAGGGATGAGGAAAATGCTGAGGTACTAAATGCCTTCTTTGCCTCAGTCATTAATAGTCAGACCAGTTGTTCTCAGGGTACCCAGCCCACTGAGCTGGAAGACAGGGATGGGGAGCAGAGTGAAGCCCCCATAATCCGAGGGGAAATGGTTAGCAACCTGCTACACCACTTAGACACATGCAAGTCGACGGGCCTGGATGCGATCCACCCAAGGGTACTGAGGGAGCTGGTGGAAGTGCTCACCAAGCCACTTTCAATCCTTTATCAGCAGTCCTGGCTAACCTGGGAGGTCCCAGTTGGCTGGAGGTTAGCAAATGTGATGCTCATATACAAGGAGGGCTGGAAGGAGGATGTGGGGAACTACAGGACTGTCAGCCTCACCTCAAAGCTGTGGAAATTTATGGAGCAGATCATCTTGAGTGCCATCACATGGCACATACAGGACAACGAGGTGGTCAGGCCCAGTAAGCATGGCTTCATGAAAGGCAGGTCCTGCCTGACCAACCTGATCTCCTTCTATGACCACATGACCCACCTGGTGGATGAGGGAAAGCCTGTGGATGTTGTCTACTCGGACTTTAGTAAAGCCTTTGATGCCATTTCCCACAGCATTCTCCTGGAGCAAGTGGCTGCTCATGGATTCTATGGGTGTACTCTTCACTGGGTAAAAAAATGCTGGATGGCTGGGCCCAGAGAGTTGTGGTGAATGGAGTTAAATGCAGTTGGCAGCTGGTCATGAGCTGGGTGCCCCAGGGCTCAGTGTTGGGCCAGTTCTATTTAATATCTTCATCAATGATCTGGATGTGGGGATTGAGTGCACCCTCAGTAAGTTTGCAGATGACACCACATTGGGTGGGAGTGTTTATCTGCCTGAAGGGAGGAAGGCTCTGCTGAGGGACATGGACAGGCTGGATCGATGTGCTCAGGCCACTTGTATGAGGTTCAACAAGGCCAAGTGCCTGGTCCTACACTTGGGTCACAGCAACCCCATACAATGTTAGAGGCTTGGGGAAGAGTGGCTGGAGAGCTGCCTGGAGGAAAAGGACCTGGGGGTGTTGGTTGACAACCAGCTGAACATGAGCCAGGAGTGTGCCCAGGTGGCCAAGAAGGCCAACAGCATCCTGGCTTGTATCAGGAATACTGTGGCCAGCAGGAGCAGGGCAGTGATTGTGCCCCATTACTCAGCACTGGTGAGGCCGCACCTTGAATACCCGTGTTCAGTTTTGGGCCTCTCAGTACAAGAAGAACATTGAGGTGCTGGAGCATGTCCAGAGAAGGACAACGAGGCTGGTGAAGGGTCTGGAACACAAGTGTGAGAAGCGGCTAAGGAAACTGGGTTTGTTTAGCCTAAAGAAACAGACACTGAGAGGAGACCTTGTCACTCTCTACAACTACCTGAAAGGAGGTTGTCACGAGGTGGGTGTTGGTCTCTTCTCCCAAGTAACTTGTGATAGAATGGGATGAAATGGCCTCAGGTTGCTCTAAGGGAGGTTTATATTGGAAATTAAGGAAAATTTCTTCACTGAAAGGGTTATAAAACAGTGGAACAGGCTTCCCAGGAAAGTGGTAGAGTCACCTTGTCTGGAGGTATTTAAAAGGCATGGTGCCACAATTTAGTCTACAATTTAGTGCGGGCTTGGCAGTTTTAAGTTTATGTCTGGACTCAAAGATCCTAAGGGTCTCTTCCAACCTAAATAATTCTATGATTCTACTGTTCTAATAGTTTACTCATTACTCTGTTCCTGGTCATTGTTCACTCACATTCATTCTTGGCACTACCTATGTATGTTCACCATTTTGTGTATGTAACCCAGAGTCTGTGCAACTGGATCACCCAGGACTCTGTTCATGTGCAGTGTCTCTTTGTCCATTGTTACAAGTAGAGATTTTCTCATCTGCCTTTTGTTGTTCTGGCAATGGCAAGATTACACAGTAAATAGCCATGATCAGCCACACCCTGTACTTGAAGCAATGAAGATCTAAATGAATCCCATAACTTCATAAAAATAACTTCTGTCAGCCATTTTTTCCTCCCATCTGTTCCCCCAAGATGTCTTAGGTGGTGCTTCCATTTCCTGCACAAATTTCAATGAGAGAAGACGTCACTAAATCCATTCTCCCACAACCGCACAAAATTTGATGGTTTATGTTATCTTAACTCCTTTAATCTTTACCAGATCAGTCCCTTCCATTTATGTATCAGTTACAGTAACTTCAATTGCTTTATATTCCAGCTCCTTAAGAAATAATTTTGTCCTTCCTCTCATAAAATACTTATAGTCAGGATCCACAAACATTTTGTCCTACCATCAGTCATCACACCCCAGAGCAATTTGTAATGGCTAGTCTAGTACACAGCTGAGTCAATAGCTAAGACTGGTTCATATCTTCACTACCCAATAGATACCAAATTATTTCTCCTTCTGTCTTTATCATTTTGTAGACAGCAAGTGGCTTGGGCAGAGCTGTATACCTGTAGAGTTGGCAGTAGTGAGCATTTCCGACAATCTTGGAAGTACGGGAACTCTGCTTGGTCCTAACTCATCCACAGAAGAAAGCTTCCCTTTCACAGTTCTACATTTGGCAAAACCTAGTTCCACCTGATTTTAATCTGTCTTGGGAAATGACAGCAAATTACAAACACAGTGGTATCAAAGAACCCACAAATCGTTTCATTCATTTCCCCAGGTGACTGTGAACAGCTGGAAATTAAGATCTACAAAGTATGTGCAATCACAGTGCAATGACAGCATTTTTAATGTATGCAAACAAGATGATTGATTATATATGGACAAATAAGCGTCCTTGTTAAACAAACTAATCATGGGCTTTAACAATGTTGTGATCTTCAAAGGTATTTGATATGAACAACCTATGAATCAAAATACCTTATCTGATATATTTTCTTCAATCTCCATTTCAGACATCAGAGATCTTCATGGACGTATATCACTTTATATAACTTGAGACCTGGATTCTGTTGCTGTATTTTGGGACTGTCTCCTTTAAAGGAGACATTTTTATTCCTGAGCTACAGAAAAATAATCAAGGTAGGCAATGCATGGGAATAGGGTGACACTTTGTGGCAATACAAGAGAACAAAGGTCCCTTCATCCATCCTTTTATATTTAATTCTTCTTGTATCTATCTTTCTGGTATCATAAATATGTAAAGGTGACAAAAGTAGGATGGAACTTGACCATGATTATACATAGTTATTATTAACAACAAAACTAAACCAAACCTCCAAACCAACAACATAAGAATGATTTCGAGGACATGCTTGTTAAATCACGGTAAAGCAAGTCATCATAAAGGTTACAACAATTTCTTTTTTTTAAGTCCATCATATTCCTTTCAGTCACATTAGCAAAAGATAATTTAGGAAATAAGACTTTGGGGAAGATTTTGCATCACCCAGAACCAAGTTAACTGCTTTCCTTTCTTGGAAAGGTGTCAGAGGATGATATTTCCTAAACGACTTCTTGCAAGCTCAGCCATTCTTACCAGATCTTTCATTTTATGAAAACAAAATTAATGGAAAGTTCAGTCTTTCTGAAGAAAACTTAATATATCACCCATAATTGCTAAAACTCACTAATGCCCAAACTCAGATTTGCCTGTGGAAAAGGGGAGATAGAAAGTCTGATGTTGATTTAAAGAACAGTGTACAATACAATGGAAATAATGAAGGTTAAAGCAAATTATCAATCCTGTACTGAACAAATCAAGTTTTATAAGCCGCATCATGACGACATCTGGATTGCCTATTATTCTAAATTTGTAGGTGTTACAATATGAAATGCCAACAGTGTGGAAAGGAAGAGATGAGCTTTTCAAGTACTTGTGCTCTTACTGCACACATCTTCTTTTCATCACATCAGTGCATTAAATGCTGTGTCCATGCACCACGGTGTCTGTGGATATTTTTGCTTTGGTAGCAAACAAATCTACAGGTGAGTCCTACCCCACCTCACTCAGTAAGACGATGATCTTAATCCTGGAATGATACAAGTCATATACACTAGGTACTAACTGATGTGAATAACATTTTAGTGAAAAAGTAGCTTTGCAGTTCCCTGGGTCGCTGGTAGGACCACTTGTCTTGCTTATGGTGCAGCTTTACTTCACACCATAACCGTGTTACATGGAAATCCCATTTGGCTCAAATGGTAGAACTGCCTCTTCCTATATAAAAAAAAAAAAAATTGTTGGTGTCAGTGGCGCTGATAAAGAGAGAGCCCTCATGCTAAATTGATTTTTCTGGGTCTGTTCCTTCCAGGAATAATACTTCACACTTCTTTGCTTCACAACACCCATGAAATTAGTGGCATAGTAAGTCCATTCTGCCGGGAGAAAAACTTGGATGCAGAGTGGTTTTAAATGCATTTTACAATTAACATTGTGGAAAGAAGCAGCAGCTGGGAGCTTTGACTTCAAGAGCTCTCTTTTAGCAGATTGTTAACTTTTGACTAGAAATAAAAGAGCATTTGCATCAAGAGCCAGGCTGGGTCATTGTAGCAGGCAATCAGACACCAGGCAACAAAGTAATGCTGAACATTAAATGAGGGGGGAAGCAGTCACCCCTTCAATACGTACACCCAAGGAAGTGTTAATACTGCTGAAAAAAATAATTAAAGGGATCTTATCTGCCATTCAATCCAGATAACTTCAGGAACTGGCTTTAGTCTGCTGAACCTACACACTGACTGATTTCCCAGTGCTCTCTCTATTTAGTCGACGGAGGAGAGGAGGTGCCAGGAGGGAGTCATTCAGAGATCCCAGGATTATGTCTGATTTTAATTCAATGACTGTCTATGTTGAAGTACAGGAACATTTGATCTAGGTATTTAAGTGCATGAATGGCTTCAGGCTCTGAGTCCCTGTTTCCCAGAGGGATTTAAAAGACTGTTTATTTCATCTCCTTGCCCTTGAGGCATGGTTAGTTACACACCTACTTCGTTCCTGACAGAGGCTTTTCCAATTCTGTTTAAGAACCTCCAGTGACGGAGACCTAACAGTTTCCAGGCGATCAATCCCAGTGCTATACTGGGAAGATTTTGTTGTAGTGTGATTCAGATCAAAACTTCACACGCCTGTATTTAGGTGTCCATACTGCAGGCATGTCTTCTTATAAGCACGGTGTCTAAGTTCTCACTGTAGTCAGTGGGGAATCAGTCAATTTTCATTTCAGTGACTGAAGAAGCTGTTCAGTCTTTCTTCAACTGCTTAGCTCTCTAGGCTCCTGTTTATTCTTGCCACAGTTCTCTTGATTAATCATTAATTACTGCACACTAGTAGGTCCAAAACATGAAGTTCCATCATTCTTTAAAAATTGCTAGACCTGAAGAGGATAGAATTAATTCACATCTTTAGAGGCTTTGGGGGTTTCATCTACCCAAAACAAAGTTTTCTGTTTTCACTCTACAATCTTTTTGGCTCATATATGACCCACAGTCTTTTCTAACTCCTAGATACCCTTTCTACTCATGTGCTACAGATATATCCCATTCTATAATCATGTAGTTGACTATTTTTTTCCAAATCTAACATCTCACACCTTACTCACTGAGTCTCATTAGTTTTCCTTGTTTTTCTTTTCACAAGATTTTTTAACCAATTTTCAAGATTATTTCAGTTCTAAACATGTAATCTAGCCTGTCTGTTTTCTCTCTCAGGTTCATATGGATGGCAAAAGGAAAAAAATGAACTTTTTACTTCATTCAGTGAATGCATTGATCAGATGCAAGGTAGATTTCTGCAAAACACCACAACTATATTTTTTTCACTTTTGAAATTTATAGGTATTTTATGAGAATAGCTATCAAATTCATGTGATAGTGATTCCCTGTTTTCATGTTTCTATTCTCTGTTAGAATATTCTGAGAGCATGAACCAAAACCTTCCTAAAATAAAGGTTTTGTTTTCACTATTTACTTTTGCCCTCTTTATCTAGAAGGCCTATAGCTCTGTCTTAGAAGAAAATTACAGTGGTTTGATGTAATGATACAATTTGGTCTTGTTGATTGCTACTGGTTTAGCTCTTCAGCTCTTAAAGTAGAGATTATTACTAAAAAATGTGAGATTATTTTAACTGGAAATTTATCATAATTACTTCTTAATTTATACTTTATTCAAAGCAGAAATCTGAGAAATCTTATTTGTTTATCACTAGTGGTGACATCTGCTAGTCATTGACCTTCTACAGGGAAACTTAAGAATGACATTAACTTGAGTATCAGATCAAGATTTTTCCATGATGTTTCTCTTATTACTTAAAGAATGATTTCTTGTTACACTTTATGTCTCTCACACACTACACCCCACATTGCTCTTTGGTCTTTCTAACTTTCTGTCTACATGTTCATGTTATCTTATTTTATTTTGTATTTATATTCATCTTAATCTCAGATTCCATTTTTTTTGTGTGTGTGTCTGAGTTCAAGCTTTAATCGTCTTGTTGTTTTATTAAAATACTGTCTTTTGTGTGCAATGGAAATGTTTGCTTATGTATCTGGTTTACTTTTTTATAAAGAAATAGCAAGCTTCCTTCCAGCGTTCTACCTTCAATTCACCTTTTCTGGAATTTTATCTATAAGTTATCTGACATTATTCATGATAGAAAATATTGGTGCACGATGCTGAGTCTCTTAACCTTTTCCTTTTTTTTTTTTCTTTCTGAATCATCCTAAATCGCTTTCTATTAATAGTGCTGTCATATGTAATTACCTCAAAGCTCTGCTACAACAATTAAATTGTAGCCCTGATTATGCATTAAGGCTTTCAAATATATTTGTTTAATCTTCATACCTCTCATGTCAGTATACAAATATCTAGGATATTCAGCACACCAGTTATCGTCTTCTTGTCCCTGATAGTATAACCCCCATGTGAATAAGTCTACCCATTTTCTATGAACTAAACTGCTCTCTAACCAAAGTGCTTGTGGAAAGTGACCACATGTTCCGGTTTCAGATGGGATAGAGTTGATTTTCTCCCTAGCAGCTGGTATAGTGCTGTGATTTGGATTTAGGATGAGAATAACGTAGATAACAAACTAATAGTTTAGTTGTTGCTAAGTAGTGTTTACACTAGTCAAGGTCTTTTCAGCTTCTCATACTGTCCTGCCAGAGAGAAGCTGGGAGGGGACATAGCCAAGACAGGTGATCCAAACTGACATTTCATACTATATGGCATCATGCTCATTATATAAACTGTGGGGAGCTGGCTAGGGGGCAGCCATTGCTGCTCGGAGACAGGTTGGCCATCAGTCAGCAGGTGGTGAGGAATTGCATTGTGCATCACTTGTTTTGTATAATCTGTTGTTGTTGTTGTTTTCATCATAATCATAATCATCATTATTAATATTTTTTTCTTCCACTACTGTCCTATTAAACTGTCTTTATCTCAACCCATGAGTTTTACTTTTTGTTTCTGGGTCTCTCCCCCATCCCTGTGGTGCAAGGGGAGCATGAGCAAGCAGCTGTGTGGTGCTTAGTTGCCAACTGGGATTAAACCATGACACCACGTAGAGGTAGAGAATGTAAATCTCCATCTGATAAAACACCGTGTGTGCACCCTCATACACTATGTCACTGTGTAACTCTTTTCCTTTGGCAAGGGAACCACATAATCTCCCAGTTTTTTCACCCAGCATCCAGCAGCAGTTCCGTTCTACACAGCACTATTTCCCCCAAGTCACTCATGTTCATGGTTCTGATAACTCCAAGAGCACATTAAGCCTAAACAACCTTTTGGTAGTATTGCAGATTCAGTATCTTGGGATATCAAGTTCTGAAAGAAATGTGTTTTTCTGAAATCTAAAATATTTGAACTGCCTCTTTGTTTTTCTTCTTGAAGAATGTTGCTCTGAATCTCACATTTCAGAAAGAATGAAGCTTTTCCTGCGGTGTCATAGGAACGCAATTTTCATCTTCTGCCAGAATCAGCATTTCCATTCTTGATCTCAAGGCAGCTGGTAAGGATAAAGTGCATGCTATGTACCATGGAAATTGGCATTTAACTTCTTTTTTGGGGACAGACCAGGTAAATATGATTAGATCTTAAGTTCTTTGTATTGTTTGATTGACTCCATTCCCAGAATTAGGTACCCAGCTTTAACACACTGTGTTACTGAGTGACTGACTAAAAGTAACAGGTCCCAGATATTTTAAAGCATCATTTCCCTTTTGGACAGAAGTTATAGACTGTGTGACTGTACCATTTGAAAGAAAAAAGTGAATACATCAGCACAATGTGATTTCTAAATTACATGAGTGGGATCCTTTTCAAAGAATAGTATTTACGAAAAATGCAGTTGTGTAAAAAAGGAAAGAAAAGAAAGTCTTGAACTGAAGATATCGTACGGCTGTCCAAATAAGTCCTGATCTGGATAGCTCTGATTTGTACAATCTATCCTGAAGTGTCAGAATATCTACACTATTACACGCTTTGCTGGCAAAATAACAGGTATTCTCTGGCTACAAATAATTTCTAGATTTTCTGATTTGTTTCTGCACAAGTGGGTATCTGATGTTAGAGAAGCAAGAATTCCCATTCACACAGTATGACTGTAAGTTGTCACATTGGAAATTATCCTCATTGTGTAAACACAGGTGCCTAAATAATGTGGCTATGCCTCCAAAATCTTCCTTTAAGCAGTCTTTTAAGTTAAACACTTTAATTTGAACTAAGTTTAGATCAGTGGTATTTACCATGTTAAAAAGCCCAATATACTAACTCTAGCATTGACAGGGTGACCACCACTGTAAAGAAATAAGTAGCAGATTCTGAGCTATAATGTTGACCAACATAAATTATATTTATAATAACAGATTTGCCCACTTTTTACCAAAATTTCATGAAATATCTACTGGTAGGATTTGCCTCTTGTTAGCCTTAGGTTATGTTTCCATGGCAGCCTCATTGCTGGTTGTTGCATTTCCCTTGCCAACTGCATATTTCCACCTTCTTCCTTATGAGACTTTCTCTAAAGGTCTTATGGTTTCATAATCTAAAAGAAAAAGAAATAAAAATAATACCTTCCTGTAAGATTAATGTGCTGACATTTCTCAGAGAAGGGTTCAACTAGAACAAGAAACAAGAGAGGGAAATGAACAGGAGAATGAGCCTGGAGCATGTTCCATAGGAAGAGAGCAAGCACTATGGCAGCCAGGAGCTAGATCTGCCACATAAATACAGATTCAGAAAACTCAAAGGGTTCAGTTAAGTTGCTGACTTTTAAACATCTTGTGCATTTAAGATGCTAGCACATCCTGCCTAACCTCCAGCTGCTGCTCCAGGCAATTATGTATTCCCCATGGGTCCTGCTGTTGACCCAATGTGAATGTCTCAGATACCCCAGGGCATCTCAGATAGCACCAGATGCCCATACGTCAGCAGCTAAGTGGGACCCAAAGCATGCAGAGTGCCCTTGTCACTTCCTAAATTACTTTATCTTCTGCAAGTATCTTCCAGGCAGTAGTGCTGCCTGCAGAGCACATGTCTAGTCAGAGACCCTCAGCTGATGACCAAGCTACTGCTGATACACTCAGCTTCCAAATTCTTTCCCTCCACAACAAGATCCTTTCACTACAATAGCAATGCATGATCCAACTGACCGCTTATTTAGTTTAAAAGAGTGTATATCACAGACAGCAGAATGCTACATTTGCATCGGTATATACTGAACACTGCTCACCTGGCATGGAGATCATCATGCAACCAGTACTAAACAGTAACTTCCACTGATATTTTTGAAAAAAAATATCTCATTTCTCTCCTTTCAGTTGTCTTACAATAAGCACTGTGACCACACTCAGGACATCTTATTTTATATTATAGGTGGAAGCAGCAGGATTTTCAGAGATCAGACCCACGTCCATGTTGCCAGTGCACTTAAAGAAGGAGTTGAAAGAGCTTCTCAGGAAAAAGAAAAAAAAACACCCAAGAAAAAAAAAAAAGGGTCATTAACTGCTAAACAGAATATATTCAGAGTAAAAATCATCAAAAGGCTTAAATATAGAGCAGTGACATATCCTGGCTCTAGGAAATTTAGATCAGCTTGCATATTATTGGAAAGAAATGAAGCGGATTTTGATGGATTTAGTCACTGCACCCAAATCATTATTAAATGTACATAACATTTCATTACTCTAGTTCTCTACACTTTGGAGTGCCTTGCACTGTGATCATGTTATAATTTGACTCCCCGTGCATAGTCTATGCTAATCTATTTTATTTCCTAAAGATATATCTCCCTTTAATGCAAAAGAAAGCATTCTAAGAGCAAAATATGTGGGAAGTTTTTCCCAAGGTATTATCTTCCTCTGCATGTCTGAGTTGTAATTCTGTGGCCTGTTACTTTATTTCAGTCATCAAGTTAAATATAGTTCAACTGTATATTACTCTTTAGTCTGCAAGACTCCTTCCCACTCTACCGGGCCTTATGATTTTTTGTGGCACACTGTCTGCTTAACTTATGAGACCTGAGCCTTGACAGGAGGGCGCTCCCTAGACAGCAGACCTCTGAGGAGTGTTCAGGTGTCAGAAGAATCCTTTGCTGCTGTCATGAGTAACCAAGTACTTCTTTCCATCATTCAGAAAGAGGCTGACTCTCTGTGGCACCAAACCCCTTGCTTCTCCTGAGTTGTGCGGCTGGATATATGAGCTTCTCAGTGTCAGATCTCATAAACCAGACCTGTCAAATCTCATGCACTCAGCACCAAATACACACCATTGACTTCCTCTTCACAATCCCTCAGTGCTCTGCCTATAGCTGATACATTAACAGATGTGGCAATGTGGCCTCTTTCCTGTCCCATACACCCATATCTTTGCAGCTGAGTCACAAAGCCAGAAAAGCTGCCCTGAAAAGCAGCTGGGGAGAAAATGTGCCATCCCATAAGGGTCCAGACTCAAATGAGGGATGTGAACTTACTCTGAGGAGTTAGTTGCCATGGATGCTTTCCAGCCATGGGATTTGATAGGCCAGACAGCCAGAATCACACAATAGACCACAGCCTTATTTCATTAATTAAGTATGGGTTAAGTATTTGAAAGATTTATATTCGTTCTTTTGCTGTGTCCACGCAAATTCTTTCTACTCAATTTTTAATGTGTCAACGGTGAATGTGATTTGGCCACAGGCCTTATGTGACCTGAAACAGAGATCACAAGATGAGTAATTTGTATCAGGTATCACCCAGCAAAGAAGCAGGGGAATAGGTCAGTGATGAAGCTATGCTTTGTGTGTTGTGACAAGAGCAGGTAACGCAGCACTGATTTATTTCTATAAACTAAATAAGGCCAGGGCAAACTTCCTGGTCTGTATTTGAGCTCTGAAACTAACAGTTTCCCAGCCAATGACTGGGCACAGTACTGGGATACCACAGGCCAGGAATTATCATTAGGGCATGAATGAGACCACCCCATCTTCTGAAAAAGATGCTTTAGTCAAGAGCATTTTGTGCAATGGACATAAGCCATGCCTGTAATTTTCCCACAGAACAAAGAACAGGTCCTAGCCCCTTTTTGTTTATGACCAAAGCAGAGGGAGAAATTAAATATACGTTTCCTGACCATAGAGTGGAACAGAATGAGGCAGGGACTCAATTAAGGTTGTGCCATGCAGGGTGTGAAAGCAGAAGAGAAAGTATAGCTTTAAATGTTAGACTAATAGAAGAAAATGAAGTTGACACTGTCAATATAGAAGGCCCAAAAAGAAGAGCTGTGGAAAAAGACAGATCACTGAGACACACAGGCTTATGTTTTCCAGGATATTAAAACTGACAGTATCTTAACTAGATAAAAACAGGTGAGCAGTAGAAGGATGAGCCATCTTACTGGCTGTAAATATTGATACCCAGGTGCCAAATAAGAACTAAAATGAAAAACCTGCTAGAACCAATCAGAGCAGAAGATCTAGAGACATGAGGGGAAAAAATCAAATCAGAATTGTTGCACTGTTGAAATTCAGCTATTATATTAGTTACATCAAATACAAGGGAAGATACACAAGTTACCTAAAAACAGACTCAACCTTTGTTTTGATGTCCTCAAAGCAAAAAGTAATAGGGTTTACTGTGACAGATAGAAAGGCATTAGATTTCTTTTTCCAAAAGCAATTAAAGGAACTATGAGAAGAGACAGGACCTTGACATCTGTAAGGGACAATGTGAGTGGCCACATGGGTGTAATGGCATTGCAGTTGATCCAGGAGGGCATTAGGGTTCACACTGGGAGGTGTAAGAGAAAATATCTTCTTGCAGATATTTCTTATTTCCCAATGAAGTAGAAGAATGTTCTTCAAGGAAGTATTTTTGTGGGTTTTGGAGAAAAGAAAAGAAAAGGTATGTTTTATGGAACACTGATGTAAACCCAAAAAGAAAAAAAAAGAAAAAGAAAAGAAAAGCAACAAAAAAGAAAAAATTGTGGAGATACCAGTCTCTGGACCAATAGTGACGCTTCCCTAGGGCTGTCAGACTTCCACCTTGGAAAGAGAGGGAGGTAAAGCACAGTTCTTTATTTGAAATGCCAAATATGGAAACCTGCTTTCAATTATCACCCATATGGCAAGTCATAGAGTAATCCTAACTACTAAAAAACAGAAAAAAGGGCTTTTAAAATTGATTTTACACTAGTACTAGTAACACTGAGACAGCTATTCCTGTGTGAGAACTGTTATATGGCTGTTACACACATTTGGTAGGATATGTTTTGTAAGTAGGTTACAAATTAATAACTTTACAAATTATTTATCAGGCTCCAGATGATTCTGAGGTGGTTTTTTTTTAAAATAATCTTTTTTCACATTTCTTGGGATATTATGTACATGTGAGAGGGAGATTTATGGATAGCAATTAAAGTATCAAGTACCTGTGACAATCAATAGTCACATACTTTATACAGAATAAGTTGGAGATATTATTGAGAAATATTTTCATATGTATATTATGTTGATGTATTCTGACTACAATGAATTACAGTTTTCTGAAGTAGAGTTGTTCATTGAAACAATTCTTGTTTAACCTTATTCACTATGATCTAGTGCATTGTTCAGAAGTAACTAGACAATCTTTAAATTCAGGAAACCACAGTCTTTTTAGTCTTTGCAGTTTCGTCTCAACATAACATTATTTAATACAGGATTATTTTTTCCTGCTAGCAGTGTTCCCCCTGAGGAAGAGGCTGAATTTTGGTAGTAATTACAACATAATTTTGTCTGTGGTTTAAGTTGTTCAGTTAGATGTATATAGCATTTCAAGAGAGAATAATTTATCACAGGAGCCTCAAGGACTTGTTTACATGCCTGCTTTATAGATACCAGCTTTCTGTACAGGGGCACACAATCAGGTCTGGCCTTTTTTCAGGGCTTTAATTCATTGGTGTCTTGCCATTTTGTTTGTGGAAGCTACTAAAATTCTGCCCAAGTGATCCTGCCAACCACCCTGTTATGGAGGCCCTCTTTTCTTTCTGCTGTGTTGAAGCACCATTCAGTCATAGTCCTGACCTGGTATTGCTGCTGTTAGGATTTGGGCAGCTTTCTTTTCTACTCATCACCCTACCTTAGCTGTCTGCATGACAAATAGTATGTTCCGTATGCGATGTAAAACTGGCTTGAAATGCATACAATCCTAAGCCAACATGTTTCAAGGACACTTGTTCTCAAGAGTTCAGCCATGTGCCAGCCAGCTTGCTTCTCTTCTGATTCCTATTAAAATGTGCAGCACTGAGTGTATTTAATTAGCTAGATGATACCACAGAAGAGCATTAGAAAATGTCTGGACCCTCAAAAAATTGCTCCAAATGAGCCTCCCCTGACCACTCTTTGTTTGTCCACACGTATTCCAATCCTACCAGATGGGGAACCAACAAAGAAGTGATCATTATCATCAGTGATGCCACACAACACATAAACCAGCCTCAACACAAAGCTTATGCTTCTGGATAATGAAGGTGAAGAGTAAGCTATGGAAAAAACTGAAAAAAAAAAGCAATTAACAGAAAATCAAGTACTGTGTGGTTGTGCAGAAAACAGTTGAAATGCAATGTGAACAATTCAGAGTCATCAGAAAGCACTGGAGTAATCAGACCAGAAATGTGGCCAGTACTAAAGTGGTATCTCTATAGGTAGGAACCTTAGTGTGCAAACTCCCTCTTAGAAATCAGAGAAAGACAAAATTACAAAATAATTTATGTCGAAAATAATTGTAGAAAAGTGTGTGATATTTTTTAGATAAAAACTTTTTAGTTTTTATTCAGTCAAAGCTTTTTTCTAGAAAACAATTTTTTACTGGCTAAGTAGATACTCAGTAGTATAGTTTTTTATAAAAGATAAATATTTTTAAATTATCTTTTATTTTTTATTCTATTATTTTATATTATTTTATTATTTTATTATTCTTAATATATCTTTTAAGATAAAGAAAAGTAGATACTTTTAATATAAATGTCCTCATAAAAGTACCTAAGGAATGATAATGTCTTTATCGCATTTGAACCACCCCTCCCCTCCCTGGGTACCTAAATAACTCAAAAAAAAAAAAGTCATAGGGAAAACAAACAGCAACAGAGGTTGGAAACAAAAATCTGTTTCCCTGATCCACTGATTAGCAGTTTAGCTACGGGTCTCATCTTTCCTATTTAGAAATATGACTTGAAGAGGAAGAATCTTTCACTTGCTTGCTGTAGGATGGAATCTGTTTTCCCGATGTTATGGCCATTCCATATGAATTTGTTAATTGATGCACCACACACACACACAAACAGAACCTCACAAACTGTACAGAAATAGAACATGATTTGATTTTAAAACTTATTAAAATATTATCCTGTAAATAAGTAAGGCACCACTCACTGCCAAGTGAAAATTAACCTCTAGGGAATAAACGCTTGTGAAGAAAAGTTCTGTGACAGGCAGAAGAACAGAGAAGTAGCTGTCTCTGTAGTCCAAACCTCCTAATAATTATTTCTCTGTCTCTCCCCCTGAGTTCCCAAGTCGGTTTTTAAATTCTCAGGCAGAGCACCAACAGTGCAGTGGTAAACTAAACCATACACTCATTTCCACCCAGTTAGACTTGATATATTCCTTTATAAATGGTGAACTACAATATTCTCAGTTTTAGAGGCTGGCGATATTGACTTTCGTACAGTAGTTGACCCACTTATATTTTCTTAGAGTGTGTCATAAAAAAATCAGGGTTGGTCTTATCAAAGTTTGCTTACAGAGCTGGAAATAATCCGAGCTCTTTCTGATAGTATTGTTTTACATTGTTTGGTACTTTTTTTGCAGAGGAAAGTAATTTTAATAAACCTTAGTTAAATGTGCTTTGCGCATTGGGCCTTTTTTTTTCTACTTTCTTCTCACCTGCTGTCCATTTAAGAAAGATGTTTTAACATTGCCAACTCTTACTTCTCATTTCTTAGACTGGAATCTGGATGCCACCAAATGTGCGCTTGTTCTTCCAGCTTGTAACTGTATCTTTATGACATTTAATGAATTACTGTTCTTAAGCTGTTTACTAGCAACAAGGCTGTTTCCATGCCACCTTACACTTGGCATCTGTTACAGGATCCTGTCCTCAGAAGCATATGTGGAAAAAGAAAACAAGTTTCACACTGGATATAAGGAATAAGCTTTTAATCATAAGGACCATCAAATACCAGAAAGGGTTGCCCAGACTAGTTGTGCTGTTACCCACCCTTGGAAATTTTCAAGACCAGAGCAAATATAGTTCTGAAACCCTGGTTGGTCCTCAAGCTAACTATGCTTTAACAGGAGGTGGACTAGATGTTTTCCTGAGGTCTCTTCTAAGCTGAATTTTCCTGTGATCATACAAATGAGGGTCACTAAAACAAGGGGACTAACATCAGAGTTCTTTTTATTGCCTCTGCCTATGTTCCATGAGGATAAAGCATTTCCTTCATCTAAACTTACAGAATTTTTTTGAGGCAAGCTCAGTGGGAAATCTCTACATTTTTTTCTGTTGGAGGCTGATGCACACAGAAATTTGCTAGCACTGCGGAGGAGTGTATATTTTCCCATTGCCCATCTCAAGACAAAAGTCATATTGGAAAAATCTAGGATGAAGCAAGACATCAAGACAGCCGGTGATGAAAGATGTGAAGTGTTATTGAAGTGCTGCGTGGAACAAAGAGGTTTAAGACGAATTCTTATCTCTACCATAGCCTTCAAGCATGATGCCAGTACAGAAGCTTTTCAATGTCTCTACATTTCATATAGCCAACTGTAAAGCAGAAAAAAACCCTGTCCTTTATTTCAGTTTTACAGACTGAGACTCTTCATAAAAGCTGTCTTTCCCCACTTGTTTGTACAGTATGTAGCTAATTAAAGTCTGCCCCAGTCCTGTCTGAGCACTCTGGATACTGCTGTAATACCCAGAGCCAGGAATTAGGGGTAGAAAGAGTTCATGTTGATAGAATAAAACAAAGTGTTAGTATGACCTATCAGTCTTGTCTTGTTATATTACCACATTTTTAATGGAGAATATTTTTGAAAAATCAAAATAGCAGTACCAGTTTGGTAGATGTTAATTGTGTTTAGATGCTACAGTTGTGAGTGTTACAGAAAAAAGATAGAAGGGTAAATAGGCAGGTAGAAGACAAGATGGCCTACATCAGCATATTCCTATCATCTATGAATAACTAGAAAGGATACTGCTCTGAAAATATTCTTTAAAATTCAACACAGCCTTTGTTCATCAAGTAAGTACACATCCTGGCATTAACATAAATGTGTATTAATCCCAGATTAGATAATGCCATCACTTAGTGGTGATATACCAGAATTGTACAAAAAACATCTGTGTCTATTTCAGTATTTTCTATTGTGGTTTCTCTGTAGTTTTTCACAGCGAACAGAAGAATGGCACTAATCTTCCCTACCAAGGCTTGGAAATGTAAATGAGTCATAAAGTTTTGTGGCACAGAGGTGACATTAATTATCATTAGAATCAGAAAAGTACACTGACAGGAAAAGGGATGTTGCAATGTGATTCCAGAACCAACATCTTTCTTAGATCTCTTTTAGCATTTCACTTTGTATCATCCATCAGAACACAGATATCTCTTTCTTCTCTCTTGCTTCCCTCTGGATGACCCTGCTTTTCGTTTTCTCCATGGACTAAGACTCCTAGGAATTCTTACTGGTTTTTCACTGTGAAAGAATAATCTTTAGCAGGCATTTGGGCATAGGTGGAAAACACTTACTTATCTTTAACGGTCACACTACAGAATATTACTCTTCCTTTTCTGAAGTCCATAGAGGAGGTTATTCAGAACATGTATGTATGCTCCTCAAAATTTTTCTTCCCACCTTTCCTAATCATTGTGTTGTTACCTGAGAATGTCTAATGCTGTATAATAGTACTGCATAACAGTGACACAGGCCCTAACCAGACTGTAGCTGATGTTTTGGAGCTCTCAAACTTTTGTTGGGTGAGGTCCTTCAAGAACAGACCTCTCAGATGATTAGTAGTGTTCCAGTAGGTGTGATTTTGTATCATTAACTTCAAGAAGTTCAACAAGGCCAAATGCAAAGTCCTGCACTGGGTTGGAGCAATCCCTAATACCAATACAGACTGCTGGATGAATGGCTTGAAAGTAGCCCTGTGGTGAAGGACTTAGGGATACTGGTGGATGGAAAATTGGACATAAGGTGTCTATGTGTGTTGCAGCTCAGAAAGTCAATTGTATCCTGGGCTGCATCAAAAGAAGAGTGGCCAGCAGGTCAAGTGAGGTGATTCTGCTGCTCTGCTCTGCTCTGGTGAGATCCCACCTGAAGTACTGCATCCAGCTCTGGAGTCCCCAGTATGAGAAAGACATGGACCTCTTAGAGTGGGTCCAGAGGAGGACCACAAAAATGGTCAGAGGGCTGGAGGACCCCTCCTATGGAAAAAGGCTGAGAGAGTTGGGGTTGTTCAGCCTGGAGAAAAGTAGGCTCTGGGACGACATTTTGCAGCCTTTCAATATATAAAAAAGGTTTATAAGAAAGAAAGATAAATACTTGTTACCAAGGCCTGTAGTGCCAGAACTAGGGGCAATGGTTTTAAACTGATAGGTTTAGTTCAGACACAAGGAAGACATTTTTTACCAGGACAGGTTGCCCAGAGAAGTTGTGGATGCCCCACATTAGAAGTGTTCAAGGTCAGATTGGATGGGGCCTTGAGTAACCTGATCTAGTGGAAGATGTCCATGCCCGTGGCAAGGGAGTTGGAACAGATGATCTTTACGGTTGCTTCCAAACTATTCTATGGTTCTACAATTTTTTGCATTTACAACTTCAACCACAAAATACTTCACTGTTCACTGAGTTATGTTGATTCTTTGCCTATAATCATACTAAATGGCATTGAGTAGATTACTAAGACATTTATTTCCTGTTTGTGGGTTTCCTGCAGTATTTAATGAACCACATAAACCTTCCAGGAATTCAGCTTATTAGATAGATGAGCATGAGTTGAAAAGGTAAACTCCACATCTAATTGGGGACTTGCATATCAGCACTGTTTATTTCAAACCCTCTAGCACAAAGTTTTCAGTCTGTGCGTAGATTATTAGAATGCTGTTTACTGCTGTATCAGGTAGGCAAATCCAAAATGTTTCACACAGAAAACAGTCTGTAGCTTTTTCTCTACATATGCATTCCTCAGAGTAACAAGTACTGCTGATTTATCACCTATATGGAAACAGAACTCCTTAGAGTCCAGTTTAATGAGTTGCATATGCAATATCCTACTAAAATCAAATACTTTATTTCTGTACTCAGACATATCTAATATCTTGCTTCTTTGACCTATATTCCACATGTGTTTTTTAGTGCATCCTGTAGCAGAGCCAAAGCCTGTGGTTAGTACTTAATTAATATGCTTCTGTTATACTCTCATTTGCACTTCAGTTAAAATCTCCAGATGCTGGAGATAAGTAGATGCATGAAACCAATTGCAGTGCATATTCCAACCAGCAAAATAGTGGCACACTTCTCTATATAGGATAATATCCACTTAAAAGCTCTCATCCTTCAGCACTTGGAAAATAAGTTACACTGTTTTTAAGTGGTGTTGCTGATAATGACAGATGGGAAGAGGGAGAAAGAAAAGGAGGGAGGGAGAAAAGACGTGAGAAGGGTACGACTTTAGTTCGTCAAAAGTCTGTGGGTTTTCTTTTAGTTAACAAGTTTTTACTAGGAACAAAATAACATCCTAAACCTCTAAGTTCCACTTAAATACGTTCCATTAAGATTGCAGTTATTCAGCAAAACAGAACTAACTTTTGAGTTAGGCAAGAGAATGCTGCTTTTTATTTCTGCCTTTTTTTTTTTAAAGTTTATTTTTTCAATGACAGAAGGTTTAATGAACCCAGGACCTTTGGTGTGCCGAAGAGACTATTTCATTAATACAGTTGATTTCTGTTGTTATCACTAGAAAAGTATCCAGCAGCTTCAGAAATGGTCCAAGTCTTCATTGTTCTAGGTATTCCACAAGCACAAGGAAGAAGGCCTCCTTTCCTAGATGATTTTACAGAGGAGGCATAGGCAAAGGCACAGAGATACAGACTCTCACACAAAAATATGGCAGTGATGCCAACATACTAATTATCATAGAATCATAGAATGTCCTGAGTTGGAAGGGACCCACAAGGATCATCAAGTCCAACTCCTGTCCCTGCACAGGACAACCCCAAATTCACACCATGTCTCTGAGGGCCGTGTCCAAGTGCTTCTTGAATATCACCAGCCTTGGTGCCGTGATGCCTCCCTGGGGAGCCTGTTCCAGCACTCCACCACCCTCGGGGGGAAGAACTTTTTCCTAATACCCAACCTCACCCTCCCCTGGCACATCTTCCTGCCATTCCATCAGGTCCTAATTATCCATCTCCTCTCTGAGCTTCATGACAAAATAACCACTGAAAAAAAATAAATCTCATATTTTATACTTAGACGTTTTGCAGACTTCAAGTTTGTTTTAAACCTAAGACACTCTAGAAATAACTTAGCTGAACTTGAGGAATAAGGCTCCATCTACATGATAATTTTTATTAGGATCAGTAGTACGATTTTAAAGGGAATCCTTAGTTGCTACTCAGCTCACACTAATTGGATATTTTCTGGAGAAAATAAAACTAGAAGCTCTGCTCCAGGTTTGAACAAAATGCACAACTACACCTAATGGATTCATAAGAGACAAGTTTCCATTGTTTAAATGGATGTTTCTGCAGTTGTTCCTCATATGGAGGAACATGCAGCCTTCATAAGAATCACAGAATCATTCAGGTTGGAAAGGACCTCTAGAGGTCTCTGGTCCAACCTCCTGCTCAAAACAGAGTAATTCGTCACTGAATTCAGACCGTGTTCAAGGCTTTATCCATGGCTCAGTTTTCTTGGTAATCTTCTTGTATGTATTCAAAGGCTGCAGCTAAGTCTGCCCTAAAGCTGCAGTTCTCCAGGCTAAAAAAGGTGATCCCTGTCAGCATTTGCTCACAGGACAATTGTTTCAGTCCCCAACTACCTTGGTGGCCCAGGGCTGAACTTGCTTTTCTGCTTTCCTATCCTGAGTAGACCCTGCCTCACAAATTTCATTGCCAAATTGGGACCAACAAGTTCTTCTAATGCACCCAGCACAAGTCCTTTTCTCTCCCACAGCTTCTTTTTCCTCCTTTCACTTTCCCTGTTCAGATACTTAGTATGTAATATTATTTCCAGCTCAGCCCTCACAAGGAGACAGAGAAGACTCAAGCTGGTTGCCTAAGTGCAGTCACAGTGCCATTTTGAATGCCGTATGGTATCTTTGCTTCATTTCCAGCCGCTTTTCCAGAAGGGCACTGGTGACCTGTAGGTCCTTTGTCATATCACTCAGACAACATGGATATCACAGATACCCTAAAGTGTCTCAGGCAAAACCAGACACCTTTATTTAGACAACTAAATTGAGGCCCCAGAGATCCAATCAGTCTTTAAACTTCCTGCTTTTTGTCCTATGAGACCATTGAATTGATGGATGCTACTGAAATAAACTGAGCTAAATCTCCCTTGAGGTAGGATTAAGTAAAGCTGGCTTCTTCCCAGTGAATTATGGCACTTGTTTTCTCACAGCTTGCCAGGCCATCTGCGAGTAGATATGATACTTTCATAAAAATCTTTTACAGGTAGAAACTCCTCAGTTTGACTCCTGCAATAATTTTTTAAAAGTCAGTGCTCTCTGTTTCATTATAATTAACTCTTTCAAGAAAGAGAGGGATGACTTTTCAAATCAAAGGACATTCTGTGAGACTCTACCTCAATATTAGGTTTTAGGTGCACATAAGGCAAGAGTTAGTAAGAAAGATGCTAAACCTTGAGGCTCTGAGATGGAATAATGGTCCTAGTGCCTTTAAACTAAGGCTGAAGAAATGGACCTGCCTGTTTGATGCAGAGAAGAAAAGCAAACCAGAAAACTGGCATTTGTTGTGCAAAAGGGATAAATTAGTCTTCGGTGGTGATCCTTTGAGAAGTTATATTGAGCTGGTCAGATATCTGTCCGCCCCTGCAAACCATCACAACCCCAAGACTGACTGATTGCACCCTGCAGATCACTGCAAGATAGAGCAGGTCATTTTGAATATGCTTTTTAAGAGCAACGAAGACAGAAAAGAACTAAGTAGCATTTTGACTAAGAGTTTCAAGGGCAGCTGAGGGAGAGGGACGTGTGTTATGAAAGGTTCTTTCTATATATATTAAAAATGAAATGAGGTGTCAGAGAAATATCAGGATTTCTCATAGCTTCCCCAAATCAAGCTATAGCTTTGATCTGTGAAAGTCTGATCCCTCTCTAAAACTTTTAACAGTCTTTCTCCATTAGGATATTTTACCAAGCTAGCTATCAGACATTTCTTCCCAGAAAAGTTATTTTTGTATTCAATCCATGATGTCAGGTGACTGAGCAAAATGCTTAAGGGAATTGATTACTACTTGTTGACTCCATGTTTTTTTTTTTTCCCCTCTGTCGTGCATTCTTGCAACAGATAGACAGACAGACACTCCATTTTTTAATCCATATATGTATTCTAGCAATGTATTATACACTCGCATTGTCTCTGCAAGTTGCACTTACTAGGTGGATCAGGTATCATACAGGCAGAGGACTATATATTTCATATCCTTTGGTTTTTTTGATATCCATGCATAATTTGCAATGGAAAAATATACAGACTTAAAGGAACTTAAAGATAGGTAAAAAAATTTCTACTAAATTCTAAACAACTACTTTAAAAAATCACTTTCTGGTGTAGTTTTACATTAAAAAAAAAGTCACAGTCCCTTTGAGGCCTCAGTAACTCCCAAATAACACTACCTCTACTTCAAGGCACTTTTCAAGCTTATACTCTTTCAGACCTCTGTTCTCTGATGAGTGTTCTCAAACACTATTTTCTATCCCAAAGGTTGAATTATGCTTTGGGCTGGGTCCGGTGAGCCAAAGCTCCTCCAGAAGATTATCACTAACTGACCTGTGGCTCCTACTCCTTTGTCTGATAACACAAATCCACTAGCAATGACTGTAGCAAGGTACAGCCTAGAAATCAAGCCCTCCAGCTGGTGGCATGAAAAGAAGAGTCAGCTCAGGGCAGCAGGAACTTGAATGCCTAAATTTCTCCATGACAATGACACGATACCCAACTTCATATTGGGATTAAAAATTAATAGTTTTAGTTTCCTACCACAGATAACCTGTAGTAGAATAAGGGCATATATATAGATGTGTGTATGTGTACGTTTATGTGTATTTATTGTGTGTGTATACACATAAAGGTATGTATATGTTATTTATATAACAATGACAAAGAGACATCATCCTCACTTTCCTCTCTATAAACCTATTTGGCTCATATGGGAAATCACTGCTGAGAATACGCCTTGAAATCAGACATTTGAAATATGTTTTTTCTCTTGGGATGGAAATTGACACCTCCATGGTTAGGACACTTTGGGAAAGCTCTAATCTCCACAGTAAGATAGGAGCTCTGGGTATCTGGGACTGCTCATTAAAACAAAATAGCTTTTTAAAAACCTGTTTTTCAAAATAAATTTCCCTTTAACTCTCTGATGCCAGCAGATTTCTCCCTTGTGGTAAGTCCACGGCCAGCTCAAAAAGAATAAAGAAATAAGCACGAAAATTCCTGTCTGCTAATGAGACGCCCAAAAGCAGGACTTGAGCTTGATACACCACCTCTGCTGCTTGATTTCTATGAGAAGATACCAGCTCCTGCATGATGTTAACCTGAATGGCTGACTTCAATACCTGAATTTTCATAACCTTCATAATCAGTGTTTGAGAGCTGAAGGGGCTGTAATGACTTAAAATCAAAGATTCAGGAGAGCTGCAATTGTCTAGTGTGTGGAGTAGCCTCCTGTTTATCTTGCCTCATCACAGTATGCCAGAGCATTAAGCTGCTGCTGCTCTCTCCAGATTGACAGCACAGTCACGTGACACTTCTTAAGAGTCACTTGTGTTAGTCGAGATAAATATCCTTTTGCAAGACGCAGCTGGTGCTCAAGGAGGCCTGGAAGAGACATTATCTGATTTAAGGAAGCTGACTTCTGATGATTTTGTTTCATGTTACAGGGGATTGGAGATGAAGCTTTCGGGTTTGTGTCAGTATCTATAGTTATGGCGGCAATCTGACACTCCTCTCAGGAAACTTGTTTTCTAACCAGTGTGCTTGTGCAGTGGCACTCAGGACTGCAGCTGTGTGGGTTAAACTCATTGTGCACTCTGAGCTGTTTGCACGGAAGAGCAAGCTCAGATGGAGAGCTGTGCTTAGGGAAACCTTCACCGAATGCAATTGCTCTTTTCTTTAAAAAATAATACCTTATGCATGACTTGTTCCTTATTCAAGTTAAAAGATATATCAGTGAGAGTGTCCTGCTAATAGTGTGCTTTTACTTCTTGAAGTGGCAATATTTCAGCTCATGGCAAATAACTAAACCAGTTTAAGAGTTTCCTGCCCAATGCCTGCCTGTCTCCTGCCTTCCAGCCCCCAAATCCTCTTTTTCTAAGCTTCTTGAACCAACATGAATGTTGTTCATATTCTTTTGGAAAGAGGAATCTGTTTCATCAGTGTATCCCAATTTCTTTTTCTAATCAGTACTAAATCTTTACATTGCAACTATCACTGTGTTTTCTTTCATGAATCACCCTTCAACTAAGTGTATTGAAAATCTAGGTCATGAGAACTACCATCATCTGAAATTCATAAATAATTGGGAGCAAAATACCTTTTTTCTCTAATCTGATCTAGCATATAAAACACAAGAAGTAATGAAAAAAAATTATTCACAAATTTTGTGAAACATGTTCTGTTATTTGTTGAAATTATGCCTAACTTCCCATTGCTCTTCCCCCCTTCTTGACGAACAAAAGCCCCCAACAAACATACAAAAATCAGCACTTCACTGAAGAAAAGATGATTGAAAAAATATTTTCCTCCAGTGTCAAAGGTTATATCAAAGACTATATCAAAGGTTACACAACTGCCTTCCCATATGTGAAATAAGCTGTGCAATGGTCCATAGGATGAATAAGAACCCACTTGATCCTTTTCATGATTGTAATTGAGAAGTTGTTTCCCCATTTGATTGTTTTATTTTAAATTACGTAAAGTTGCCACTTAGTCTTTAATAGTACATGAGCAAGTGAAATTCAACAGATGGTATCGCACCAAGCAGGACCATCTCAGTTGAAACTACTTTAGCAAAAATTGCATTTGGCAGGCACAGATACATTTTGGAGCATTGATGTTTTATTTGTTGCTGCTGTTGTTATTGTTTTCTTAAGGCGTCTTTGTAGATTGAATTACTGTCTTAGTATTCACACATCTTCCATGATAATCTACCAGTGCTGCTGCAGAGCAATTTTTCTTGTTCAGTCCATTCTAAAAATAGAAAGAGAGATCTAGGTAATCAAGTGAGAGTTTTGTTTAAAGAGGGAAATTCTATTTCACTATATTTCATAATGTTTAATTTGGTATGCTCCAGCTTTGAATATAAGAGTCAGATAATGCCTTGGCCAATCATGTGCCCTTGTATGGGGTCTGGCTGAGATGGAGTTAATTTTCTTCATAGCAGCTGGTACGGAGCTGTGTTCTACATTTGTGAATGTAAACAAAACAATGCTGATAACACACTATTTTAGCTACTGCCGAATAGTGTTTGCAGAGCATCAAAGTCTCTGTTTCTCACTTTGCCCCCCAGTGAATTGACTGGTGGTGCACAAGAGGTTGGGAGGGGACACAACCAGTCAGATGACCTGGACTAACTAAAGAGATATTCCATGCTGTATAACATCATGGTCAGCAGTAAAAAAAGAGAGAAGGGGGTTTAGGGAGGTTAGCCATCTTTTGCTCAGGAACTGACTGGGATTTGGTCTACCCATGGGAGGTTGTGAGTAACTGTCTTTGAACCTCACATCCTTTAGGAATCCAAGCTTGGCTTAATATTGTGAATGGGACATTGTCCAAAACCTGAGTTTTGTCTTCATTTGAGGTCTGTTTGGTTTGTCAGTGCTCAGTTTGCTTTTGAGATAGATTTTTACTAGTAGAGTCATTAATGTCACTGAGGACAGTTCTCCATACACACCATTCCACAGAGAAAGAGAGAAACATGATGAAAAGTCAATGTCTGGGAGCACGGAACCTAGTGTATCAGAAGCAGTGGAAACCAAAGGGCAAGAATTTAAAAATTTAAGATCTTATATATTAAATGAAAGAAAAGGTTTTGAAATTATCGCCATCCATCGGCGCTGTCAAAGGGAACAAAGATGATATCTTCTCTTAACTACAAATGAGTCTATTGTTCTCCAGACTCCATCAAAGGAGTAATAAATAGTACTGATTCACTCTCTGAGTTCTTGAAATTATAGCCAAAATGAGTATCATGAGAGTGAGCAAAGCTGTTCTTATTCTTCTGGGTAACTTTGAGGGAAATAATGGTGGTGAATGAACCACTCACCATGCCCATCTGTCATATATTCAGGAACAGCTGAGGCTCAGTAACAAGCAGGATTCATATTCAAATGATATTGTTCAGTGTCCTTACTCTACTGACATTCATACAGACTGACAGAGTAAATGAGATCTGCTATCAATCCATTAGTAAATTCTCTGCCTTGAATTTTTTTTTCTGAAACTGCAGTCATGCCCGACTCATAAATATGAATGTCTATGTGTGTTACCTAAAATTGTGTACAGCAGGACGTCCCTTCATCAGAATAGTCTCTGATTTGGGGTACATCTGCTAGCCCATTCCTAAAGAAGGTCCAAACCCCTTCATACAAAGGACACAAGGCTACAACTATGCTTAGAGAGTGGACAGGAGATGTTCTTTGGCATGGAAACATAGTCATGGGTATTATGGGTTTTATCGGTACTGGTAGAGCAGCCCTTCACATTGTTTGACCTGCTTCAGCTATAAGTGTCCCAGTCAATTCCCAGCACTCAAGACTTAGCATAGTCCAGAGACCATTCCTAATAAACACTTTGGATGAAAGCACACGATTCTAGAGAATAATAGTGTTTAATAGCACAGGCTCAGGTTGTTCCACAACAGTTGGTGTTGCTGCCAGAGAAGAGTATCAACCAAGACTGTTTAATTTACGAAAATCATTTAAAGTCATTTTCAGAGGATACTGAGACATGCTGTGAATGAAGCAAAACACTGCTGGCTCTGCAGTATATATAATGGTACCTACACAGTCTGAGTCAGAGACTTTCTTGGTACTCTCTGTAGTGACTTAAAGAACTTCTCGTGACTTGAGTTTAGGTAAGTGAAATCTTTATATTACTTTATCATATTTTCTGTGGATCTGATTTTGAGGTTTGAGTGTTTTGTTTTATTTTATAAACACTCAAGGAAAACAGTTTCTGATCTATTCCACACTATTCCACTGAAGTTGGCCCTGATTTCACTAGAGTCACTGTTAGATCATAGTGCTGAACACTTATGAACTTCTCATTTTGAATACCTTAGTCACAACCTGTTTGAAACAATCTCTGCCGTTCTCTGATTAGTTTCCTTTGCTGATTTTCCAGTCAAAGAAGGTAACTTCAAATCAAAAAAGCCTTGTAAAGGAAGAGATAAATAAATTAACACACATCGTCTGTCAACATGAATGGACATGAACTGCAGTTACCCCATCTTCATTATTTTTTATATTTAAATGATGCTATACAGCATATTGTGTCTTTCCATTTTTAGCACATCTTCTGTTTCAAGAAGTTTCACAGAAACTGAAGATATTTCAGCAGAGAAGAAAAAACCCCAAACCATAGTGCTATGTTTAATCAGCCTTACATATATATTTTTCTATTCTGTTAAATAAGTGATAGTTTTTTTTCTCTAGGCTAGAGAATAAATTGCACATTTGTTTTAGCTGAATTTGTGTTAGCATCAAAGGAAAAGTAACCACATATTTGGGCAAGGTTATGACAGCGGTTACTGTGAAAGCAGGTTTCTTTATCTAAAGTTATCTAAATTGGAGCAAGGCTGTAAGTCAAATAACAAAGGATCCTGACATAGCTGTGATATACTTAATTTCTTTTCTCATTAAAGAATGATACAGTGTCCTTAAGAGACAGTCACTTTCTGAGTATCTCAGGGGATCAGATTAATATGGAACTAGTAGCAAAGTGTTTAAATGGACTCAATCAAGACCAAGTGAAAACCATCCTAGGATTATTAGAAAGATAGAAGGAGAAATTACAAAACTCTAATAGTGTAGAAATCTGTCTTCTTATACAGTATGGAAAAAAAAGGGAGGAGAGATAAAGTTAGCTTTCCTTTCTCCTTGTCAACTCTTCACCAGTTTCCTAAAAGACCTTGAAACGAGGAATTTTTTTGTCATGTACTTTTTAAAATAACCCCTGCACAATATGCTTCTCTGTTTATCCTCCTGACTAAAATATGAGAAAGTCATATAGCCTCTCTATGCTGAAGGTTCTTTGCTTGATAAACAGCACTAATGAAGTTTACCTGTCACTCAGGAAGAGTACCATGAAGAATCAAGTAGTGTATAAATGGTATAATAGACCTGACACCAGCTGTCTTACTGCAAGTAAATTTTGCCTTGATGTTTGTAAAGCAGCGTCAGTCTGGATGGAGGGCTCTACGCCAGGTTGCAGTTATGTTTAACTTCTTCAACACAATATGCCAGTTACAATTATGTTTAACACTTCAATTAGAAGATAGGATTTTGGCTTCACAGAAGGAAGAAGTCACAGATTACAGAGCTGTGGTTCGTATATGTAGTATGCAGCTTCACAGTGCACTGGATGAAGAGCTGGATGAAGAACACGGCTCAAAGGGTTGTAGTGAATGGGACTACATCTGGCTGGTGACCAGACACCAGTGGTGTTCCTCAGGGTTCAAACATAGGGCTGGTTTTGTTCAATATATTTTTCAATGAACTGGATGCAGAAGTTGAATGCACCATTAGCAAGTTTGCTGATAATACCAAACTGGGAGGTGCTCTTGATGCTCTTGAGAGAAAAGATGCTTGGTAGAGGGATCTAGACAGAATGGAGCATTTGGCAATGATTAATGGGATGAAATTTAACAAGTTGAAAGGCTTGCAAGTTGAAACTCTCTGCACCTAGGCTGGAGTAACGCCAGGCACAGGTATAAATTGGGAAAGGAGTGGCTGGAGACCAGCCCTGCAGAAGGGGATCTGGGGCTGCGGTCGACAGCAGGCTCAATAGGAGCCATCAGTGTGCCCTGGCAGCCAAGAGGGCAAACCTCAAACTGGGGTGCATCAAACACAGCACAAACAGCTGGTCAAAAAAGGTGATTATCCTGCTGTATTTATCATTGGTGCAGCCTCACCTTGAGTACTGTGTGCAGGTCTGGGCCCCACAATTTAAGGAGGATGTGAAAGTCCTTGACTGTGAGGAGGACAACAAAGCTGGTGAAAGCACTGGAAGGCATATTCTATGGGGAGTGGTTAAGGACTTCAAGGCTTGTCCAGTTTAGAGAAAGGGAGGCTGAGGGGTGACATCATTGCTCTCTACAGCTTCCTGAGGAGGGGAAGTGGAAAGGGAGGTGCTGATCTCTTCTCCCTGGTATCCAGTGACAGGATGCATGGGAATGGTTCAAAGCTGCACCAGGGGAGGTTTAGGCTGGACATTAGGAAGCATTTCTTTACCAAGAGGGTGGTCAGACACTGGAACAGGCTTCCAAGACAGGTGGTTGATGCTCCAAGCCTGTCAGTGTTTATGTGGCATTTGGACAATGCTCTCCACAACATTTTTTACCTTTTGGTCAGCCCTGAAGTGGTCAGGCAGTTGGACTAGATGATCACTGTTGGTCCCTTCCAACTGAAGTAGTTCTGTTCTGTTCTGTTCTATTCTATTCTATTCTATTCTATTCTATTCTATTCTATTCTATTCTATTCTATTCTATTCTATTCTATTCTATTCTATTCTATTCTATTCTATTCTATTCTATTCTATTCTACCCCATCCCATCCCATCCCATCCCATTCTTATACTTTGCAGAGCAGATCAGTACATTTCTATAGCAACATTATGGACTATTTTATTGATGGTTATATTAGAAGAAACATAAATACTTACAGTTTTATGGCCACAACTGCATCAGGGAGCTACAATTTCTTTTTCCATCTACATTCTTGCAACTATGTAATGAACTTTAGGACATTTTCCCTCCATCACGAACTGCTTTTGTGGTTCTTTTTGTCCTGGGTTCTAGTATAAACCAGGGAAAATGCCACTGTAGTGTAAAATCATATTCAAATCCATAAAAAGACTTGAAGGCAATTCCAGAAAGCAAGACTGGGATGAGAAAGTTCTCATCTTGTGAGCTGAGAGGTAGACCATGGCTTTGCTACAAAATGGCATCCTCTCCTGTTCCACAAATCTATAAACCCTCTCACTAAACAAATTCCATTTGTTCTCCTCTGTGCCCTTTAATTACCCAGTATTTTCCCATTAACTTAATTATTTAAGTGCTTTTTACTCCCATGCTGTTGCATGTACAGCTGCTATGTGTATAATACATTAAACCTACATAATTGACTTACATTTAAGTGTCACCAGTTGTGTAATGTTCTGTGTTTGTTTTGTATTCATGACACCGTGAAGAAATGAGATGCTTTGTGTTAGTAAACAGAGCTCTGTTTATTGCTGCTCAGAGCTGGAGCAAATTGGGAAAAACATACTGCTATTAAAAAACATGGACTTGAGGAAAGAGAAGCGGTGATAACTACTCCATCATCTGCATCAGCATCATCTTAAACTGTAAACGTTGTTCTGCTAAAACCATGGGAAAACAATAGGGACATATTTTGAGAGTGACATTTTCCTGTATTTGAGAATGTAGCCACTTAGCCAGGAAATCACATCTCTGAGGAAGCTCTACAGAATTGAAACATTAGTGGCAGTGTATTTCTTAATTACTTGAGGTCCTGAGTGGCCTGCTGAAAACCAAACCAACCAGAAATACTGAAAAGGCAAAACCCCCAGATCAGCAGCATCTGAATCCCTTTCCTGAGATATGGCATTAATTTCCATTTACCTTACCCAAGTGTCGGGGCTAGGTGTAAAGTCTCCAAAGCAAGCCAGAATCAATTGTAAGGCATTCTGGAAGCTGAGATCCCATGTATCAAACACTGATGGAAATACCTTCACAATATTTCTCAATGAAATAAAGGTAGTGCGTTTGTCATCTTAAGTTTGAAGTTGTCAGTCAAGTACATCTGGCAAGGCCAAAATCAGTCAGGGGCAATTTCCTTCTGAGACTGGTTATCTCTGTGAATTTCTTCTGGGTAAACTTGCCTTAAGGGCACATTGATCAGTAAGGATTGGATAAGTCAGGTATAGCACTGACCTGCCTCTCCCACACCACAATCAGTCACCAGATGCCTTCCACAATGAGAGGGTTACAGTCATAGAGAAACCCTGTCTAGCCTAGCCCAGTAGGAACTCAAGAAAACCAACAGTGTTCCAGAAATAATAGGAACATTGGTCAAAATACTGTGTTTATTACATCTTTTGTTTCCACTCTATATCTACAAACTGAATACTGAGAGAGGTTAGATCTATACGGCAAAATGCACCTCTACAGTCTAAACGTCTGTGGCTGAGCCTGGGATCCCACCAAACTCATTGGAGAGCTAGTTCAATATTGTTAGCAAAGCTTACCGTGTCATCTAAAGTAGATACTATGTTTGGTCAGACAATCAGTATATAAAAACTGTAGTCTATAATTCTTCATGAAATATACCGCTGATCTGGCTCAACAGCAAAACTGCCGACAGATATACTGTAGACTTCATGTGCTCAATTCTGTTGCCTAAACAAAGGCATTTAGTATTGTGTGAGATGCTCTAGTTATCCCACTTGTCTTCTAAAATACCTTATCTTTTCTACAAGTCTTGTGACTTATTTACAAGCTCCATGCAGATAGCTCTGATACTTTAAAGTGTTGAAACTGGTACAAGAGATATATATTTAGGAACGGAATGAAACTTTTAATCTCTAATTTAATCTCACTTATAAAAATTTGAGTTTGACTTTGAATAAACCTTAGTGAATAGTTTTGTCTGAAGAAATAGAAGAAAAATAATTAAAAAACCCCAACCTGTTTAATTTCATGCCAGTTAAAAAAACCTTAATTTAGAAAAATAACCAGTCTTAGAAGATTTTAAAATTGGAAATTAAAGTTGAAAATGAAATTAAATCTTTTAAATTTTACTCTGATATGAATGAGCTTTTGTATATTTTTGCTCTGCATATCTCCAGGAATAAAAACAAGGGAATGAGTGTGAGTGTTTGCTTTTCATTTTTGGGTATGGCTGGTGAGCATTATGCTCTTGACTGTTGTGGTTACAAGTCTGAATTGCTCATCTCACTTAACTTCAGCCACCTGGGGCTCCATGTATATTGGTAAATAAAACAGGACCAGGGTGTGGGCTCAGGCTCTGGACTATGCGTATCCTAAAATGATCATCATGAGCCAACTAACACACTCTCGAACAATGCCAAGTTGGTTCAGAGGCTAGCATGCACCAGAAACAAATCCCAACAGGCTGTTCGGACAATAATGCACCAGTTTTGGCTCTTTACACCCTCTGAAGCCATCTAACACTGTTCCATCAGGATGTGCACTCTCAAACACTACCATCTGCCCAAGGGTCTGTAACACACTTTCAGATCTGTGGTGTGAAAACACTACTGTGAAAGGTTGTTATACAGCTATCACATTATCTGTGATACTTTGAACTGGAAAAAAAATGACACACTCACAAATTGCATTTCCTTATGACTCCAGAGAGGCAATCAGGGGGTCCAGAGGAGACACAGTGCCAAACACTATTCAGTATAGACATGTTTTGTCAGTGAAAATTTGCCTCAGAGCCAGAGAACAATCCCTTTTTAGCTTCACATATAGAACAAGGAAGCTACTTACCCAGTCACTTCAGTAATCCTTTAATGAATGGGAGAAGATTAACTTCTAAGTGGTCATGTATATCCCACTCATATCAGAAGTATATCTCAGCATGGGATGTATCATGCTCTGGAACTGCCTCTTCACCTGGCTGTAGTTCTCTCCATACAGACACTGGACTTCTAGATGGATGAAGTCAGCAGAGATATGTCCTCTAGGTGTGAGCCATAACTCATAAAGTTATTGGATGGGTTGTAGTTTTCATTCTCATAATGAAAACTCCGCCCCCCCATCTGTAAGTTATTTTCCTCTGCATGAGTTACCTTTCATTCAACATCAATAGATCAGATCACCCTCTAAGCAGAAAGTCAGCAGAAGTCATGTTTGTCATATGAACCCCAAGCATACATTATTCTCATGTTAGGTGGAATGAGATATTAACACACCTGTCCTCTGTGTGCTGAACCACTCTCAAGGCAGATTCATTATCAGTCACCTTCATTTAAGAAGGTTCGATGTTTTAAAGAATTAACAATGTAAAATCAAATATGCAAATCAGTGATTTGCACAAGATTTGTAGTAAATTAAATGGAGCTTTTTTCTGCAGATGAAATTCCCCCATTGATGGACACAACACCTCTTCAAAGAGTTGAAAGGCATTGCAAGCAACTGCCTCATAAGCCTAGCTTACACATGGCTTATGTTCATTACACCTGCACCCCCTCTGATTTCTTCCTTCTTGTGTGATTTCATTGACTGCCATATAATTGATCTATGAGATAATTTAGCCCTTTCTTTTTACTTGTCTGATATGCCCTAGCTTCCAAGCCTTCACATGAGAACTACCACACTTGGTGAAACTGAGCTGGGAGATAAGGAGATTCTAGTCATGTGAAAATATGGGAACAAGAGCCTGTATGGTGTAAATGAAATATCTTGTCTAGTGAAACATCTTTTTTCTTCACTTTGAACCCACATGTGAGGATCAAAAGTATATTTATATTATTGAAATAAGGGGAAGTAATCTTGTATCTCAGGTTTGACTTATGATAACAACTGAAAACATCACATTGTTCTTGCTGTGTGTATCAACTTCTGATTCAGTGTCTCGCGCAGGCAAACCTGCTACTACCCATACAAACATATACATATATCAAATGTAGATGAGATAGAAGAATACTGAGTGTATATATCTGATGAAACACACTGTTTTTTATCAGCTGTGGAAAAAAAAAGAGGCATAAGTGAATCATAAATTTGAAAGACAAAGTATTTGAAAATCTGAAAATATTCAGATTAAGGACCATGTTGTGCATCTGACTGAAACTGGAATAAATTGTGGGATGTGAAAGGAGGTACCCTGATATAGTCCAGAGATTGACCTCTGAGGTTGCTTAAGAGATGAAGAGTTCATCTATATTACACATCCTGCATCCCTTTTTGGCACAATTAATACTAATAAAAATAGCAGACATCAGTTTATTATAGACAAGAAATGTAAAGGAAACTACTTTTTGAAAAAAAGCCATGTCATTATGGAGTTTTCCATGTTTGTTTTTGGCATTTTCTAGCATTTTTCCTAACCGCCTGTTGTGGCTGTTTCTGAAAACAGAGCCCTGGAGTAAGAGGACCCCTTGCTGTACAATCTTACTGAGGGGGGTGAGGAATGGGGAAGACTTCAGCCCACCCTTTTTATAACAGCAAAGGCTGACTAAACCTGTGCCATCTCTGTGGAACCGAGAATAGATCACTGCATATGGAAGATAATTCTGAAGGATGGAAAAAAAAAATTATTTTGTGTCCCATTTACTTTCTCTGATCTAAGGGTATCCCAGCAGGACCTTCTGCACAATCCAGTGGTGTAAAGAGATACTTAAACTGTGTCTATAGCATAGTCACTTTACCGGGGAGCTATATCCTGGTTTCTTATCCATAGCTATTTTCTTTCCAGCTGTTTGTGACTTTCATATCCATTTCTACTAAATAATGCATTATGCTATGCAGATATGTTCTGCATGGTTACCCTTTTCACACTTTCATAGCTACCCAGGGCCTTTACCCAGGACGTCTCCATTGGAGTGGAACACATTGCAGAGCTATTTGCTGACTTGAGGTAGTAGGACTTTACATTACAATTTGGGGCTCATTATATTAGATATAGGATCACTCAGTCGTAACTGCTGTCAGACTCAACTCACAATTCTGTTTGGCAAGGCTCACTTCTTGTTTCATTTGGCACGGTGTATTGGGTTTAGATGGCAAGGTTTCAGTAGTGGAGGGGGCTGCAGGGATGGCTTCTGTGAGAAAATATCAGGAGCTGCCCCCATGTCAGACAGAACCAGGTCCAGCTGGGTCTAAGACAGACCCACAACTGGCCAAAGCTGAGCCCATCTGTGATATTGGAGGTCCCTCTGTGGTAACATATTTAATAAAGAGTAAAATACACTGTGTAGCAGCAGTGAGAAAGTAGCTTGGTGGGTACCTGGTGGCCAGCCAGGGTTAACCTAGCAGACATAGTCACCATCAGGTCAAGCATTTCCATACCTGTGGAGGGAGTGTGACTATAGCCCTGATTTCATAAGCTTCTTTGACAAGAACTATCCAGTTCATAATGTTAATTGTCTTTTTACAGTGGAGCTTGTGTTATTCTTTATCAAAAAATATTTAGAAGCAGTGATCAAGAAGATTTTACCATCTTACTCATCCTGTAAAAGGTTTTACACTAGTTAATTCTTCAAACCAACTATAGGAATGGGTGTTGGAATGTTCTCCATCTCTGAAATCACTACTGGCAGTTTTAGCTAAATTGTAAATTCTTAATCCCTACTGTCTGGGTCAAGATGTCAATTTTGAGAGATGGGGTGTTGAAGGAATGGAAGGGTTCAAGTTCTGACATCTTGTTTTGTTGTGGAAAAACAAACAAACAAACAAACAAACAAAACCCCAATAAATTTTGTCCTAATATTTACACAAGTTATATAAATACAACATCTATCCCACAGCTCACTGCCACAAATCTTTTAAGTGTAAACTCTTTCAATAGATAATTTACAGGTGTAATAAAGAAGAATAGTAATATTTAAACATACCATATATATCCGTGGGCAGATGTATGTGTATTTACACAGAGAGATAGGTAGGGGTGTAAATCTATGGCTTCTCCGTAAAGGTTTTGTTTCTCTTTCACTGTATGCTGAAATATTTGACCTATTTCTGGGGAAAGTTACTGATCAATGAATGAGATCTTAACATCGTTGCTTAATGATGCTGCCTAACGGAAAAGTTAAAATTCTTATTTGACTGTATCACCTTAAGCAACTATTCAGATTCTGGAGAAAAGACTCTTAAACTGTTTTAAATTAAAATATTTTAATATAATTTAGTATAAATATTCTGATGTATGAATCACATTAGTTATAAAAAGTTATATCTGTCATACATGAGAAATTTGGAATTGTTTTCCTTTCAGCTATAAGTAGCTTCCTTTCCTGCCAAAAGTTCCCAAGTTTGAGCTAAGCTATGCTGTCACATCCTGTGTTCATGCAGCAGTTACCCCGGAGAAAAAATGGCAATTTAATACAAAAGCACAGTCAGGGATATATGGCTGGCAATGACAATGGCAGAACCATTATCTCGAAACAGGAGTCAGACTTTGAATACCAGATTTCTTACCGTGCCCTAAAAATATCCCCAAAATATTCAGCTGAATATATTAATGTATTAATGATTACTTTATAATAAACTTGTTGCATGTGTTTTTATATCCCTACATCATTTTAATGCTTTTGCAGCTCTTTGTGACTCAATGCAGTGACAAGGTGGAAAGTGCTTGCTTTCCAGTTTCTGCAATGTTGAGAGTTCTGTTTAAACTCATCAGAGTATCAGATTCTCCTCTGAACTTCATATCCAACCTTATATATGATTGTAAATATTTATCCCATGAAAACTGGGGCTGAGAAACAGGTTGGAATTCAATTTTCCCCAAAAAAACTTATTTTCCTATAAATTATATTTTGAAATATCAAAGCAGTGAAATACTGATATAATGATTTATTGAATATGTTCATTTTTCTGATTTTCTTATTCCTTTTTAAAATAGTTTAAGGATACATATAGTTCTGACTGCTGTAGCATGAAGCCTTGTATGGTTGTGGCTTTTTTGTTTGTTTGTTTGTTTTAAAAAGAGGAATGTAGAAAAATAATAAAAGTAAATCTACACAGTGAGACAGGAGCAAGAGCATGAAAAAAGGTAAAAGAAGAGCCAACAGAAACAAGCAAGTGACAAACCACATGTAGCTACCCTCACCATAAACCATTTTTTGGAGGGCTCTGCGTGTGTGGGGTGTTAATGATGATTCAGAACCTCAGAAGTAGTCAGCTGTACTATAAAAGCCAAACAAAACTATGTGGAGGTGTGTAAGCAGACGTGGTAATATCACAAGGCAAGTCTTTGTCCCACATGGCAGCCAGAACCCTCTCTCCAGATTGAGATATCACAGCTGAAGAAGAATGTTAAGTGGCTGGATAAATAAGGAATAAGAACAACAAGAGTGATCAGAAATACATAATCCATTGCAGCAAAATAAGTAAATCAATGTAAATAGGAGAAATCTTCAGTGAGTAAAATCATCACTGAGAAATAGAGGGGGAATAAATCAGTTCCTGTATCTAGTACAGATATGAGGAGGAACAATGGCTAAAAATACAGGAAGAGAAACAAAAGTTGGACATTAAGCGAGATATTCTATCAGTGGGAACGTGAGATTATTGCCTATAATGGTTTCAGTCTTCTTCTGTAGTTGGAAGTTTTTAATTAAAAGTTGAACACATCTGTATACAAAATACTGCAGGAACAGTAGATCAGGCAGATGGACAAAACCCAAATTATTTTCTGTGATTTCCTAATGAGTTTAAGTACCATTTTAAAGAGTCAGCTGTTTGCTATGCACAATCTAGAGGTGATAAATCTAGAGGTGATTATTGTACTCCAGTACAATAATATGCTAAATGTGACCAAATAGAATTCACTAAGTTCAGCAATTTTCATCAGCGCAAGAGACTGGAATAAAAATCTTTAAATATACCTGTTCAGTGACCTCTTAATCACTTTTAAAAAGTCTGAGCTGCTTCAAGAGGTTTCACTACATGTTTATTCAAGAGACAGAAATTCAAATTATGCTTATAATACTGGCCAACAGGAAAGGAAAAAATAAAAGAGCCAGGATAATATATAAAATTATTTCTCTAGAAAATTTGTACCCTTACATTTTATTTTCTAGCTCTTTATGGCTTCACTGGAACATGTTTTGCTTCCCCAAGTTGTACTGAAGGAATAGTAAGATAGAGATACAAATAAGGGCTGAATTGCTAGAACTTATATTGAAGGGAAGAAGAGTAACTAAATCATCTCCATAAATAAAGAAAATGTGGTTAAAATAGCTATTAAGTGCTTTTGGAGAAGATTAAAAAATAACATTACCTAACAATATGAAAATATAAAGGTTCCATTTAACATAGAGATCAAAAATTCTCAGTAATTTTTTTGCATTTCATCAGTTAAAAATGAAAATATATGTAAGGAAAATAGTTTCTATGACTTCTAGATATTTTAAACATATAAAATTAAAATGTTATAGATTAACAGAACAGAGACCTAAAGGAAACCTCCTGGATCACCAACACCATCCTCACTGTTATCACAGACAACTATAATATCTAGTGTTTTCACTGCATTGATAACTGTCCATTTGAAGATTCAAGAGATCTTTATATATTCACCTGTCCTGCTGGAAAGCTCTTTAGGACCTTACAGCTGTGATAGAGAATTTCTAATTCCCATTCCAAATTTATTCATGACCAATAATAAAGAATCATCTCATATTTTATCAGTGAGATAATAAATGTTATTGCTCTGTAACAGGATGAAAGCCAGCAGAACAGGTTGTGAATCCCTTAAGAAAAGAATGCAAAAATAAAACCTCAAACCAGATACAAATGAAATTTACCATCAAAGTATTAAGAAAATGCTGTTTGTTTTAATAATATTGTTCATAATTTTTCTCAAAGCCTAATTTTTAACAACTTAGCTTTTACAAAACAAAATATTTAACCTGTGTAGGATGGGTGTTGGTTGTAAGTCTTTCTAAGAAGTTGACTTATATACTTTACAGGAAGAAATTAAAATATCTGTAACCTGCTCCCAAATGAGTAACTTATCTGGTTATTTACTGCAAATATTTGGATCAGGGCTTGTTTGTTCTAAATAATTACACATATTGCTCACATGATGCCCACAGCTGTGGAACTAAATGCGCATGTAATAAGAAAATTAAATTCAGAATCAAAATATATCTACAGCAAAGGATAGTCAGTTTTAAAACTGGTTCCAAAAGGTTTGCATTGGTTTACCCCAGTTAAACCTTTGGCTCATCATTTTTGTGTATACCTTTCTATATTTCTGCATAACATGTTCATCTTAATCATCAGCCAGAATATGGAAAATGGAGAGTGACATTTCTGTATATCCCTGGATGCATCTTGTTGTCCAAGTGGAAAGAATCTTTTCCTACTTTTCTACTTCAGGAGAACTAAAAAGCTGTTTTCAGTCAGGACTGTGTGATAAAATAAAATCAGATCCTCTCTCCTACTCATGCACCCAGAGACTCCAGACTTTCTCTGGTAGGGATGTAAGAGGCTGTTTCTCCCTGTTGAGAGCTGGCAGTAATAACGCCTTCTGGCAAGCGCTCCTCTGTGTGCCTCATGTAGATGAGAGGATGCTTGGTCTTCTCCACAGGTCTTCTTTCTCTGCTAGATACAGCAACATCACTGATAATCCAATATCCAAATACTGGATTTTCCAGGACTGTGTGCTTGAGACAAGGTTTGCTGCATTGCTATTTTTTACACATAAAGCTGGCTCACAATAAAAAAATATTCTATGAGGAAGGTTCGGTAGATGGAAGTGGAGCAAAGATGTCAAATGCTGTAATCATGTTGATGCAGTGACACAGGGACAAAAGACTGTGCCAAGGCTGGGGCTTGAGTGCTGAATCTTGGAGTGATGTGTTAACCACCAGTATATGCTCTATTTCTTCTTTTTGGAAGGAAAACCTACTTTATCTGGTCAGGACTGAATCCAGAATGACCTGTTTCTACCTTTTTTTCTGAATTCCTGTTCCCCATTTATTGTACAACATGATGCAAAAAAGGAGGAACAGAAAGTAAAAGGAGGTTTTGTGCACACCGCTGGTGTGCACCAGTCCTCTGTATGAGACGTGTTTGGGCTTCCTTCCCAATGGAAACCAAGGCATAGAGGATTTGTGTGGATATTGTGTTTGGAAGCAGAAAGGTGGCTGAAGCATGCACTCAGATCTGGGATTAGGGTGCTCACCCATCCATGGGGACTAGGTATATTATAAGGATTGCTGTTAATAATTACTACAAGTAAATTTATCACTGCTATAAAATGACTGCGCAAAACAGGTGTGTCATGATGGTGGTGTGGGAAGCTCTGAAGCCTCATACCCACAGCATTCAAAATACATAAAAAAGCTTTCCTTGCATCTGTTCTGCTGTCTCAAGCACAGTCTTGATTCAGGTGATAGAAATGAGGAATTGCTGGGAACCGCAGTTTCAAAAGGGCGAGTTAGTGTAACCAGCTCACCAGTGAGCAGCAGGAGTCTGGGTCACTGATACTGAACAAATTTGCTTCAGCTGGCCAAAATTTGGCTACTAGTGGTCCCTAATTTCATTATTAAGGTCTATATATTAAGTCAAGAATGAACTGTTGTGACCCTCCATTTTAACCTTTGTATGAAACAGATTATATGAAATACTAATTTATCCACTGAGTCTACAATGCCTATGTAAAATAAAACACATTTAAAATGGCAAAAAAAAAAATATCCAGTCTTGATTTAAAGACTTCAAGTCAGGGAAATCGTCCTTGCCCTAACATAATATTTTCCCTTCTAAAAAGAAGGTGTCTTGCTTCTAGCCTGTGTGATTTCAGCTTCCAGCTCATCCACCCACCCATTTATTTCACTTTGTAAATGTTCACTTCCTTGTAGTCTGTTCATGGGTGAAGCATAGAGATCTGGCTTTGGAAGTATTTGCCTATAACTCAAGTTTGCTAAACATCAATGAAATTCTACAGTTATTTTTAAGCCTTTTGCAACTGGCCATACTTTTCATATGTAGACATTAAATCAATTCAGAATGATCTCACTACTATTTTTCTACTCATACTTGATATTTTTCAGTTAATATATTCCAGGTTCAAATCAGTCCCTTTTGCTACAACAACAGTTTGAAATCTCTATTCAGCTAGCTGCTTCCATAATTTTAAAGTTATTTCTAATACTTCATTCCAAGATCTTGTTCATCAGCTTGCAAATTTGCAAGTATTCTGCAACATGACGTATGGCTTCACTCTTATTCCAAGTCATCCGTCTTGGTCTTACACATTTGTCAAACACTGCATCACTGATAATTTTTACTAGAAATAATAGGATGCCAGCATTGGGTCCCCACAGAACTTCACCATTAATAATTGCTCCCTGAAACTGCTATACCTTTTAAGCAGGTCCACCTCCCTATTACACCTCAGTGAAAGTCATAAGTGCAACACCTGTTTTATGCATCATTAGCAGGTTCTTTAAAATAACATGGTGAAGGAGCATGCAACACCAGAGACAACTGGAGAGAAGATACCAGCTGGGTTTGATAGACTGCAACAATTTTGCTGCTGTCAACCCTAGCAGCAATTACCCAGCAGCACATGGAAGACGGCTGTAAGTGTGCTCTGGGAAAGCATTTATTGTATTGACTTTCAACTGTATTGAGTTGAATCAAAAAGTAGGCATTTCCAAAATTAATTCCTTTACAAGAATGTGCGCAGAGTCTTTCTGAGCTTCTTTCACTCTTAATTCCTTTTTTATTCACCATGAGGCATAATGTGGACAGAAGAAGGGAAGGAAATATAATTCTTCCTCAGGAAATTTGAGACTTGGGTGTTTCTTTACAATCAGTGTTGCCTTTGCACTTAGTTTGGCTTCTCAGAAGTCAGTTTGAATGAACCAGGAAAATGAATGATTAGATTCTCCATCCTGATACCTGTTTTATCTACACAACTCGTTCTCTATACATTGGGTTTATTACAGGTGATGAGGGCAAATTTTGTGATAATTTCTTGTTCATACAATGATGGCAAATCACTGAAAAGTGAAATCCCCTCTCCTTTTCCCCAGCTGTCTGCCATTCATCAGCTAAGCCATCTCAGTATTTTCTGACATTTTCTGCTTTCTGCTTTAATGTGATTAAACTTGTGATACATTGTCAGAGGGTTTAGCCAATGGCAGGATTACAAAATGCCAGACACATCACTGCTAGTTCCACTCAAGCTCTCCTTAAATATGTTCCTTTTTGATATAAATTACTCATGATCTGTGGGTGGCAAACCGGATCCCATCTATTCCAGCAGCTCCTGTGAAAGCTGAGAGGTTAATAGTTCATTTAGGATTTGACACAAAAATCTAGCCAGCAATCAAGCAAACTTTTTGTTCAAAGTTTGTAGTGGTGAAAATAAGGAATGCATGTTCCCATGATTAATCTTTGGAACACACCCATGATTTCAACAAATTAATTTCATGGAATATACACATAAAGTCAATAAACGTCTCCTGGGGAAATTATTCCTGCCTTCTCTAACTACAGTTTTAAACACATGTATGTATGTGTATATACATGTGTGTGTGTATATACATAAGTATATATACAAACACTGTCCATTCAGATGGATTCACAGGTCACCTAGGACTGGAAGGTACCATTCTCTTCACTGAACAAAGGAAGGGACCCTTGGTGAAGTTAACACTTTCCCAGATGCCTTCATGCTCCTAGATTCAAGTAAAAGTTATTAGCTGGCTACATCAGTGCTAATGATTATTTACTGCCTTTCTCCTATACCTTCTTAAGCTGAGGTGGGCAGCTGAATGAAGTCCTACCCGGCCATCTCCTTTAGGCCTATCAGGACACATGGTGCCTGCTAAGTCAGCTTTTCCATGGCTTCCTGCAAAGCAAACCTCACCTACATGACCAGTTTCTTTCAGTTTTTTTTCTGAAGAACCACCTCACAGTGACAATGTGTATTTATTGATAACTCAGTAGCATCTATCCCTGAAATGGCTGGAAATGGGCACATGTACATTATTCTGATATGTCCTGAGTGCCAGCCGAACCACATGTCCCTTTTTACCTTTTCCCTTCTATCCCCCTGTTACTATGCCATTGTGTGTGCTGTGTCATCTTGTCCTATCCTTTTTATCTCCACACAAGACTACCTTCTGGTGAAATGTGTGGACATAAACATCATGAAGTGGGACCTACCCAAGGAGGAAACGAAGCCATAACCACTTTAGGGGTGAAATGGCAAGACCCTGTATCCCTTGACCTGCTAATATTTAACATACCCAGCAACGAGGAAGGCTGTGGGGTGGTGGGGGAGGCAGGGCATGAAAGGTATTTATTTGACCGCTAGATTGGAAGGGTTATAACTCCCTGTTGGATGACAGGGCCATATGGGAACCTGGGATTTGTATCTGCGTGACACTAAGACAACTCTGTGGGGCCGGTGGTTTTGAGGACTGCAGGCTGTGGGGCCATGCCTGGAGATCAGACACCTGTAGAGATTGCCAAGAACCTTAGGTTTTTAGGCTGAACATCCTTCCAGCATTCAAACCAACTGATAATCCTGAATCCTACACTTGGTTGGCACAAGAGGGGAATCCTTCACGCTCCCATGAAAGAAGGAATGATAATTCATTCGACCCCAGATGTTTTACTGATCTTCATCAGCCCCATAGCTTGTAATTAAAAGGAAATGTAAACATCTCTGCTAAAGTTTTATTTCTGTGGTCCTGCTCTATTTACCAGTGATTTCCATGAGTTCCTGTAATACATAACAGGATGAACTTTCTCTGTCTTACCCTGGGATCTCTGATGGATAAGGCATTGTGTCAAAGTGTTCTTAAATAATGGGTAGTTATTGGTATGAAATTACTTCATCCCACACGCTGTTTGGCCATTACACATGATTAATCAAGAGCATATGACTGCTAGAAGACATGAAGCTTCTGCCAAAATATTCTTTAATTTAGTTGAAATATAAACAAGCACAAAACAACATCAAAGATCCACAGTGCTTATTTGCATAATGAAGAGCTGTGTTTGGTGGAGATCAAAAATGCATCTATTTACAAAAACCTAAAACTATTGTGCTTCTCACAGTTAATCACACTCTAGCATTAGATAACTGAAAAGTAATACAAGGTCAAGTACTTCATGGCATTTTATTTTTATTGCCTTCTTTTTATATATATTCTATCAAGAATGTGGAGCATACTTAGTCAATACAAATCGTCCAGCTGGCTTGGAGAATATTTATTGGATAAGAATATTACTTTTTACTTTAATTCATTTGTATATACCTAGCCAGCTGGCTTTTAGGGAGTGAAATCATGAAAAAAAACAAAACAAAGCCATAGCTTCAATAAGGTTATGCAGTTACTTACAGTGCTGAATTTTTCTTAAATACCAGCTGTGGAAAAGAGTAATGTCTGAAACTGGGACTGGGAGAATGGGATGTGCTGAAAGATAGCAACACAAGAAGTGGGGATGCAAATACAACAGCAGAAGGGGTCCTGGAATAGGAGACCTGCATTAAGAACTGGCCCATCACTGCTCCTTACTGTTTCTGAGCCTTCCTCTCTGTCCCAATGGCCAGCAAGCTGAATGAGTGCAGCTATGACATCTGCCAAGACCTACATTTCATTTACAGTCATCTTGTGTGCTCTTAATTTCTTGAATCAGACTAATTTATTGAGATAAAGATATGATTTTTATAGCTCCTCTGCCCAGCTCTCACTCCTCACATCCAGTTGCTGTTGCAGTCAGATCTGTGACTCACAAAACATGCTGGAAGGAAAGTGTGAGCTGAAAAAGGGTTGAATAATAATAGAAAGACAGGAGACTGTACAGGATCTGAAAAGACAACAGCAGTCTGATTGTGAGACTCATGCCAGGGTGTTAATGACTAATGGGAGAGAGGATGAGCTAGCACATAGCTGTGAGGGTGTCCTGCTCTTCCTTTCCCCTAATGTTTCTAAGGCCATCTCCCACACTGCATCCTGCCCTCTCTCCCCACTCCAGCTTTGCATATTTGCCTTTTTGCCTACTCTGGCTTGTCTGATATATTCAAATTTCCAAAATGATGCTCTTTCTAATAGTGATGCCTGCCTCTGGCATATCTTAGGCTGTCAAATCTCCTTAAGCAAAGCCTGTCTAGCTCTGTTTGCAAAAGAAAAACATGTTACAAATATCAGGGGAAAAATGGCCCATATTTAAAAAATGTTAAATTACAGCTAGAAAAGAAAACATTCTATGACTTCTTTAATATTAGGATGTCACTGCTTGTTATAAACCTCTCTTCCTGCATGCTCCCCTCCCCCACTTTAAAAATCATACGTCTGTATGGCAGTCATAGTTATGGTATAGATGATGATATCACATCAGCCATGATGAGATCTAGTATATAAAGAACAGAGACTGCACATCTATGTATATTAGTCATATCAAAACTTTGGAAATTATTGCAGATGTCGACAAGAAGGATTATTTTTATCAGCTTTTAAATACTTCCCAGCTAAAAAAAAGAAAACACACATCTCTCTAATTGACACAATGACAATTTTAGAGATGATCAGAGGGGAGGAGGGGGAGAGGTGATGAAAAAGGGGAAAGACTTTAGGCAAAAATACTTGAAGATTTCATGCTAACCTGAAGATGCCTTGTTTGTGTAAAACTCATTACACGCTCTCTAATTACATGACCTCTCACTATAAGGATTTCATATAACAAAGCATTTCTGAAAACATTTCTGAAGGAAAATAACTGACTTTTTTTTTTTCATAGAAATGGATTTTTGGTGTCTGTTTCCTTGGTTTTTTTCTTACTGAGAAACATGGGAATGAGACTGATGTTCTTTTGGAAAAAAGACAAAAGGAAACCAGAGCATGGTTGAGGGGGAAAGCAAATTGGAGAACAATATTTGTTTGGTAATAATTTTAATGGAAATATAGTTTTAAAAATAAAGGGACTAAATAATAATTATTGAATATGTTTCACCCTTTTCTTTCTCTTTCCCTGTGATCTAAAGATGATTTGCATGTTACCTTTACAGACCAATACAATCATGCTCACTGGAAATGATTATCAGTCCTAATGGCACCATATTAGTGTCAAATGAAGTCCCTTTCCTAAGTCTTATGAGAGATGATGACTGTGGTGGGTTGACTTTGGTCAGCTGTCAGCCACAAATGTTTGTGGCTCATTTATCAAACATATATAAATTTATACATGTTCCTTTTCCAGATTAAGTATAGGTGGCCTGTCCACCTTGGTAAAGACCGGCGATAATTGTCTTTGGCAGGAGTGGTGATACATCATTATACAGATTCATCCCTACTTATTATCGCCCTCGTTATATAAGATTTTGTTGCCCTCAGTTTCTCCAGGGGGGTCTGGCTCCTGCTTAGGTAGACAGAAAGGAAAGGTCAGTTTATTTACAAGTCATTAAGATCTTAAAATAACTTTTACATGGCTAACAAACATATAAAGCCCTAATAAATAAACGGCAAGCAGGAACTGAAGAGTCCAAGTGTTTTGGTTCTATTAGTCCCAACTTCTTTCCCATCCAGTTCCCACAGCAAGGACATAGTGGATTCTTGTCCTGGACCTTCAGCACTGGTGTGTCCTCCACTAGCTGGCAGATAAAGACAGGGACATCACTTACCAGTTACCATCACAGGCAAAACAGACTCAACCTAGGGAAAATTAATTTTATTTCTTGCCAGTTAAAGTAGATCCAGATAGTGAGAAACAAAACAATCAAAACTGCTGTCCCCCCCCCACCAAGGAAGAAGAATGTTGTCTCCTTTCCCCCAACTTTGCCCCATGCCCAGCTTCACCCCTTCCCTCCTGACTCCTCTCCCCACCCCGAGGGGCGCAGGGGTGGGCATGGGGGTTTTGGTCAGCCCATCCCAGCCCCTCTCGGCCGCCCCTCCCTCCTCACACCCCTCCCTGCTCCCGCGCGGGCCCTTCCCCGGGCTGCAGCCCTTCAGGGACCCCCTGCTCCCGCCTGGGCTCTCCACGGCCGCAGCCCCCGCAGGAAATATCCCCCGGCTGCGGCGTGGGGCCCTCCCCGGGCTGCAGGCGGGGTCTCTGCTCCGGCGGGGCCTCTGCAGGGCTGCGGGGGGTCCCTGCTCCGAGCCTGCACCCCCTCCTGCCCTCCTCCCCCTCCTCCGGCCTGGGGGTGCCTCTGCTGCTGCTCCCTCCTCGGCTTCCTCCTCCTGTGCCGTGTTTTGCCTTTGGCCCTTTCTGAAGCCCGTTTCCCCCCGGCGCCCCCAGCTCGGCTGAGGGGCCCAGCTGTGCCCTGCCGTGGGGCCGCTGGAGCCGGCCGGGACCGGCTGTGCCCGGCACGGGGCAGCCCCGGCCTCTCCTCACAGAGACCATCCCTGCAGCCCCACTGCCGGTGGCTGGTACAATGGTATTTCTGTAAATGGCAAAACATTAACCTTCTTAGAGATTGTACTTAAGAGGCAGCTACAAAGAAGATGGAGACTCCCTTTTTACAAGGAGTCCCATGGAAAGGACAAGGGGGAACGGACACAAGTTGCTCTTGGGGAGATTCCAATTGGACACCAGAGGGAAATTTTTCACAGCGAGGACAGTCACCATTGGAATAATCTCCCCAGGGAAGTGGTTGGCTGGGCTACATTGGACACCTTCGTCTGGACAGGGTGCTGGGGTATCTTGTCTAGACTGTGCTCTTCCTAGTAAGGTTGGACTGGATGATTCCTGAGGTCCCTTCCAACCTGTGATTCTGTGATTTAAATTAATAGGAATCAACCCCTATTCACAGATTTTAATACATGTTAATTTATTGTTGCATTTTGTAACTTGCTAAATTTTAACTGTTAAGTTATGTGATAAATGCCCATATGTACATCCACAAAGGAGCACAGAGACACAGTGGCAGGAGGGGGACCCTAAATAATACCCTGCCCTGACTGTTCCCAGACCCACCCCAGTCAGCCCATCCCGAAGGCCCATCTGCACCAGCCTGGAGGAGCACAGAGGCACAATGGCAGGTGGGAACAAAATTTAGGGACTCGGAGGAAGGGTCTCTCTGTCTGGCCCCCCCCCCAGATGGTTCCTGTGATGGGCCTTGGACCTGACATTTAACATTTAGCATGTATGAAATGCAGCTCTATGTTATCATGTGCTAACATCTGTGAAGCACCAGTGAAGATCAACAAACGAGTGAGTAGGTAATGCGGTCTGGGAGGCAGGGGTGACTCTAAGGGTGAAAACTCAGTAGGGGTGTCTATAGGGAACCAGGGGAGTCCCAGTGTGTGTGTTGGTGTGTGTCTGTGTCTGTGTCTGTGTGTGTGTGATGGTCTGCACCAGCAACTGGAGTGGGACTGTGGCCTCAAGGACTTGTATGTCCAGGTGGCAGCAACTGGAGATGCTAGGATCCGGGGGCAGCTGCTGGTCAGACTCAGTGTCTGAGCCCGGTTGCTGGAGGGATCCACCTTGTACAGATATAGATCCATTAATTCTCACTAGTGCACCTCTACCCTGCTCAGTCAGAGAGGAGAGCAGGATGAGGCCTTTGGTGCTGCCTATGTATAGATATATATTTGTGTATATGTGTTGTATAGGTGTGCTCTGTGTGCATGTGCCTACTGTGAATACATGCTCAGCCTCCCTACTGCAGGAGACATGGAGCTGTGTCAGACTTACCTCTCTTGGGCTGTCAGTCTGGAAGAATGTATTTTCCGTTAACACTAAACATATCTGCTGCATGTTTTGGTCCTGCTGCTTAAAGAAGTATAGGATAATGCACTAACCTTTTGTTTTTAGCTAGTAAAAACTGGAGAGAAAACAGAATGCTTTGAAACTGGAGGTGGGGAGGGAAATATCTCCATGTTAACAGATATTTGGCACAGTCAGAGTTTCAGTGAATATGAATCAACTCACAAATCTCTGTTGATGCACTTATCCCCAAGTGTCACATCAGTTCAAAATTGTGTTTGGGTACTGCAGCTGCCTCTCTGCCTGTCTAGATGTAAGAATGTCAAAGTTTTATCAATTTTTGTCAAAAGGTGCTGTCAGCTACCATGATGGAGGTCTCTGATCTAAAAATACTTTGACATTTTGTTAAATATATCAGACATTTCCCTTAGACTAATTGGAAGCAGTAGTCAAAACCTTTATGCCATAGCATTTCCTGTAAGGAAGGGAAGCTGCTGTCCAAGGAACATGTGGCTTATCCAGAACCTACTTCAGGCCGCAAATGGGTTGCCCCAGTTCCCAGCCTGAAAGATTTGCAAATGAGTCTTTAAGAGGAAAGGGTAAAACAAAACTTAATACTGAGTTTACAGAAGTTAAAGACACGGAGGATTTTCAATAAAGGAATTTCAATTTCACTGAGATTTTTAATAAAATTATTAGGCTTTTAGTTTTATTTTTTCCCTTCCTATGGTGAAATGAACATGGCTTTGTGCATTTACGTTTTTTCCTTCCTCCTTCCTTCCTTCTTTTATTGGTTAAGTAAATAAGGGAACATCAAAACAATTTTCACTCAGTAGAATTCAAGGAAGACAACATGGAAATACCATCTAACCACTCAAAAGACAGAGCAGCAAAACCTTTTACATTAAAATGGTGAAGAAGCCTTTAAGCAGGGATGAAAGGAAATGCAAGATTTAAAGCATTAACTTGTCTGGTATTTTTGTGATGTATATCTCACAAGCATTCTTATATGTCCAGTCTTCCTGTGGTTGCTCAGAAACTGGTGCTGCCAGCCCTGTTTCACTGTATTATGCCACTTACTGACTCTGAACATATGTTTTCATGTTCCAGCCACAAAATCTACCCTACACAGGAAGGATCTGCACAGACTTCACATAATCACAGAATGGTTGAGGTTGGAAGGAACCTCTGGACGTCACCTTGTCTGACCACCCTGCTCAGGCAGGGCTACCTAGAGCCAGTTGCCCAGAACCGTGCCTAGATGGTTTTTAAATATCTCAAATGAGAGAGAAATATCTCAAACAAGAGCAACCTCTGCCAGTGCTCAGTCACCCTCACAGTAAAAGAGCATTTCCTGATGTTCAGAGGGAACGTCCTGTGTTTCAATTTCTGCCTATTCCCTCTAGTCCTGGCATGGGACACCACTGTAAAAAGGCATTTTCACCCTCTCTTCAGGTATTTATACACATTAATAAGATCCCCCTGAGTCTTCCCTTCTCCAGGCTGAACAGTCCCAGCTCTCTAAACCTGTTGTCATATGTGAGGTCCTACAGACCCTTAATCCTCTTCATGGCCCTTTGCTGGACTCTTTCTACTATGTCCATATCTCTTTTACAGAGGAGCCCACCACTGGACCCAGCACTCCAGGTGTGTCCTCACCAGTGCTGAATGGCGCCGGGAAAGATCACCTCCCTCAACCTGCTGACAATACTTTGTCTAACGCAGCAGAGGATTCCATTCACCTTCTTTGTAGCAGGAGCACATTGCTGGCTCATGTTCAACTTGGTGTCAACCAGGATCCCCAAGTCTTTTGCTGAGAAGCTGCTTTCCAGCAAGGTGGATCCCAGCATATATTAGTGCATATGCATGCCTGTATGCAGTCCTGAGATTATCTTATGTGTTTACCTAGTAAGAAAAGTCTTAGGCTCCATGAAATTGAAGTTCCCATCACTTTTTTTTTTTTTTAAACGATCACTGGGGTCACGATTACTCCCTTGTGGCTGCCCACATAGTTTTTAATAAAAATAAAAATCCCCAATAGTACACATGAGATATGTAGTCTCATTGGATTCCACATGCCAGTACCAGCATGCAAATAGCAGGATTAGTGTAATAATGTTTAAAGACAAAATATGACACATTGGGAGATAACAAAAAGAGAAAATGCAGAGGCTGAAAGAAGGCAGCAAACACAGTGATGATATAACACTCCACAGCAGTGTCCCTCTTACTGCCAAGTCATCCACTTGTTTAGAGCCCTGCATGTTATTTGGTCAAAAGCAGTCAGAAAATTGGTGTAAGGAAAACGGTAGGCATTGGGGAATGCTTTGAACCTGTTGCTCTTGATTTAGGGAAGCAATCTGGGATTAAGCACTTCTGGGGATCACTTTCTGCTACTCTTGCACACAGTTTTCACTCCAACAGTGAAATCAGTCTCACTGATTTCCTTGGGTAGAGGAACTAACTATTTAACACGAATAGAACTAAGTCAACCCCCTGGGTATTACTGAATTAAAGAAATGGAGTTCATAGCTGATTCTTTACAGATGCTCTAAATTCAGGAGAAGGATGCAAAGGTTGATAGAAGGCAGTGGGGAGTTTCAAGTAAAGACTTTGGTGATTAAAAAAAACCATTCCCTTCTCCATAGTATTAATTTTGCAGAAAATCTTTTTAAACAGTTTTGATTGCCCTCAAGAGGTCTGGTCTGAAACAAAGGAAACTAATTCTAATGTCAGGAAACTTATGTTGCTTAATTTTGACCTTGCTCAGATAGCAGGGGATTATGTGTCTGAGTTGGCGACCCATGTAGGCAAGGAGGCAAGACTCTGAAAATGGAAACTGAGAGAGGACAGAGACAGACAACATTATTCTGCAACACAGGGAAAATAGGAAGAAAATAGAAAGTAGAACAGATGCAAAATAATATGGAAAAATTATAGCAAATAAAAGGTCCTGAAAAAGAAGGTAATATTTTCTGTACACATAATCTAGCAAATATACTTTCAACATACAGGAGTAAATAATTTTCTTGGCAATGTATTATATGAACTACTGTTATAGAATACTATCCTCATCACTGTGGAATTACTGCATATAGCTATATATTTCTGTTGCCTTTATTTTCTGTACTTTTTAATTGCAAAACATCAAAGAATTTGTAAAGCAATGCAGATCACTGTGACCTGTACTGGGAATAGCTAATCTCCATATGCATAAGGAACTCAATTCTTCTCAACAACTTGATTGGAGACTGTAGTACTCCATGTAGTACATGGCAACTTTACATTACCTGTAGAAATGAAGAGCTGATCTATTCACCAAAACGGGACAAAAACTGGTAGCGTTGATACTTTGCGCTCCAATAAAAGCACAATGCAGATGTGCTAGACAAAGCAGATGCAGCTCCATGAGAAGGCATGCTCTGTGATTTGCCTTGCTGTTTTGGTTCTTCAGGCATCCAGACCAGATTCTTGGATTCTCCCAAACCATGCCTGGGCACAGTTCGGAGGCAGCTTGGGGACCAGCCTCTCCAGGAGGCAGATGAAGCTGTTCTGGGGAAAACAGTTTTTCTTGTCTTTGACCTACGCTATGCAATTGGCTCGCAGGGCCGGAGGCAAGATCCTGATCCTGTTCTGTACACTGAGAGACAACAGCCTACACTTTCATCCAGACTCAGCCTTGCCATAAATGTGTAGCCTCTTGGAGCCCTTACACTGCAATCTTTAGTTCTTTCCATTAATTTATCATTTCATGTATGTCGGTTTGGTCCTGGGCCTTTGCAGAGACCAGAACCCAGATTAACAGATGGTTCTTTTCTGTCAGGATCTGTCCTAGCACAGATGCCCATCCTTGTGTCCTGTATGCCTCAGAAACATTGGCCTCAAAGTGAAACCATCCTCTTTCCTCTTGTGAACACGTTTTTGCAGCTCTGAGGACATGGCGACTCAACGAATTCTCTCCCCTTGCCTTCTATCCCTTTCCAGGGGACTTTCTCACAATTGAAACTACATGTGCATCCCCCCTAATCAGGTTAAAAAAAAAACGAAAGAAAAAAGAGTTATTGTGACTGAAGAAAAAGACCCTAAGTGACCTCATTGTAAAAGTGGTGTTTAAAAAGGATTTGCTACAAAATGGTGTTTTAATCTAGAGGGTATCATGTATTTCATGATGTATGTAATAGAAATGATCATGTGGCATATACCACATTACAAAATTTTATAACACTATACATTGTGACAAAATATTTGTTAAAATATCCTGTTATCTTTCTGATGATTATGAAACCATTACATGGGGAAGTAGTTGTGAGTAGATATTGAAATGCCTTTAAGTTCATTTTTGAATCATTCCCTCATGCTTGAGTAAAATAATTGGACATCTTTGATGTTTCCAGAAAGAAAATAAGTACTAAATGTACCTATTACAGAACCACCTCTTTTAAGTCTGCTCATCACATTAGATTTGAAGTGCTGGTTCCGTAAAAGGACTCAGCTCTCAAGAAAATCCCAATTGATTAAATGTCTATTGTGAAATGTGTCCAAAACTCTAATTCCCAATTACTTATGGTATTTATCAATATATAAAATTTTAAATTAAAATTTAATGTATCTGTTTCCTCAGGAAGTTTGATGCATTTTTTTTAAAAAGGACTTCAAGTTTTTGTGTTAAATTTACCTTTTCTGCTTGAACTAGAAAAAAAAAGCTGAAAAATTGTGGTTTCATAGAACACTTTATCCTTCAGAGATATCTTTAATAAACACATTGATCTCTATCCTTCATGTTTTTCTGGTAGTCAGCTCAGATATCACAGCTGGGATACCCATGCATCAGCGTTAAGTCACTTGGATGAACAAATATTCTGTGAGTATTTTTTCAAGTATATTTGTATAAACAAGGTTAGAATGCACAATCCAAATGTTTCTGAAAAAGCATCTCCTTGAGTATCAAATGCTGTTTGTGTTAACCTAGGCACTTATTATATGGCACATAGTGCTTGTACAGCTGCAAGTAACTTAAAATTGATAACTCTGGAATATTTCCCCCTATTGTAATGGAGATCAGAAAGATCCTATGTTATTCAGTTATGTCTCATTTAGGGTCTTGGAACAAATTACATTATACTATGCTACAGGTTTGTTTGGTTTTTTTCTTCCCAATTCTTTTAACCCAGCAATTAAATGACACAAAAACCTTGTGGACATAAATGGATTTTTAATTTCAAAATTATGATGATAATGATGATGATGATGATGCATGGTTTCCATTTCAGGTGTAATGTAAATTGTGGAGCAGAAAAGTGGAAGACTGAAATTTGGTACCTTCCACAGAGTGACATGAACAGCACACTCCTTTCTTTCAACAGCCCAAAGTTGAGGGATTAGTGAAGGGCTCATCCTCAGTGTAGCAGTTATGGTGAGATGATGGAAAATAATGTACACACCTCTTTATAATTTTGTTGCTGGAATGAATTTTCTCACCAATGGCAAATAAATTTTCAAACACTAGCAAGGAAGTTTGTATTTAAATTAGGGAGGAGAGGGCGCAGATGTCTACAATATTTTGAACCAAGAATCTGAGCTATCAAAACTTAGCTTAAAATACGATTCTAAGGGGGGAGAAGTCTGAGAGTATCGTATTTTTTAAAGCACTAACTTCATAATTGGTTCAGAAATGTATTAGCCATATTATATACCTCAGAGTGAATCTAATGGAAACGCAGAGAACAGATAGCTGTTTACAGGTGTGATACTCACCAGTCCTAATGACAGACAGAAATGATGTGGAGAGTGACATTCATGGATGTATGGCAAGAAGTGACAAGTAATTTTGAAGTGAAAGGTCAAGCTGTCAAGCACTCATGGCAAATCACCGTTTTCAAGGATCTGATGTCCATTACACAATGGTTTTCTGGGATGGAGCCCAGGCAACATAGGGACATGTAATTATCTGGAGTTTTATTATTTTTTTTTCTTTGGGTTTTGTTTTTCAGAGCAGAGGGGAAGAAAAGCATTTAATGGATTTGGTCTTAGAATAGGCACTGTGTTACAGAATATACTAGAAGAAAAAGCTGTCTACAGGGAAAAATCTGTTTAGTAGTTCAGGTTTACTTTCCCCAGCTATATCAGTGAAGAAAAAGATAAAGCAGAAACAAAATTCTCTCTGTGTTATGCTAAATAAAACATTAATATTTGTAAATGAAAAAGATAGATTTGTAGTAGATAAAATAGTTTTAAAATTATTTTATAAGTCATAGTACAGCCTGCACGACCCTTTGAGCATTGGGTATTGTCTACACCCACTATAGTCCCTAACTAGACTGCTAGCTACAGTGGGCAGGTGCAGAAACCAGAAAAAAAGATTATGTTAAACACTTTGGACTGAATGCATTCCCCTAGTCTCATGATGTACAGACCAAGTTCCACACTGTTTTTATGCCTCAGATAAAAGAGTTTTTTAGTTGTCTCTAGTTCTAACCTAAATTCTTGGAAGAAATGTCATACTTCTCCCTCAAGCAGAGGGTTGTCTTCAATTTCTCCGTTGCCTTCTTTTGACTCTCCTGTTATCTTATTTTTGAGGTAAATCAGAGCACTCATATCTTCCTTCCATAGTGATGCCCTAAAGAACAAGATAATAATAATGAAGTAGAAGTGAAGATGAGAAAAACTCACCATCATCCACTACAAATCTTAAATTTCTATGGTGAATTAATTACATCTATCCCTATCTCTCTTTTATGTATTTATGGCATGTCCTAGGATTTTTGGCTCTAACTCACATATAAATGTAGCAGAAAATCTGCAACTTCCTCTTCCTGAGCAGTTACACTACAATTGATTTGGACACACCATTGTGAGATATTGCTGGGAATATTTACAAGCAATGTTTTCTTTTCTTCCACGAAAGAAGAAAAAAATACGGGAAAAAATAGTCCCATGTTTTAAAAAAAGTCAGAACATCCATTTTCTTTCTTTCATAGTCACAATTACGGCTTCTTACCACCTTTCAGTGTGAGTGCCAGTATTACAAATTAGAGAGCCTTTTATCTGAAAAGAGTAATGTCTCTCAGAAACTTGAGAAATAGAGCTGCAAAATAGATCTCTGCAGTGTCAATATTCTCAAGTAGCACGGAAAATAGCATGCCAGACAGAAGACAGGCAACCTTATAACTTCCTGTTCCTCCATTTATAACACTTAACTAGCATCACAACACTTCATATGGCTGACAAACCACCACACCAAGTTTAATTACTCAGCTTGAAGTTACACCATTTTTTAGTTATTTCTTAGTTCTTTGGACCAGCTACAGACGGAAGTAAAAAGCGTGGCCACCTCCTTTAGTTACTCCAGCCCAAGTTCCTCCTGCTCAGCTGCTGGACCCCAGCCTGGTGCCCTGGGGAGGTGGGAGCCTCTGCCCAGGCTGAGGGACACAGCGGCCACTTTTGTGTTTGCCACTTCAACCATTAACAAAGCTGTGCTTGTGTCCCAGAGACAAACACACAGACACACAGACACAGAGGACACTGACAGAGCAGGTCACACAGAATGTCATGGGCAAGGTGCTGCTTTCAACCTTCATACAGGACCCAAATAAAACATAACCATAGGCAGCCAAGTCCTCTTCCTCCTCTTTGGCTGGTAAAGATAAAATTTCAGTAGTGAAGGCACCTATGGACCACTCAGAGGTCTCATAAACCAATGTCTGTCCCTGGATTACTGCTTTAGAAACTGAAGAAGAGACTCAAGTCAATTTTTCTATTAAATTATTTCATGGGTCATCATTCTGCCTGATCAGCATAATAATCTATGTTCCTTCCAGCGTGAATATTAGCAATCAGACCTTTACCTTGTGACTTAGCAGTTTGATCAGTAAGCTGTTCGTACTCTGCACACTATTACTGCCACCAGAGCTTAGAATGATTTTCTAAAATTTCTGGATATTCTTTGCTCAAAACTCTAAAAGTTGTCTTGGACTAAAATTATGGGCTGACTAACTGCTGAAATTAATGTTTTAACTAATACAGTATTAGGGTTTTTTTCCTGAAATTATGTTGCACTGCTTTTCATGTATGTGTGTCTGCAAAGGAGACAGAAAGAATGTGTTTGCTTTAAACATATGTTAGATAATTAATGACCTTGGACTAATGACTTACTGGAGAATAAGTAAATGGTCTTCCTATGGAGGCCTTGTCATGGTTTAACCCCAGGCAGCACCTAAGCACCACACAGCCACTTTCTCACTCCACCCTGGTGGGATGGCAGAAAGTAACAGTAGAAGTTACTATATCAGAAGAGTAACAGTGAGAAAACTCATCACTTGAGATAAAGACATACAGATAATAGGTAAAGCAAAAGCTACGCACTCAAGCAAAGCAAAAGAAGGAATTCAATCACTCCTTCCCATGGGCAGGCAGGCGTTCAGCCATCTCCAGGAAAGCAGGGCTCCATCACATGTAATAGTTGTGAAGACAAATGCTGTAACTCTGAACATCCCTGCCTTCCTTCTTCTTCCCCCAGCTTTATATGCTGAACATGACGTCATATGGTATGGAATATCCCTCTAGTCAGTTGGGGTCAGCTGTCCCAGCCGTGTCCCCTCCCAGCTTCTTGTGCACCCCAGCCCACTTGCTGGTGAGGTGGGGTGAGAAGCAGAAAAGGCCTTGACCCTGTGTAAGCCCTGCTCAGCAGTAGGTAAAACATCCCTGTATTACCAGCACTGGTTTCAGCGCAAATCCAAAATAGAGACCCACACTAGCTACTGTGAAGAAAATAAACTCTATTCCAGCCAAAACCAGCACAGACTTACAATGGGATGGTAGCAGAGTAGAAAGAGTATCCCCATACCATATCCAGAAAAACTTCTCCCTTTATGGGTACAGTTTGGCAAGAGGCTTATACTCCACAAAAGAAACTTTTGATCACTCTTGTGAGTGTTGTAGATGACACTTCTATTGTAAGGACAAAATAGGCTGTTTATACAGAAGATGAGTGCTGTCAACTATACAAAGTCATTATCCCTTGAAAAAATGGGGTAAGTGCCTGTTCCCAGAATAGGTCTCTGTGTTATATGTCCCAGGTAAACATAGACAGATTTTATTTGAAGAAGACTGTGGTTATACACATCTTCCCTCCATTTGTAATAATTACATGCTCTGAATCTGACTTTCCGTAACACAGACGAGTAATTAATCTGTTATTTTAGACACTTTTTTAGTCCTTATGCAGGTATTTTATTTGAAATTCTTTAGAAAAGGTGTCTGAACATGGACACAGAAACCCATGTGACTATAAAATAATCCAGGTTGGAAGGGTTCTCAGGACGTTTCTAGTCCAACCTCCTGTTCAAAGGGTTAGCTATGGGATTAGACCAGTTGCTCAAGGATTTATCCAGGTGACTAATGTATAGGTTGGGAATCCTACTAGGTTTCTGTTGACAAAGTTTTGGTGTCATACAGAGCTGAGGAGTTAAATATCAATCTATTTGGAAATGATGTAACTGCACTGAGAGTGAGGATCCAAAGAGTATCTAATCTACAGAGACAGAGGAAATTTAAGAAAAAAAAATCACAACTTCTGGGACACAAAACCACATTTATTTCATAGAAATTTGACTACTAGGAGAAGGCAAATATCTCATTTAAACTACAAAACTGTGGAGATATACAGCACTATAAATTTGTGGCTTTGATGCTTGAGCTATAGTTAGATGCTACTTTTAGGTATTTCATGTATAAAATATCTTTCTTTGAATCAAGAGCCTGATAACAGATATTCCAAATAGTTTATTTACTTGACTAAAATCATCGTGTCATTTAACATCACCTGAACTTGCCACTTATTACTGTTTATCTCCCTTCTTCATAGTAACAAGATGCCAACTAAATTGTTTCACAGAAATAAAAATATCTTTTAGGTCATTTTGTTACACATAAATACATAACTGCAGGCAGGCACATATCTGTCTTGGAGAGCAAAATATGTGTACAATTAGTATATTTAATTGGTTAATTAGATGAAGCTTAAAAGGTAGTGCAGATGGCCTTGAAGAAATATACCGTAGGGTAGTCAGTTTTCTGTCTTCTAATGTTCTTGTATAGTGGGTTCTCTAGATATCATGTTGACCCTTCACCTCTTGCAGCACTCTGAGTCATTGTGTCATCTGCTAGTCAGATCCTACCCTACCATCTCCATCAGTCGCTGACATAGCAGTGTTTACTCTGTTTTCCTGTGTCATCTTTTTATTTGTCCACAGTTGTGACCCATTTTTGTCTACAGTTTCCATGTTCATGAACAACAGAGCAGAGTCTGGTTGGAGGCCTGTCACTAGTGGTGTTCCCCAGGGGCCTCAGCTGGGTCCAGTCCTGTTCAACGTATTCATCGATGACCTGGACGAAGGGAAAGAGTGCACCCTCAGCAAGTTCGCTGATGACACCAAGCTGGGAGGAGTGGCTGATACACCAGAAGGCTGTGCTGCCATCCAGCGAGACCTGGACAGGCTGGAGAGCTGGGCCGAGGGGAACCTCATGAAATTCAACAAAAAAAAGTTCAACGCGCTGCACCTGGAGAGGAACAACCCCAGGCACCAGTACAGGGTGAGGGCTGAACTACTGGAAAGTGGTTCTGCTGAGAAGGACCTGGGAGTGCTGGTGGACAACAAGCTGACCCTGAGCCAGCACTGTGCCCTTGTGGCCAAGAGGCCAACATTATCCTGGGCTGCATTAAAAGGAGTGTGGCCAGCAGAACGAGAGGGGTTATCCTCCCCCTCTACTCTGCCCTAGTGAGACCACATTTGGAGTACTGTGCCCAGTTTTGGGCCCCCCAGTTTAAGAAGGATGTGGAACTGCTTGAGCAAGTCCAGCAGAGAGCTACGAAGATGATCAGGGTTTGTTCAGCCTGGAGAAGGGAAGATTGAGGGGGGATTTCATCAATACCTATAAATATCTAAAGGGTGGGTGTCAGGATGATGGGACTGGGCTCTTTTCAATAGTGCCCAATGACAGGCCAGGGGTCAATGGGCACAAGCTGGAACATAGGAAATTCCACTTAAACATGAGAAAAAACCCCTTCCCTGCGTGGGTGCCAGAGCAGTGGCACAGGCTGCCCTGAGAGGCTGTGGGGTCCCTTCCCTGGAGACATTCAAACCCCGCCTGGACGCGTTCCTGTGCCCCCTGCTCTGGGTGTGCCTGCTCAAGCAGGGGGGTTGGACAAGATGATCTCCAGAGGTCCCTTCCAACCCCTGCCATTCTGTGATTCTGTGATACATAAGAACACTTTCAGTAGATCTCACAGACTTTAATTTTCATGAAATCTTCATTCTCTGAGATATCACTTTGTAATTTTTGTTTACCATTTTATGGACAAAACTAGTAAATAACTTATTAAAAAGGGCTGCGTGTGTTTTGTTGTTGTCAGTGGTGGTGGCAGTGGGCTTTTTTGTTAGGTTTTGTTTTCTGTTATTATAGAGAATGAAAAGAGATATCTTGGAACTGTGATTTTGGATGTCATGCTCTTTAGGAAATTCTATTTAACATACACCCGACTTATGGATGGTGATCACAGCCAAGCATCATGGGTCACCTAACTGTGCAGCCAAACCTTTTCTCACATAATGCTGCTTCAGCAGGGGGGCTTGTAAGCTGCTTGTGAAGGACTACTTCCATTTCCAATTGATAAAAGCCAGCACAGCATTTATTTTCCTTACTGCAGCATCTATAACATGCAGTGATTCAGGGTCTTCAACACGAGCAACGGAGCTATTCCTGCTGTGGAACAGGTATCTGGGGATGGAAACCATGTAGTGAGCCCTCTGTAAGTCATCCCGCCAGTAAAACATAGCCAGTCCTCAGCTACATGGGCACAGCATAAAAATCTGAATAAAATATGTAGTCCACAGTTTGGGAAAGCTTCTGACCAGAGGATATTTTAAATTACAGGGAATGTTCATACTTTTTTTTTTTTTAAATGATGGTTTGGGAAAGTGAGGTAACTATTTTGAAATAGTTTTTTAACCTTATAAAAATGATTGGCCAAATTTTATGCACTGAAATATTCCTGTATGCTCAATAAGTAGTCAACATAAGCACAGAGATTTATGTCCACAGATAAATGAGCCAAGTAGACACTGATAATCAGGATAATGATGCCAATAATGCACACACCAGAGAACTCTAAATGCCCAGCTAGTGCTGGAACAATTCTCATTCATACTATCATGCTTTTAGGAGTTTCATTCTTTTAACAGCTGAGGCATTTTTCTGCTAGTTACGTGCAAGATCATTCTAATAGATGCTGAAGTCCTTCCAGTGAACAGCAAACAGCCTTGAGCCAAGCACCAATGATGCTACCAAGTGACTGTATAAGCCCAGACCTGGGTGTTGCTGAGATCAGCTTGTGCCTTTGAACTGTGCCTCTTGGATCATACCAGGCACCAGGGCATTTAATTTTGCAGCAAACTACTATCAGCATGTTCTATTACACTGAGTTCCTGTTGCCATCTTCCAAACTGTGCCAGCCTCCATTACTGACTGAATCTGTGTCATTGTTGGGTCATGGAAGCATCAAACTGTGCACAGCAGCTTCTCCATTTACAAATTGTATCTTATGTTTCTACTCAGCAATATCAAAAGCTCTGGCTTATCATTTGATGCTACACTTGGACAAACTTTCCATCAGACAATTCCCACCAGGTCGGCTTGTCACTGAAAAAGAAACAAAACAGGGCAGTCTTTCAAAAACTATTATTTTCTAGGATAAATAATTCTTATAAAATAGCAGCAAGAGTCAACAAAAGAGCTTCCAAATTGGTAAGGTTTATTTTATTGCTGATATTCTGCTATTTGTTGTATCCAACACCTTAGGGCAGCATTAATCAGTAATACATTGCAGTCAAGATTCACATTCAGTTCTCACTTCATTATTGGGAACACTGAACTTTTGGGGAGGAGGGTCTTTTTTTTCATTACTAACCTAAACTTGTAGTTCATTTTACAGCCCACAACTCCATTCATAAAATGAATGAAATGATGCACAGTCACACAGGGAAGAAAGTTCTTGAATCAGCATTGTTTGCAAAGAACATGTATACATATAACTTCATATTCAGGGAACGTTTTTGGTGCTGCACATGAGGTCTGGATTAATAAACTTGAATACTATTCTGGATCTGGACAAATAAATAATTTCTTGTGCCTGCTGCTCCCAGCTTGTCCATGTCCAAGAGAAAAGCAAACCAGAGGAAGCTTGGCTGTGCTTTCTTTTAGCATTTTCAACCCAGATCACCCCCAAAGCTGTAGATTATTCTGATATGAAGTTTTCTATTAACTACTTGCATACATGGCTAGCATAGAGCATGCATGTAGAACCCAATTTCCTTTTATCCTGCACAGTGCCTTATCTGCTTGCTGTACTACCTCTTGCCTGTCTTAATATGAAGGAGATTGCTGTAAGTTCCTTTTTCCTCATTTGGGAATCTAACCTGTTCTTCACTAAACTACTATTAATAGAGCTAAACTGTTATTATTAATAGTGGATAACTAGTCACACAGCACATCTAGTTAGTTTGTGGTGCTCATTCACATGCACACACATTTAGTTACAGTTGTATAATTGGAGGGAAGCTCAACTGCAGTCTAAGCAATCTCAGCTGCAACTTGACAACAGCAACTGCCTCTTCAGAAGTGGAGGGTTGTGCTGACTTGCCAGTGGCTACTAGTTTGTTCATCTTTTAGAAGGAGTCCTAGAGGTTCTTGTTTCAGCATTTGTCTATGCAACCCTGTAGTCTTTGCCCACAGCTGCCTTCCCTTTGGGAATACGCTGAGTTCCATAACCAAACTCTGACACTACTGGGTGCCTGTGGCCTTGTACAGATTGAGCAGGCTCTTGGTGTGCTGATTTAATCAGTTCGTGCAGACTAAACAAGAATTCTATTCACAAGGACTGCCAGTCCTTCAGAAACTTCCAGACACCAGCTTCTTGGCATGAACCTTTCCTCTCTTCTCTTAGGTGTTTGCTAGTAGTTATTTCTACATCCGAAACTATATATATCCACATAGCCCATGCAAAAATTTATAAGACAGGGCCTTTCTGATCTTACCACTTCAGAGACACAGTCATATTCTACGGCATAAAATGTAAAAAAATTGTTGAGTAAATCCAACATCAGTATTGCTGTGTTCTAACAAGGCTATTATTTTGTTTGTTTTCACCTCAGATTTGTTCCCATCTCAAAAACACCTCTCAAAGAGAGTGGGATCACAAGAGTTAAGAAAATTTATGATAATTTTAAATTCCCTGATGGTGCTTAATCTTTACACCATGCACAGAAACAAAATAACCTGCTGTGATGCAATAACCAAAGGACATTCTCTGTTATGTAAAGGACACTCAGAGGTTCTCTTTTAGTTGCTTCATCCTTATAAGACAACATGGTACAGATCTATACAGGTGTTGTGGGAAAAAATCCAAATTGTAAAGGGGAACCTGACCTTGGCTTAAAATAAGGCTGGAATTTGTAAGTACTATTACACTTATTCTGAAACTCATGGCATTTCTGTCCAGTCATTTGCTAAAAAGCCCATCGTTAATTGTAGCTATAGAGTACATTGTGTGTTTTTCCCTCCTGAACATAAGACTGTATAGGCTGGGTCACATTATCACGTCTGCATTAAATAATGTGGGTTTTCATACCTGTAAGTGCAAAATCATATTGTTCTCTGATTCTCATGCTTGTCTGACTATTTTAGAAATACTCCCTGGTTCTGATATATTTGCTAAAAGAAACAAAGCCAGCAGCCAACTTATATGCGGAATAAAAGGATTTAAATAGGGCAGTTCCTTTCATGTTTAGTCTCAAGAATCATTCAATCTAGGAAAAAGAAAAACATCTGTTGAATTACATTGCGGGGAGGAATTGTCCTGGTTTCAGCTGGGGTAGAGTTAATTCTCTTCCTAGTAGCTGGTACAGTGCTGTGTTTTGGATTTAGGATGAGAATAGTGTTGATAACACACTGATGTTTTATTGTTGCTGAGCAGTGCTTGCACTAGTAAAGGACTTCTCCAGCTTCCCATGCTCTGCCGGGTGCACAAGAAGCTGGGAGGGGGGCACAGCTAAGACAGCTGACCCAAACTGGCCAAAGGGATAGTCCATACCACATGACATCATGCCCAGTATATTAAATGGGGGATGTTGGCCAGAGGGGGCAGCAGTCATGGCTCGGGGACCGGTGGTGTTGTTTGGTGGGTGGTGAGCAGTTGTAGCACTTGTTTTTTTTTTCCCTGGGATTCATATCTCTCTCTTTCTCTTGTTGTTTTCCTTTTCATTACATCATCATCATAATCATCATCATAATTATTATTATCATCATCATCATCATTTACAGTAGCATTAGTATTAGCATTATTAGGATTGTTTTAATTATTAAGCTGTTCTTATCTCAACCCACAAATTTTCTTAGTTTTACTCTTCTGATTCTCTCCCCCATCCCACTGGGGCGGGGGGAGTGAGCGAGCGGCTGCGTGGTGCTTTGTTGCTGACTGGGGCTAAACCACAACAGCAATACAGTTACTGGACATGTCTTCATTTCTTTGAGCTCAGCAGTCAACATTTTCAAGTTGAAATACCTTTGTTTTATAAACAGTATATACTGAAAAGCTGATAATACAGAAAAAAATGAATGTCTACAAAAAAACCCCAACTTAAATTTAATTCAGTGCTGTTGATAATCACAGAATTCCCAGACTGACTTGAAAGAGATCATCTGGGTTTATGGTAAATCTATGGATATGGCAAATAAAATAAAATTTAAATGGATTCCCCACCCCTAGTTGAATCTTTGTAATCTGTACTGTGCCCTATAAAAATATAAAAATACTGAAAAATTATGCAGTGAACCCCAAACCTGGTTTTAGAATTCACATGTTAAGTAAAACATTCAGGTGGAGATTCCTGTTGTTACATTCAGAAGTATGAAATTAATCTTTTCCTATTCCTATATGAAATAATTTCATTACACATTTCTACCACATCACTTTTTGTATTCATGTCAGAAAGAACTATCCAATATTGATCAGTTAGTCAGCACCTGCAGATAAATGTGCTTCTGGGCCTCATACCTTTCCCCAGAGCAAATTTCCATTAACCTTTATTTACCTTATTCACCGATAAATATTTAATGTAGAGATAACCACCTCATTAAATTTGTTTCTTTACTCTGATCATAAGGAGCTTAAGATGACCTATTCAGACATATGCATATGTACTGTATATATCAGAGCTAGGCACGATTAACTTCACTTTAACTTCCTAAAATTTTGGCCCAAGTTGTATGGGCTACTTAGATGAGTAAGTTGCCAGCTCTTGATTCAGGGATGTGTCCACCTCAACAGCCTTATACCACTAATCTTTCTATAAAAAGCATAGTGTATCCAACATGAGTGACTGTTGTGTGACTAGAGAGGTAATGTTTTAAATTAAATGCCACAGATAAGTGACTGACACAATAAAGGACAGCCATTGCTGGTTAATGGCTTGGCGGTAATTGTCAATAGCTCATTAGAATTTAATGTGGTAGGCACACAACGATTTCTGTAAGTATAGCAAAAAAGTAATTAAATCCTTAGCACCTGTTGTTTTGGGTGTTTTTCCCATCCCACCTCCGGCTGATAAAGACGCTGTGTTGTTTTTTTTTTTGTTAGTATGAAAATGTTATTTGGACTGAATTTAGAGTACCCTGAGTAAATATCGTTCTAGTAATATGCCCTTAATATAGCAAGCTGCAAATATATCTCCTTATGCTAATGTGTGCAACACAGATAACATGCAATTTAGAGACAAAAACGTGTTTGTTAAATAACTCCTCAGGGAGACCTGGACTGCTATGTTTTCCAAAGGTCTGTGAATACAGCAGAGTTGGGCCATCCACTGAACGTGTGTTTCAATGAACTAGAATTGTGCAGTAGGTCTAGAGAGGTGGAATAAATTACAGTGGGCTGGGACTGTCTGGAAAACAGAACAAAGGCATTCTTGCTGTTAGAGCAGGTTTAACAAAATAGAGTAGGATAAGATTCAGAAATGAACTTAAACACTAAAAAATATATGTTTGTTAATTATAATCTTCTATCTTTAAAAGATGGCAGAAAGCCTGTCCATCTGAAGTCATCTTGTCCCAAAGCTGTATGTTAATTTTATATGGAGAATTCTGCACTGTGGTAGGTAACCCCCTCTCTATTCAAGATTCCTTAGTCAGACATTGACTTGTCTCAATATCCAAAAGAACTTGCTTTTGTAAGTGTGGTAACAGGGTTAGATTAAGTAAAAAAAATAAAATGGATGCCTCAAGGATGAATCAAAAGTATCTGAGTAAAATGTCATACCCATTTTCAGATACACAGGCACATTTGGGACTTATTCCAATGAACCAATTAAAAATAAAACAAGTAAGATTTATGAATGGCTAATGCCTCCCATCCCCGACATAAAATACAACTCATTTTTTAATATGCAGCTATCAACAAGTTCCCAGTTCAGGGAGGGTCTGAGTCCCCCTCTGTTTGGCTATTATGGGCATCAGCAACGCTTCTTTCTCTGCATTTTCAGGAGTTAACTTGATTCTTTTCTCCCAGGGAACACTTGTAGATGCCTACTTTGAAGACTGAATTCAAAGGTTTGAACAGAGCTACCTCTCTTGAAGTCAAAACCCCCTACAGGGTTAGGAATTCAGACACATCGTGTGCTTCCTATTCGAGCTCTTGCTCACAGTCTATGATTTATTGCTCATTCTAATGTTCCTAAATCTCTTCTTCCATTAAATAGGTCGTGAGGCTGTTTCTAGGCTTTGGTTGGAATTCAATAAATGTTTAAATTAAAAGCAGGAGATGCAAATCTTATTAGTAGTTTTATTAATTTCTAATTGGAGAGAAGATCATATTAATCAGGCAATATTTGCATAAACATGACACTGATTATTCCAAAATCATACCATGAATATCAAAATATTTCAAGTTTGATTGGATCCTACACCAAGGAAAATTAAATAACAAATTCTAATCACTTCCAGCAGTTGAATTTGGAAACAGTTTGCCAGTTTCCAATTTAATCTAAATATTTGATCCTTTGCTTACTTTAGCTAATGTCAAATTCATTTTCTATTTATGTCTTCATATTGTACTTACTGACAGAGTATCCATTCCTTATCTCTTTAGCAAAAGGTCATATTCTCTAGGGGCGTGTTCGTAGAGCTGATGTGCTAGGGAAGACTAATAGTACGAGGCTTCTAAATGCTGAGGTGGTCATGTTGTTTTATTAACACCTATAAACACAATGGTCCATCATTACTAAAGGCAGTTGGGAAATAATTATTTCTCTAGATTTCTTTTCAGGAAGAAATTATTTGCAAGCAATATCATTGTTATCCTTCTGTTGTCCAGAAAATTAAAGCTTTTGTTTTATCTTTCATGCTTTACCTTTTCTTGTTTCTTTTCCACATTTTCCAGTGAAAGGTATGTTTCAGTATGATAAAACTTGTGGGGGAAAGGGCAGAAGGGACCAAAGAATAAAAAGGGTTTCACCAAAAAACCCAAACATATCTGGGGGTGAAAGAGAAGAAAAATAAATCTCAATTTCATACATGATACTGTAAGGACACCTGCATGCAACAAAGCCTCTCTATAGCAACAATTAATTCAGTGGTTATTGAAATGGACTTAAGGAATCACCACTACTGATACCACTCCATCTTGAATAAAAAAATCGATCACTTTCATTCAGAATCTTTAAGTTTGTATGTTGTATGGTCCAGAAACATCAGCTCATACTGAACAAGAAGCTACATGTACTGAAATGATTTAGGCAGAGGACACATTTCAAATGCTCCTTTTACTGTCAGTAGATTGCCATACATTTTTCATCCCTGAATTAATCTCTTTATTTTTACAAGTATGGGAAACTAGGTAGCTGAAGGATTTACTCTAGGTTTCTGTTTATGATAATTTCATTCATGATGTTTCCTATTAAACTAATCAGTGATACCACTTCACTATAATTAATAAGCAATAAGGATATTGTTTGAGGACACTAAATGTTTAAGATTGTGTTTTTACAAGTCTCACTTGTTTTTCAGTAACTTAATGTATCTGCCTAGACATTAGCTAGGCAAAAAGCTTTTGGCTTTATTGTTATTACTAACCGTGTTCTGTTTTGACTCATCCATTAACATACTTCAGATAATTGATGCAGTTTCTTGCAGCTGTGGATCAGGCAAATATAATCCCCAATCGAATTTGGCCCAGAAAATTTATTGCTTTGTTTTTATACACCTTCTTAAGGAGAAACAAAAATTTGGAGCTTAGAAACAAGCACATTGAAGATATCAAGGACCACTACCTCAAAAGCTTTTTATTTTATACTTTGATTAATTTGTTTCCTTATCTTTCTCTTCCCATACCTACATCTGAATTCTGCCTTCGTGTGAGCCAGAAAAATCCCGTGGGCTTCACTATGGGCAAGTGGAGTTTTACATTCACAGCATCTGAGGGACCATAAGATCATGATTCTGTTATCTACCATAGACTGTGATTATGAGAAAATAATTTAGAATAAAATTCTTCAGAGGCACTGAAGGTTACAAACTCCTGAGCAGATCAGAACCTCTGAAAATCAAATCCCTACTCAGTTTCTACAGCAACTTCTGCAATTTCTCAGATGTCTGTGAAGTATCTAAAATTAATACCCTTCTTCCACTCAAAAACATTCTGATGCTCTCACTAGATGTCATAGAAACAGAGGATGTTGCTTGAAAGATAGTGCAGAAATGGAGAATGCTGTGGTTTTCACCCCTCCACGTAGAGCTTCAGGGTTTTTTTGTATAAGTTTTTAGGAGAAATTGGTAACAGAAAACTAAGGTGGAGAAACTGGGGGCAGCACTTCCTCTTCTGAGATCTGACTAAGTTATTTTTTAGTGGGAAAAGTTCAGTAAAGTTTCAAGCCACCTTTGTACCATACAGTGGCTGTTTTTTGAATGGAAGAGCAAGGTGAAGATGATAAGGTTGCAAAGAGCCTTTTTCCACCCTCTTTACGATGTTGACTGAAACAGCCCAAGGGACAGAGAATTTAGGCCCATGAAACCAAACCTTTCTTCCTCTCTCACTCCCCAGATTCAGGGGAGCTGTGCAGCCTATGTAGAGTGTTACTAAGGGGCGTCTCTTTTGAACAATTGGGTTGTGGAAGTACCTCCCATTGTTCTTCTGTGCACACCCAGATCATCCTATTTCTGAATAGCTTTCTGCAACACCCCCCATAGACCTGTTTAGGATCTCTGAAATTATGGGTTCTCCTGCCCACCCTCTACAAAGGAAAAAACGAAATACATATCTCAGCTGTTCCTCACACACACTGACAGGATCTGACTCCTCACATCAGCCAGTTACAGTAACTTTTCCTTGGAGAGGGAAAGATGCCTGGCCATTGCTCTTGTCAAGGTGATTTCTTTGTAAAAAGTGAGTTCTGTTAAATGCTTTGGTTGTAGGTGTCAGTATTCAAGATTCATACAATTTATTCCCAGGTGGTCAATACTGCACCTGTGAGTTAGATTTCTGAACGTAGAGGATGATCAGGGACATTGCCATTTTCAGTGCTCTTTATGCATATATAATTGCATCCAAAAAGAGAAGTGCTTAAAACAGAATATTGAGGGATACACATTTACAAGTGAAGCACGGCAAAACTGAGGTCCTTTATCAGCTCTGGCTCATATAGCATCCATGATCTTTTGGTATTATTACTCCAACTTCTTCTTCCCTCTGTGTCACCATCTTCTCCAAGGGGCAAAAGAAGGAAGATAAGCCATGTCAGTGATTGCTCCTCTTTGGCCATTGACAAAGGAATTGTCTTAGACTGGCTTTACACCTTAACCTCATTCAGATTTTTAATCTGATATACTTTAGCAGAATCCTGTTGAAATAAGCCAGTCTAGCAGATAGGACCCTTGATTTTCGCAATTCAGAAAGTTGCAGTTTCCACTGGAAACTGTCTTACAGTTTCAGGACTAGCTTTGATTTGGTAGAAATAAACATATTGATGGTCTATAGGCAAGATATCCAGATACTGTAAATTAATACAGCTGCAACACTAAGTAGACCTATGGTAATTTACACTATCTGAGCACTGGACCATTATATTTTATGTTGGTATTATCTACATATATCACTTGGAAAGTTAATCTACTTGAAACTTCAAGTTATTTGTTTAATATTCTGATGAATTTTGCTCTGGGGTTGAGAGAGGGAACTGATGTAGAAGTCTTATAACGGCCGAAGAAGGAATACACACATAGTTTATATAGTATATAAATGTGATGAAGTAGAAATGCAACAAGAAATTGTACATCAAATCAATAGTCATTTCCCACTGCTGTTTTCAACTGTAAAAACATAACACAGGCAATGAGGGAGGTATATGATTTCTCATTGAATAACAATTTGAGGTAGACACAAATATTTGCTTTTAACAGAAGCAATATTTCTATCACACATTCACATAGCATGCAAAAAGAATTCACTCAGGAGATCTGTAGAAAATGCTCTAAAGTGATTTCATCCTTTCATCACACTAGGTGGTCCTTTCTGGCTTATATACCTTCACTCTGTATATTTTCTTCCTGAAGGAAAAACTATACAAATATAGCAGAGGGGAATTTTTCCTAAGGAATTTTGGTACTAGAGACCTATTTTATAGCAGTCACACTAGCAGATCAGGAAGCATTTTTTTAATGGCATGAATCAACATTAATCAACTGTCTGAAGGTTCAGATATCTGAAAGCATTTATGCTACCTTTCATTCATCTCCCTTCCGAGGATCCCTGTCTAGCAATGACAAAATATTCTTTCTTAAAAAAGGAACAGAATGTGAGTGCATGAAAACTTCAAATATATTCTATATATTGACTTAATTACTACTTTTAGCACCCATTTCTAATTATTTTATTCTACCACTAGATTGGAGAAAGTGGAATTATGTTAAGTATAAAATTTATTTCTAATTTAATCCTTTTCCCTTTACAATGAATCAGACAATTTTGCTTATACCAAAAAAACCCCTACTTTTGAGAGTGAGGACTAGGAAGAGACAACAAAGTGATTTTTTGTTTGTTTATTTTTCATTCTGACAAATATGCAAGACTTCACTGAATTGAAAAATAAAAGAAACTGATTTGTCATAAAGCTCTCACACATCTGCAAGAAAAGCAATTTCCATTGCTCTTGGTTCACTTGTAAAATATTTTGCATAACATTAATCATCACCATCTGATTCTCATCCCTCAATTTCTTTGGGTCAGGGATATTCATCTCGTATAACACGAGAGAGCTTTCACTCTCATACTTAGGTTTTGGTCAAACAGATTCAGGTATTCACGTCAAGGAACTGTCAGCCTTTGCATCACCATATTGTTTCTTTCACTGCAATGATGCTGTTAGGAGTATAAAAGCATCTCAGATTGATTTCTGTTCAGTTTCAGTTTTAGAATCATATAGTCAGTGTTGATATGAATTGTTGAAAATACACGTCTTTAGCTAAAATTCTTTTTAAGTCTAAAAATATTTAAAGAGTTAATATCTATATAAAAGACAAAAGAAAAAGAAAATAAATAAAGCTATCTTGATATCGTTACATTGTGGAGTTGTATTTGACTGACAAAACCCCAAAATTAGGAATGAAAGGAAAAAACCCAAATTTGAAACTTTTTCATAACTTATGTGAGAATTAGGATTCAGGGCTCAAGTGCATTTTCAAATATTTTGGCGTCAGTAAATCTGAATTAAACATTACTAAATATTAAGTGTTGTGAATATCATGTATGTGATATGGTTCATAAGGACTTCTCTGTAGAATCCAACTGTATTTATTGTCAATTAAAACAGATTTGGGTTGTGAGAAACAAATGTTAAAACAAGAAATGCCCCCATACCTTTCCCCTGTTCCCACCTTCACCCCTTCCCTCCCGACCCCTCTCCCCACCCCGAGGGGCGCAGGGGTGGGCATGGGGGTTTTGGTCAGCCCATCCCAGCCCCTCTCGGCCGCCCCTCCCTCCTCACACCCCTCCCTGCTCCCGCGCGGGCCCTTCCCCGGGCTGCAGCCCTTCAGGGACCCCCTGCTCCCGCCTGGGCTCTCCACGGCCGCAGCCCCCGCAGGAAATATCCCCCGGCTGCGGCGTGGGGCCCTCCCCGGGCTGCAGGCGGGGTCTCTGCTCCGGCGGGGCCTCTGCAGGGCTGCGGGGGGTCCCTGCTCCGGGCCTGCACCACCTCCTGCCCTCCTCCCCCTCCTCCGGCCTGGGGGTGCCTCTGCTGCTGCTCCCTCCTCGGCTTCCTCCTCCTGTGCCATGTTTTGCCTTTGGCCCTTTCTGAAGCCCGTTTCCCCCCGGCGCCCCCAGCTCGGCTGAGGGGCCCAGCTGTGCCCTGCCGTGGGGCTGTTGGAGGCGGCTGGGACCAGCTGTGCCCGGCACGGGGCAGCCCCGGCCTCTCCTCACAGAGGCTGCCCTGTACCCTTCCCAGAACTCCCCCCTGCCAACACCTGGGCAGGGATACCCCACACACAAGTACTTGCCACCAGATGGACATGTGTAGGGGAATAGACAGGGATCGGCGACTGGAAGATTACGGGATGTGACGGAAAGATAGACTCCTCCCCATAGGAGTGGCAGGAACAGGAAGCGCAAGAGCTATATAAGCGTGTGACGCAGCTAAATAAACGGACATTTTGTATCCATCATATTGATGTCTGTGCATCACTGTCCCCAGGGTGGGTAGAGCCCTGTGTCCTGGAGATATGCGGCCCAAGATAAGTTCTCCCGTAGAAGCGTACAGCTACAGACATGGAGCAACAACAAGTCCTCACCTCTACTGTGTTAACAATTGTGTTGTCGTGAAATTCCCTTTGATTTCGGTTGAGGGTAAATCTGCCTCTGGTTCATTTCATTTTGAAGTATGGAGTACATCTATATATTGTACTTCTCTAAGTCTTGTCCATCCTGAAGGCTTCATGGAATGGGGCATCACTTAGTAGGGATACAGCCGTCATCTAAAAATGGCTTCAGATGAAGAGGCCTGAAAAATATCAAGTTACTGCCTGTGCCGTGATCTTACTTACATCCATCTAAATGTGGTATCTGGGCAGAGCTTATTCCAATATAATTTGAGGTAGAATTTGTCCTGATCTTGCTCAGTTCCTGATTTTGGCTCAGATCAGCATCCATTTTGCAGGCACCTTCCTGGTTGCTGCTCCTTTGATGTTTGCCTGTGCAGCTCCCCCTTTGCCCTTCTGATCCAAATCCCACAAGGCAGAGCTCCCTTTCATGGGCTGGCATTCCCTACCATCTCCTATTATACCTATGCTGCCATGAAAGCCTCTTCTCCAAAACTGCCTAAACTCAGATTTTGTGCTTTATTCTCACCACTGGCACTGCTTTGTTTTGATCACAGCCAAGACACTAAACCCCCTCAAAGTCAAGAGAAACAGCACATCTGTGGGCCTTCATTCTCTTCTGTGGCATTACTCCAGACCTTTAACCACCTAAGTACCAAAAATTATGGTTTTGCAATTGTCAGGGATATTACAGTGTATTTCAGACATGGCATTGAGGAAACTGCTTTATTTGCTCGTAGCTGTGTAGCCATGGCAGTACAGAGATAACAGCACAGCTATAAACAGCCACCTAAAACTAACAGGGAAATGGAATGTTCAAGCAGTCATCTGTGCCATTAAGGTGTCATGAAGGGTCTGTATAGAAACCCATATCATAACTGTAATGATAAGACTGTAAAATACACTGCTTAATTACTTTTCTGGTGAAACATGCAAGTGGCAAACTGTTATAAAGGAATGAAAATGCTTCTGTTGCTGGTTATGCTGTCTTGGAAGAAGAACGAACAAATTGCAGACACATGCAAGATGCCAAAATGATCTTCACGAATGCACTTTTCAAAATATTACAGTGGAATTTTGTGGCTGCAATTCAGTTTAACTCTTGACAGAAGAAACAAAGAAGGGTAGAAAAAGAGGTACTTTAGGATCCCATTTTTATTCAGGTAAGAATAAATAATAAAATAATCTTAAATAAGCATGAGAGTGTTCTATCAATGATTTTAGGCACAAAGACCACTGAAAATCAAGGGAAGCATATAAAAAGGTCCTCTTGCTAACTTGAGATGTAAAAGTAGCTATAAAAGCTCCTGACAGAAAAAGAAGTTAATAAAAAGAAAAGAAAGAAGTAAAGGTAAAAATAAAAACCACACCAAACTGAAAAAGACCCTGGATTATTTAAAAGTGACAACATGGCTGAACTTACTACTTAGGTAGAAAAGCACCCCAAAACTCTTTTAAGGCAAGCAACTCCCACGGGGTTTGCTGAACTGGGGGAACCTCACAAGAGTAGAAAGACCTGACAGGAGCCCGTAGCAGCTGAGAAGACCTGGGCAGAGCCAGGAGCAATGGCAGAGTGGGCCCCCCACCCCCCGTTAAAAGAAGCCCTCAGGGACTGCTAGCACGAAGGGCGGGTAAACGGTGTGGCGCAGCGGCCACCACAAGAAGGGCACAGAAGCTCTGCCAGCTCGAGCAGGGAGCACTGGCACCCACCCGGCCGAAGGCCACGGCCTCTCCAGGCTCTGCACCCACCACGACTGACGCAGCTCCCCAGACGGAGCTCCGGGGGGAACACGCTGCCGCCCAGGTGTCCGGCTGCAGGGTGTGCCCTGCCCGTGTGCCGGTGCCGGGCGGCAGCAGCCAGCACACCTGGGGGAGCTGCGCCCGGGTAGGGGAGCTCCTCGCTGCCGACAGAGCTCCGGGAGGAGGCGAGTAGGCCGAGGGGTGTCAGGGAGAGCGGGAGAGAGACGGACTGCTGGAACCGCACCCTGCCTTCCCTGGCACAGGCCCGGCAGGCAGAGAGGATGCATGTTAGGGAGGATCCCCCATCCCCTCTGCCCCTGGCTGAGCACAGGGACTTAAGGGATGGGGGGAAATGGTGGCAAGTTACCGCCTATCACAGCAGGCGCGTCTCCTCCATGACTCCCCCACCTTCCCAGGTGCCTTTGCATAATAGGTACAAGGGTCTTCTGCAGTTGGAACCAAACAATAACGAGGACAATGGTTCATCTAGGTTGTAGGTGTCAGCAAGGTTAAGTCAGCCTACACTGTGCATCAAAACTCTATCGGGCCAGATGCGAATTTTGCTGCATCTTTATCTTTAAAATCTACAGTGTTATTGAGCATTAGCATCATGTTCATGGTGGTCAGCCACATAGTATGAAAATCTACAAAAACAGCACACAGTGGATTTCCATCAGAAAATGTTCCCTTTTAACAGCAACAGAGAGTAGTTGTACAATACTGCTTCCATGGCATAGGTTGTGACTTCTGCACAGATGTGGGTTGACCTTGGCTGGCCACCAGGTGCCCACCAAGCTGCTCTATCACTCCCTCTCCTCAATTGAAAAGGGAGAAAAATAAGACAAAAGGCTTCTGAGTCGAGATAAGGACAGGGAAATCACTCACCAATTACTGTCACGGGCGAAAACCAGACTCAACTTCAGGAAACTGATTTATTACCAATCAAATTGGAGTAGGGTAATAAGATATAAAACACAAATATTGAAACACCTTCCCCTACTCCTCCCTTCTTTCTGGGCTCAACCACACTCCCAATTTCTCTAGTCCTCCCTTCTGAGTGGTGCACGGGGTTGCTGTCGGTTCATTACACATTGTTTTTGCCGCTCCTTCACTCTCTTCCCCTGCTCTAGCATGGGTCCCAGCCACAGGAGACAGCCTTTGTTGAACGTGGGTCCCTCCCATGGCTGCAGTTCCTCACAAACTGCTCCAGCATGGGTCCTTTCCATGGGTTGCAGTCCTTCAGGAACCCCATGAGATCAGAGATCCTGCCAAGAGCCTGCTCCAGCTCGGGCTGTCCATGGGGTCACAGCCTCCTTTGGACATCCATCTGCTCCAGTGTGGGGTCCTCCATGGGCTGCAGGTGGATATCTGCTCCACCATTAACCTCCATGGGCTGCAGGGGGACAACCTGCCTCACCATAGTCTTCACCACAGGCTGCAGGTGATTCTCTGCTCCAGCACCGGGGCACCTCCTTCTTCACCGACCTTGGTATCTGCAGGGATGTTTCTCTCACATAGTCTCACTCCTCTCTTCTGGCTGCTCTTCCCCAGCCATTTTTTTTTGCCCCCCTTACTTAAATATGTCTTGGCCAATGGTGGGTCCATCTTGGAGCTGGATGGCAGTGGCTCTATTGGACATAGGAGAAGCTTCTGTCATCTTCTCACAGAAGCCACTCCTGTAGCCCCACTGTTACCAAAACCTTGCCACACAAACCCAATACACCAGACCATGTTGGTATGACTGGGGCGTCTTCCTGCAAAATTAAGCTATACAGTGCATTTGTTTGTGTGCCTTTTTCAGAAGAAGCACTGCTGATAAACAGATGAAGAAGAGTCACACACACAAAAGTATTTTATACTTTCTGTTGCACTGAAGAAGTCCAGCAAAACCATGCTGAAAAGAAGGGGGGTGGTGTCATCAAAAGTTTTGAATTCCCAGTGTGAAGAAAAGAAACTACTCCAAGTAAAACTAGAGGCATTATAAAGCACATGAGGCATTATTGATGGGGAATTAAAAAAATCTTGTCTCAGTTTTAATATCCCAGTTATGTGTTTCAGGATCTGTTCCACTTGAATCACTTCATGAGGGCATGTATGTATATACTGATGAACCAAAGGGAGTGTGTTGTTTATTGCTTATCTGTAAAGGGTTGGGATAACGGAAATATGTAATGAAAGCAAAAAGAAACATGTTTATATTTATTATTTGTTTTCTTTTCATAATTAGTAAAGGCAGGCTAGAATACTTGATACTTAATTTTGTTTTTCATCTTTATTAAAAATTTGCTATCTGATCTTAGGCAACTCATTAAATCTCCTGTTATTTGTTCCCTATCATTAAATGTGGAGGTTAGTGTTTCTCCATTTTATCTAAAAGGAAGCTAAGATATTCTGAAAAAAATATGTACAGACAAATACCTAAAATAGCAAAACTCTTGGTTCCTTCTGAAAATTTAGCATTTGCAGAAACTGAGTTCACATTGTGAAAATTAAACCCAGCATGGATGGTAATGTGATATGAAAAGTAAACTACAAACAGTAACAAAATCTTGGTTAGACAAGTTGTGTTTCAACAAAAGGGAGGTGTGTTATATGTCCTTATACGATTTTACATCTATTATACATAAAAATATTTTTTACCAAGAAGTATGAGAAAATAATCATATACGCTAGCAAAAGGTATTCAGAAAAACTCTTTAAGAAGTGTGTAAATCAGAAGTGAAAGAAATTTAAAATTTGTGTCATGAAGAATTGACAGTTTGGTGTTTTACTTCCAAATAAGAAGTGCTTAATATTTTTAAAATTACTAGTAAAACTGAATTTCGAGCATATTTGGCTTTAGAGAAAAATCACATATGAACGTTGATATTTTAGTATGGAATTTCAACATGTCATTTAAAACATTATAGTAAATGAAGATTTATTTTTTATTAGTATATTATACCAGCTGTATTACAGGCAGGCAGGACAACATGCCTGTATTAGAAATGCTTTATTTATGAAATCAGAATATGTGGGTGAAACTCTGCATTAATTGAAGCATTATTTCTTCTCTACATCAAACTATTTCCCATACTGATGATAATAGAGGAGTTTGTCACTCCAGATAGAATTTGCTATTTGGCATATATTGTAATACTGCCAAAAGCAAGAATACCATAAAATACTACTATGATTCAAGTGCTACATATTAAAATGTAGCCTCAGCATCTGACCATGCATCTTCCCTACCTGGCAGCCTTTGTTTTTCATATCCAACCATACCTGACTCTCCCACTTCTCACGTCACAAGCTTTATATTTGAAATAGGGGGTTTTTTGTTTTTAAATTTGTGATTGTGGTTTGACTGGAAGATTGGAGATATTATTGCATAGTGACATAGTTTGTAGCCTAAGTGAATATGTTTTAAACAGACCTGAAATTCCAATTTCCTTTAGTTTCTGTCAAAGTCAAGAAGCATAGTGACCTAAAAAGAACAGAAGATGAGATGTGTCAGCTGTTAATAATAAATAGCTGTTATCAGTAAGTCAAATGTCAGAATAAAAAAGAATAGACTGGTTAAAATACTATAATGACGGGTCAGCAAGTTATGCACAGAGAAAACAATATAAAAATTTAAATGCAAAGGTTGTATTTTAACTACTGAAGTTTTAGAGCGTTATTTTAACAAAGTAAAAAAGTGTTTAACTGAAAATATTAAATCTCAAACAAATTAATTACAAAATTTTATTTAATCTTTTTTGATTAAAAACTGATTAAATTTAAAAAAATCATTCTGATTCCAGGTAGAAATTGAGGCAAACAATCCAAACCTCAACAAATCAGATAACTTCCTTCACAATATTTTAAAAGTATTATGACCTTAAGTAATTCAAAGTATAACGTCTGTAATGAGTTCATTAACTCCCACCAGATAAATCTTTTCTAAGAACTGCCCTGTTACTACAGGGATTCATTCCTCAACCCTTCATTCATTACTAATTTCTGTGAAATCTCATTAGCCGTCACTGTAAGAATCATTATCTTCTCTGTTATAGGAGCTGAGGAGTTGTGGACTGGAAGGGTCTGTCGGCAGCACTGAGGCCAGAGCAATGTTCCATGAAGTCCCAGTATATTATGGCATTTCAGAAAAAGTTAGATTTTCTTGTGTCTGTAATCCTTCCTGAAAGGTTGTTGCCAAGTGCCATGGCCCTGAGATTTAGGCATTTTGTTCCCATTTCCAAATATATTGTTTTCATTTGCTGTTGTGTCGAGGCTGTGCTTCGCTGCTTGCTCTCCTTTTCTGTCTTCCTTCTCTACATGCATTCCCACAGATACTTCTCTCTAACCTGTGTTTATAGATAGCAATCACATCCCTTCTTAGCTTTTGTTATCTAGAGTAATCAAGCCAAAATCTTCTCATTTACTCATGCAGCATAGGCTTTTTATTCACTTGATTACCCAAGGATTTTTTTTCTTCATTTCAATTAGTATTTATGAAACATTTTAAAAAGAATTTGCACATATTTTCCACGAAGTATCTTGTCTGAGATTTCACCCTGACATTAACAGGTTTTTAATTCCCCAGTAAATATTGCTAATGATACTTTACATTTGCATTGCTCTTGGCTGTATCACATTTGATACCATGTAGCCCAGTAATATGGTATTGCCATTGCTAAGCTTTGTGCTGATTTTGCAAGGCCTGTGGACTAGGGATTGTCAGCTTTGCTCTGTGTGAACTTTTCTTGATCTATCTGCAGCTTTGTTATAACTTGGTTTACCTATAACAACAGTTTTTCTGCTGATGAGATGGCTATGGCTGATTTGTTTTATTTTGCTTATTGCTGTATGTTACAACTACAGTTTTATAATTCTAAAACAATGACATAGTGTAGAGAAATGTGCGTCTTGTATAATAGCTGAGGCCTTAAGAAGTGGGAAACCAGGATGTGGCAGAGAGGTGTACAGCCATGGGACGATAAAGAGGTGGGGCACGAGCTTGGCACTGGAGACTGCACAGCTATAACCAACACATCCATGACCAATTAAAGAAATACAGGCACGGAGCTATATAAAACTGGGTTTAGGGTAATAAAGAGAACAGAGAAGCAACAACTAACACACATAAAAGCCACAATATATTGTATATTTGGTTGTAATATGGAGCTGCAGATGAATGAGTAAAGAGCAAAAGTGTGAAGACTTGTTGGCAAAAACATACAAATGACCCCAAGTGGTCTCGTAAATTGAAGAAAAAACTGCCCACCATTAACATCATATTCTTCCCTGCAAAGGGCTTCAGAAGGAGGTGACTCACCGTAACTTCAGCAAGGCTTTTGAAACTGTTTCCCGTAACACCCTTATGGGTAAGCTAAGGAATTGTGGGCTAGGCGAGCGGACAGTGAGGTGGATTGAGAACTGGCTGAACAGCAGAGCTCAGAGGGTCGTGATCAATGATGCAGAGTCTGGATGGAGGCCTGTCACTAGTGGCGTTCCCCAGGGGTCTGTGCTGGGTCCAGTCCTGTTCAACATATTCATCAATGACCTGGATGAAGGGAAAGAGTGTAACCTCAGCAAGTTCGCTGATGATACCAAGCTGGGAGGAGTGGCTGATACACCAGAAGGCTGTGCTGCCATCCAGCGAGACCTGGACAGGCTGGAGGGCTGGGCCGAGGGGAACCTCATGAAATTCAACAAGAGCAAAAGTAGAGTCCTGCACCTGGAGAGGAACAACCCCAGGCACCAGTACAGGGTGGGGGCTGAACTACTGGAAAGAGGTTCTGCTGAGAAGGACCTGGGAGTGCTGGTGGGCAGCAAGTTGACCCTGAGCCAGCACTGTGCCCTTGTGGCCAAGAAGGCCAACATTATCCTGGGCTGCATTAAAAGGAGTGTGGCCAGCAGGCCAAGAGAGGTTATCCTCCCCCTCTACTCTGCCCTAGTGAGACCACATTTGGAGTACTGTGCCCAGTTTTGGGCCCCCCAGTTTAAGAAGGATGTGGAACTGCTTGAGCAAGTCCAGCAGAGAGCTACGAAGACGATCAGGGGACCGGAGCATCTCCCTTATGCGGAAAGGCTGAGAGACCTGGGTTTGTTCAGCCTGGAGAAGAGAAGACTGAGGGGGGATCTTATCAATGGTTATAAGTATTTGAAGGGTAGTTGTCAAGAGGATGGGGCCAGACTCTTTTCAGTGGTGCCCAAGAACAGGACAAGGGGCAATGGGCACAAATGGAAACACAGGAAGTGCCCTCTGAATATCAGGAAACACTTCTTTAACGTGTGGGTGACCAAGCACTGGCACAAGTTTCTCAGAGAGGTTGTGGCATCTCCATCCTTGGAGATATTAAAAAATTGTCTGGATATGGTGCTAAGTAACCAGATCTAGGTGGCCCTGCTTGAGCAGAGGGGTTGGACAAGACAATCTGCAGAGGTCCCTTTCAACCCTACCATTCTGTGATAACATCGCCATCACCCGCACCAGAATGAAATAATTGACCATATGACCAGGAGGAGAAGTGCAAGGATGAACATAACACCAGGGAAAGGGATAGTAACTAAAAAATGTGTGTAAATAAATTTTAACTCTGTGATTATTGTTTCTTTGTAACCTCTGTACCCACAGAAGAGGGCTTCCTATGACAATCCTCTGTCTATTTTTTCTTTATGGAAGCGGTTCTTACGCAGGGCGTAGGCCTACTTAACCTTGGTGACACCTCCAGTGCAGATGACTATCTTCCTTTTCATTGTTTGGTTCTACTTGCAGAGCCTCGCACATGCTATGCAAGGGCATCTGGGAAGGTAGGGGAGTCACAAAGGTGATGCACTTGCTGCACCAGACAAGAACTTGTTGCCATTGCCCACTACCCCTTAAGTCACTGTTTCTGCTGGGCAGAGAATGGATAGGGAATCCTCCGTATCATGTGTCCTCTCTGCCTGCCGGGCCTGTGCCAGGGAAGGCAGGGTGCGGTTCCAGCAGTCCGTCTCTCTCCCGCTCTCCCTGACACCCCTCGGCCTACTCGCCTCCTCCCGGAGCTCTGTCAGCAGCGAGGAGCTCCCCTACCCGGGCGCAGCTCCCCCAGGTGTGCTGGCTGCTGCCGCCCGGTACCGGCACACGGGCAGGGCACACCCTGCAGCCGGACACCTGGGCGGCAGCGTGTTCCCCCCGGAGCTCTGTCTGGGGAGCTGCGTCAGTCGTGGTGGGTGCAGAGCCTGGAGAGGCCGTGGCCTTCGGCCGGGTGGGTGCCATTGCTCCCTGCTCGAGCTGGCAGAGCTTCACACCCTTTCTGTGCACCCTTCTGTGCAAACTGACATGCAAACTACCAAGAGATGCCCTTGCTGCCACACCACACCCTTTTTACCCTCCCTGTTCATGGCATTCCTGGTCACTATTGCTCCCCAGGTTATTTTTTTTGTATGGTGGCTCAGCTGTGGTTGCTCCTGCTCCCGCCCAGGCCTCCTTATCAGCTGTTGCACAAGCTGTGCGCTCCTGGCAGGCCTCTCCACTCCCTTGGGATTACCCTGGTTCAGGAGCCAGCCTGTACGCTGTACTAGAGCACTCTGCTGCGGAGTGTGCTGACGCGGGTGTTGCTACTTTTAATGGAAGAAACCTCATCTCCTAGGAGATTTGTTAGTATTCTCCAAAACTGGGAATATTCTCCATGAACCTTAGTCTGAACTGATCAAACAGGACTTCCCTGAGACTCTGTAGGCATAAACAGTTGATTTCAGAATAGAATCTGACCAATTTCAATGTCAACTTTAGGATGATACAAATGCATTGCAGAAATGCATATTCTTTTCTTTTGAATGCAAATGTAGCGAAGATATCTAGATGGTCACATGGTTTCTTCTAAGTATACTATTGAAAACCTGTATTATTGAATCATTGGATAATAAAATATTTTTAATCCTTGAGGTCGTCCAGTTCTCTACAGAGAAATCCTCATCCTTCTCTTGTTGCACAGTGCTCTAAGTGCCTTAATCTTTGTGAAACTAAGGGCCTTCCACCTGCAGTCTTGCAGACTCTCTTTTGCTTGCAGCTCTTGAATCCCTCCCTTAATTACTGAGGCCATTTTTCAATGCCTCTGGGGCAGTGTCTTTCCTTGAGGTTTCATGCTGTTGCCCTATTGTGTTTTTGTTCATGGTCTTGCACCTGCAAGCCCAAATGCCATTACAATGGTGGGTTCTCATGGGACATGACTGTCACTAGCATGAGACACCTGTGCCTCATTACGCATACTCCATTCAGCAATAATAACGTCATAAACCAGAACAAAAAATATCATCAAAGGTATCTTAATTGTCAGCACTTGACACGCTGGAGACAACACTGAGAGGAGGATGGTCTTCTGGGGATGCCACTGCTACCCTTAGCAGCTGGCTGCTGTGCATACTTTCCCCTTCCCTTCCCTTCCCTTCCCTTCCCTTCCCTTCCCTTCCCTTCCCTTCCCTTCCCTTCCCTTCCCTTCCCTTCCCTTCCCTTCCCTTCCCTTCCCTTCCCTTCCCTTCCCTTCCCTTCCCTTCCCTTCCCTTCCCTTCCCTTCCCTTCCCTTCCCCTCCCTTGCCTCTCCTTGCCTCTCCTTGCCCTGGCCATTCTTTCTCTCCCCTCCCTTCCCCTCCCCTCCCCTCCCCTCCTTTTCCCTTTCCTCACTTTTATTTTTCTCCAAAGGTAGTTTTAAAGTATGTGTATGTCATCCACTATGAAACCTGTGGGTAGAATTTTGTGCATGCAAATCTATCTTTGCGCAACACTCTACTGTCAGTGCAGGTTTTTTGTTAATTCTTGTCATAATTTTTTTTTTTGGTGATGAAATCATTAGTGAACGATATAAACAAGACAAATTAAAGCAATGATTGATTTACTCCACTGATAATTTATTTTGTTGGGATGGTTTCCCATTTATTTTTTCCTGCTCTGCTTTAACAGTAGCTATACATTGAATACTTATTTCTGTGAAGATCTGTTTTCATGTACATTGAATAATCTTTCAGAATCTAAATTACAATTTATCATGAAATTTTTTTATCATCAATTTATCACAAAATTGTCTATGAAACAACTGCATAAATCTGTACTTCCTATGAACTCACATTGAGATCAATTCCTCAAAGTCTTAGATGCTGTAGGAAAACTAAAAATTAAAAATGGAAACAAGAGAATAAGCTAAAATTCTTACTATAAAGGTTTATAAAGTATTTGGATAAACCAGGAGAAAATGATGAAAGACATAGTAGCACGGGTGGTGGAACACTGGCACAGGTTTCCCAGAGAGGTGGTGGATGCCCCATCCCTAGAGACATTCCAGGTCAGGCTGGACGGGGCTCTGAGCAACCTGATTGAGTTGAAGCTGTCCCTGCTCACTGCAGGGGGGATGGACTAGATGGCCTCTAAAGGTCCCTTCCAACCTAAACCATTCTTTGATTCTATGATTTTATGCTGTGAAAATCAACAAAATTTTCCAGGTATAACAAAGAAGTCAAAGAAGAGATTTCGTATTTCCTTCATCCTATCATAGTGTCTTCACTTCTGTTAAAAAGGCAAGCAAGCAAGTAAGCAACCAAAAAAACCCCCAAACTTTCTGAAATATTTAATAAGATGCAGGTTGTACAGAATTATATGTCACATCTTATTCACTATTACTGGGCCAAGAATTTCTCTATTTCTAAGCCACATTCACTGCCATGCTATTTTAACACATCAAGAAATAGCTGACCATTCTTGTTTAGTGGAAGTGTGGAAGTGTATTTTAGTCCTCAATTATTACTTCTAATATGGGCAAAGATATTTCTGTCTAGTTAAATAAATTAAGATCTAAGATAAAAATGTCTTCTATATAATTAGATTTGATTAGTCAAGTGTGAAAAATGTGAACTCTTTCCTTTATATTTAATAACATGCCCTTCTTCTAAGCTGGTCACATCTTTTGGTCCTTTATTGTGAAAAATGACAAAACTTTCTTGATACTGAATAGTTAAAACCTGAGTCCAGAAATCAATGGAAGCTTTGAATCGAACCCAGGAGGAATAGATTCACAATTAGTTCATATTTTAAAAGTCTTATTAGTATGTTTGAAACTGTCTTTGGTTTCCTTTTTGGCATTCGGAACTTTGGGCCCCTCACTACACAAAAGGCAATGAGGTGCTGGAGCATGTCCAAAGAAGGGCAACAAAGTTGGTGAAGTGTCTGGAGAACAAGTCTTATGAGGAGCGGCTGAGGGAGCTGGGGTTGTTTAGCCTGGAGAAGAGGAGGCTGAGGGAAGACATTATCGCTCTCTACAACTACCTGAAAGGAGGTTGTAGGGAGGTGGGAGTCGGACTCTTCTCCCTAGTAACTAGCGATAGGATGAGAGGAAATGGCCTCAAGCTGCGCCAGGGGAAGTTTAGGCTGGACATTAGAAAATAGTTCTTCACCGAAAAGGTTGTCAAGCTTGGAACAGGCTGCCCAGGGAGGTGGTGGAGTCTCCATCCCTGGAGGTATTTAAAAGAAGGGTAGATGTGGTGCTTGAGGATATCGTTTAGTTGTGAACTTGGCAGTGAGAGGTTAGCAGTTGGACTCGATGATCTTAAGGGTCTTTTCCAACCTTAACGATTCTATGATTCTATGATTCTACTGTGCATTTCTTTAGATCCCTACCTTGTAATTCATTAATTTGTTAACCTTAACAGCAACACCAGTCCATGTTTGAAAATTTTTGGTTTTTCACTCTAAGCATGTGCCTGTAAGAATACAGATGATTAGTATTAATATTATATTTACAGAAAATCTTAAAGTTTGCAGGGTTTCCTTTCCCTTCCCCCTTTCCTTTCCCTGCACATATTACTATATTGATCCTTAAACTCGTATATATTCCTTACTCCACTTTATGCTCCCTGTGTTTGTGTCTAAGCTGAAACCAGTAAGTTCTAAACTCCTGGATCCAAACACATCTATTGACTATCTTATACATACCAAAGTGAAAACTGAGTGTCTGCTATCTTCACTGTAAAGGAAGCCCAGCTTGCATAGGAGCTACAGCATGCAGCATGTAGACTCCCGGTCTGGACAACTGGATACACAAATGTAGTGGACTATAAAATCACAGGTGCATTTGAACAAAGACAAAGTACCATAAGTAACCACTTAGTATTTCCCGAACTTCTGTTTATCACCTGTGAAAAGTCAGTATTAGCATTTGATCCTCCAGTCCTCAAGGATTGAAAAGATGCATCCAGACAAATCAGTGTTGTAACTGAATGTATTATTGTATGTATAAGTATTTATTAGTTAGGAAACTAGAGATCAGCACAAGAGGATTTTTTAGAAGACTGATAAAACATCATCTTCAAATTTTAATGAAAATTTCACTAGATCAATTCATTAACACACTTTATGCTAATGGTTAATCACTATCTGTACTTATCACTAAAACTGTTAGTCTTTAACACTTATGTTGATAATTAGCTGTGACTATTCATTGCCATGGAAATTATGCTGTGTAGTGCTAATGGCCACAGCTCTTGACAGTTCTTGGTCTCCCAGGTCAAGGTGATCAGGCTTGAGAGCTCTTCGATGAAGTATGTCAAAACAAAAGCAGACATCTTCCCAAATTCTTTTTGCTCATTCATGTGGTTTCATACTACTCTTCCCCTTCCCAGTGGGAATAGATGGAGGATCTTATCTGCTGCCAGGGCTCTCTTTCTTATTTTGGGTTTTACTACTCATATTTTTTGCTTAATGGGCAGGGTGTTCTTCCTATTTGCTGTCCCTTGTGCTTTTCTTATTCTTTCTTCTTTGTCTTGCAAACTCTGTTACTTGTGTGGTACCTGTTTACATGCTTTCCCATGCCTCTTAAGTGCAACTACACAAATCCTTGCTTGTTGCCTTATTACTCACATTGCTCACATACTTATTTTAAACACGCTTAAACATTGTGTTTGCCCATGCCATAACACTGTTATAAACTACTTACATACTACTGCTGTTTACAGTATTTTATCATGGCTATATCTTGATTCAAGGCAAGCTAAGACTAGCCACATCCTTATTAACACAATTATAATTTATAGGTGTCACAGGCCTCTACTTTGGCTACAACAGCTCCTATCCAAGGTCCCTTCATTTCTGTACTTGAAGGCTGCAATATTGTTTTCTCCTGCCTCAACAAAGACCATCATTTTTTGGGTCATCCATCCAAAACGTTCCTACAAGGATCTTTTTCATCATCTTTTGAACCTATTTTCCTTTCATATGCTCCTAGCTCCTGACTTTCCCTGCTCTTTTGCATTAAGTCGAAGTTAGATGCATCAATTTTCCAAGCTCTTCATACGTACCCTGAACACATGCTTGCTTGGTAGATAAAGGCCAACCTCCTGCTCCAATATACTCCTACAGACAAGACCTGGCATTCAGTGGATAGATTTTCAAACAAGTATTTTCTTATTTATTCTCACACTTTCCCCTTCGCTAGCAAAACTTCCCGTAAAGGTAGAGATTTAGGGATACTTTTGTCCTCTAACCCACATTTATTACGTGATGTTTACAGAAGACTTAAGGTATGCAACTGGGGTAGCTGCAGGGCTATTACTTCTAATTATCACCCAATTTTTTTAACTGATATCCTCTTTCCTTCATTTTCTTTTTCTGCCTCTATCTATGGTCTCTCAGATTTAGATGGAAAAGCCCTTACTCTTGAAAACACTGACTTGCTCTTATAGTTTGTAAAATGATGTGTTAGTCTAAGATTTTTTACACTATCTCAGTAAAAATAATAGGTAAAAATAACATATATATTATTTTTATTATAATAGCAAATATTTATTATTATAAATATTATTATAGCACTATTAATATTTAAGATCTATGGAACACTAGTTATACAGTTATAATGGCATAGAAATATAAATAGATCAGATAGTGGCACATTATTTCTATTGCCTGGGAAATTAAAATGAAAGGATTTTAAGTATAAATTAGGTTCCATCTGTCACTTAAGAATGAGTTAATATGCCAGGGAGGTGCTGTTACAGCCCTTCCAGAGCACTCTGTGAAATTTGTGAATAGGTGGTTGTTAACTGCCACCGTGCTCAGACCCAGAAGTGCAAGTTCTTTTTGTCAGGTAAACTGGGAAGGTACAGAGATGTAAAAGTGACAGATCCAGCATTATTTATTATTTGATAAAACAACTTCTTGTTGAAAGTCTATTTTCTGCTGTGTATAGAAAAAGATAATGACAAAAGAAGAAAAAAAAAAAGCCAGGAAATGAATAGAGGGAGCAGTGAAAGCTTCCTTTCAGCTTAGCCAAGCTTATTGAATTTTGTGAATGAAGCCTCCACAGTTTTCCTTTCTTTCAGTTTCTGTGCTTGCAGCAGGGTTAGCAGGTGGGATGGATAAACTCTTGCCCTGAAAGGATGCTGAGAAAGAAGGAGCCATTCTGAATTTCTGTTTATCTTTTTGTTTACCGAACTTTGTGTTACATTCTATTTGTCTCTTTTTTCCTACATGCACAGCATTCATACAAGAAGTTAATGAGATTACTATTACTCTTAAAATTAAGTACAAGATTAAGTGTTTGCAAGAACAAAATCAAGAGTTATAAATCTCATTCTTTCTCTGTCCTGGGTTAAATTTTATCTAAAATTAAGCTATGCTACATGTAGTGATTTTTAATTCAAAACTTATGTCTAGAAGTGTTCATTAGGGTTTAAATACATCAGTTGCACTGGAACAGATGGAGACAGACCATATTTAAAGATAATTTTAAATGTTAAAATTTTTATTCATCAATATTACCCCCAAATTCCTGGTAGAAAAACTTAAAATCTTGGGTAGTGTGAAAACAGCAGATGTGCTTCAATATGCAGCATTGTAAACTTCCGTTCATGTAATTGACAAATTACATGAAAGATTACATTAAAAGGTTTTGAAACTTGTAAATCAATGTGTTGTGTTGTTATTAGTTTAATAATAATAATCATAATAATAACAACAACAGTGTTCCCTCAGCTGTATCTGGATTGAACAAGAGTGCACAGATTAGTGAAGAGAGGTAGCTAATTAAAATACTTTGAGAATTGTGCAGGGTTGTATTCTTGGCCTCACTAACAGAGCCAGCCAGAAATACAAAGCTTTGCTACCTTATTGCTATTTTATCTGTATTACCACTTCCTGTCTAGCCTGTTCCTTTCTGGTGTGGGTTTCTTTTTTGGTTTTTTTTGTTTAAGCTGATCTTCACCTCTTTATATAAAAGCTTCATCTCTAAGCAATCATGACTATGCTTCTTGTATTACCACAAGCCTAGTGTCATTCTCAGGGGTATTCACTTGGCAGAGCACTTCCACAAGCTGTCTGCCCTGCGTCCTAGCTACCTCAACTGTTGTTCCTTCTCACTGATTCTCCATTCATTATAGTAGGTTACTTGATATTTCAGATACCCAGCATCTCCTGGCTCAGGGTGGAGCATAAGAAATCATTATGCAAATAATTGTTATTATTTTAAGGAAAACAACAATTCTGACATCAAAAATGCAGCCCCTGTATATCAAATGGTGCATGAAGGAAAAGAAGCCCTGAGAAAGCAGCTTGAAATGGAAGAAAACTCATAAATCAGCAGCTGTAGCATTTTGAGATCTACCACTTACATAGGCCATATTTTTTTTTCTAAATTGCCTTTCTTTGAAGTCTCTTTTTTTCAGACTCTGTTCAGTATAGGTTTTATTCTGAATAAAGCTCTCAGCACTTCACAATGCTCTTTAATAGGATCAGACTTTCACAGACAGCTCCACAGCGATCTCCATTAAGAATTGGGTATCACAGATCTGAGATTCAGAAAAGAGAATGAACTAATCTAATCTGACCTCTACTACAGAGCAGAGCACCAAAGTGGATGTAGTGATGACATTCATAGCTGTAAATTAAACAGTGCCTGGGAATGTTCCCAGACAGTGGATTTTAACTCTCAATAGTGTTAAACTAGAACTGTCTCTCAAGTGATTTTGTCCTTTGCTAACTGGCATGTTCCCAAAAAGTTTCCGGGCCTTCTTCAGGAGTTTGTAAAAATCCATCCTTGTTTACAGTCTCCTAATTTTATCTCATTAAGTAATTATTTTACAGGCATAGCCTCACATCCCATTTAGATATAGACTTCAGTGTTTAATTACTTCTATTTATATTGCATTTTTGTTTTTCTTTTTCTAATCTGAATCTGTCTGACATTAAAGTCCTTCCCTTTGGACGAAAAGGTGTAAGCTTTAACAGTCAATGAAAGACAGAATTGGAAAAAGAAATAGCTCAAATATCAATATTCTGACATTTACAACTCTTCAGCTTGAGAAGGGAATCACCAAGGGGGCCGTGGCAGCTTGACCATTTGAAACTTTCAAAATTAGTTTGGATGAAATGCTAGAACTTGCACTGCTGGGAAAAGCCCTCCATTTTCAGGGTGAGCATAATGAACAGTCTCTCAGATCTCTATTACAAGGATATTATTCTCCCACATAAAATGATTTGTTCCAGTGTAGTATTTCAAAAGTAATGTTGCTACTGAACTAAATATTATGTTTGTAAGCAGAGTTATAATAATATTAAGTGTGGGTTTTTTGCTGTTTCCCCCATCAACTATTTTCAAAGGTTTATTTTGTCACCTATTAGCTCTTGGAAGCAAATCTTAAACAGCACAAGTTATACAAAGTCTAGAAATAACAGGAAATGAATTATTAGCAAACAGAGTTAAGGAGCTTTGACCTCTCAAATTGCTTAGCTGAGGGAGTTGCTATACCTTTGATTTTTTCTGTCATTTAACTTCTCTACTAGATCTGTGTCACCTCTTGTTGTTTGTTTGAGCAAGGTGATCAGTCAGGAGGGTGACTGCAGGTCGAATGGAATTCTTCATTCAAGCATGAATGTCGTGCCTGGGAAAAAAACACAAAGGGTACTGAAAATTTAAAGGAACTCTTTTGAAAATTGTGTTTGTTGTACAAGAAAATTTTCTATCAATAATATTCAGCAAATTCTTACATGCACCTTAATAACATCCCCTAAATATAGATACAGAGGTAACAATAGAGATAGCTAGGTAAGGGGGACTGTATGCATGTTTGGATCTCACCCCATTGCAATGTAAATGGTGGATTAATGATTCAGTATATAATACATCAGATTTGTGATATAAAAATGTAACATCAGGGAATAATGAGCTTAAGTCCTCTGATTTTGGTTGGGACATTAGTTGGTGTCTTAAGTTAATTAAGTTTCCATCAGTCATGTTGGTAACAGTTGCTCTGAATCAAATACTTTGGTATTAGGAATGGATTCTGCAATGTGTTCAGAACAGTCACACGTGCCGAAATATGAGCATATGGATATATAGACATATAGATATGCACACGGTACATTAGTCTGTAGCTACCTTTGAGGCTGCAACCCCATGATTAATCAGATTGACTACACCCATTTTTCAGTGCATGATCAAAACACAGTCCAATTTCATGTTTGTAGACAGAAGGTAACAATTCTGCCACTAGGTCCTGAAAACCCTTCTGAAATGTGGATAAGCTATGATGATGCACTTTTGTGTAGTTATTTGTAAAATCTACTGAGCTTTCTAATCAATCCACTTCAGACATGAGTCTTTTGAGCCCTTAGTAATGACTAGTGACAGATTAAATATTGACACTTGCAAAGGTTCTTTTACATACCACTGCAGAGACATCTTAGATGCTTGTAAAATAGCTGCTTATGCATTTTGTACTGGTTTATTTTGTTGTGAGAAGTTGTAGTAAGTGGTTCAACAGCTGCTTCACTAGTAGCCAAGATAAAGGGACACTGAACTCCTATGTAAGTGCAGGAGAGACAGATAGATGGGAAAATACCTGTATTATCCCATGTTAAATCATCCCTGCAAGTGAAGACATAGAATTTTCAGATCAGTCCATAGCTTAGCTTTACATTTCATATTTTAACTCACTCTACTGTTATGTATGAAATCTAGAAATGCCTTATCAATATTAACAGTGCTTTTTTGTGTTATTAATTTCAAGAACTCACTTTTTTTTTTTCATAACAGTGGCCGGAATTTCCAGTTTATTTTTATATAGGTTGATTCCTATATATATATTTATATACATATATAGATATATATCTTGGAGGCAGGTGTACTCTTTGCTGGGTGTGACAGATGGGTATCTGTCATCATCAGAATTAACTAACAGAACTGATTAACTGATGTTCATCAGTTCCCATATACAGTTACCCATACATTGGTAGATAAAAAACTGGCTGGATGGCTGAGCCCAGACAGTTGTGGTGAATGGAGTTAAATCCAGTTGGTGGCCGGTCACGAGTGGGGTTCCCCAGGGCTTAGTGTTGGGGCCAGTCTTGTTTAATACCTTTATCAATGATCTGGATGAGGGGATCAAGTGCACCCTCAGTATGTTTGCAGATGACACCAAATTGAGCAGGAGTGTTGATCTGCTTAAGGGTAGGAAGGCTCTGCAGAGGGATCTGGATGGGCTGGATCAATGGGCCTAGGCCAATTGTATGAGATTTAACAAGGCCAAGTGCCAGGTACTGCACTTGGGTCACAACAACCCCATGCAACGTTACAGGCTTGGGGAAGACTGGCTGGAGAGCTGCCCATGGGAGAAGCAGCTAGGGGTGTTGACAGCAGCTGAACATGATCCAGCACTGTGGCCAGGTGGCCAAGAAGGCCAACAGCATCCTGGACAGCAGGAGTAAGGAAGTGATTGTGTCCCTGTACTCAGCACCTCTGAGGCCACACCTCGAATACTGTGTTCAGGTTTGGGCCCCTCAGTACAAGAAGGTTATTGAGGTGCTGGAGCGTGTCCAGAGAAGGGCAACAAAGCTGGTGAAGGGTCTAGAGAACAAGTCTTATAAGGAGTAGCTGAGGGAGTTGGGGTTGTTTAGTCTGGAGAAGAGGAGGCTGAGGGGAGACCTTCTCGCTCTCTACAACTACCTGAAAGGAGGTTGTAGCCAGGTGGACGTTGGTCTCTTCTCCCAAATCACTAGTGATAGGATAAGAGGAAATGGCCTCAAGTTGCATTAGGGGAGGTTTAGATTGGATATTAGGAAAAATTTATTTACTGCAAGTGTGGTCAGGCTTTGGCACAGGCTGCCCAGAGAGGTGGTTGGGTCACCATCCCTGGAGGTGCTCAAAAAACATGTTGACGTGGCACTTTAGGACATGGTTCAGGAGGTCTGAGGATGTTGGACTTGATGATCCTAGAGGTCTTTTTCTAACCTTAATGATTCTACAGTTCTATGATTCATCAACTCTCGCTGTCACTAAACGAGCTTTCACTTCTTCAGGTTCCTAGATCAGACCCAGGCATACCAGTAAGGATTGGAGCTAACCCGTATGTACAGAGTTATCCAACTTAAAAAGGTGTTTTCTAAGTTATACCGTACATTTATCACTGTTACCTGAAGAGGTAAAAGAAAACTGCATCTTGTTAGATATAATCCTATGAAAATTTCTCAAAAAAGCCAAGGGATTATTTTTAGTTTTGTTGCATTTTGGGGGTTTGGGGATTTTTTTTTTGTGTGTGTATGTGGCGACAGCCAGATCTATATCCACTGATCTAGTCAACAAAGTTAATCCCTCTGAACACAAGAGAGCTAGACAGACCAGCTAGATTTTTCACTTATTTCTCCATCACATTTCCTTTATTGCTCCAGAAGCTACTTAAAGCTGTCATTTAAGAAATCATAAACTAACTCTAGTCAAGAATTGGCTCAGCAATTTTCTTCTGGGATAGGCACATGGAGTACAACTTGGGTTTTGGAAGAAAACAGGTGGTGTCTGCAGTGATATCTCCCTTCGGCATAATACTTCAGCACTGAAATGTTTATTCATTAATAATAAGAGCAGCAGCAGCAACAACAACAATAACAGCAATATTAATTTATTATTATAAGTAATAATATTGTTACTTTTAGGCACCTAGGGGCCTCACCTCATGAGGGATCCCATGGAGCCCTCCTCATACTAACCCAAGTAAGAGCATTATCCATCCTCACATGGAGGTGCCAGGTAGTGTGCAGCCAGAAAACTGAGTCAGGCTAATTGCTGTAAAAGAAAGATGACTTAGTCACCCTACTATGATCAATGGTATTAAATTTAGAGACAGTCATCAGTCGTTTCTAACTGAGGCATTTCCATATAGGTGCATACAGAGCACTCAGACCATTGGAAGATATTCCCTGAGAAATATATATTGTCTGAACATGGTGGCCTTTGGGACAAAGGGAGATTTTAGGCTTGTTGGATATCTATATTTAAAGAGTTATTAATAATGGTTAGTTATCAGAGTATGCTGAGTGACGTTCCATTAGGGTTTTTTCTGGGTCTGCTACTATTTGACTATTTCATTTATAACCTGATTGAAATAATATACAGTATGCTTGTTAAATTTGCAGCTGACACAAACCTGAAAGGCACTGCAAGTGTCTTGGATGATAGGATTATAATTCAAAATGATCTTGATAAACTAGAGCAATGGCCTGAAAAAATGAATGTTATTTATAGAAGTAGGAGCAGCATACCAGACGTAGTAGCTGCACAGCTCTACCAAAGAAAATAAATGGCTGCGGATCATGGTTCCATAGGAAATGGTCTAAAGATTACAGTGATTCAAAGGTGAAGACAAGGGACAATGTTATACTCTTGCAAAAAAGGACAAATGTTATGGAACTGCATATAAATATGATTACAGTCTGCTTGTGCCGTGGGCATAAATCTACAGATTAAAACATCAGATTTAGGTGTCTAGTTCTGTCTTCACACTCACTGGATTCTTATGTTCTTATTATTAAGAACAGATACTTAGCTGGTACTGTCAATATGAATGATTTAACACAGGTTAAAAGACACCTACAGTCAAATTAGGAACTAAATCTCACTGATAAATTAATTCTCCTCTCCTAGAGTAAAGAAAAAAATAAATCAGAATACTATGTCTAGGTTTGGACCTCACATTTCACGAAAGAGTTGAGTCCATTGCAGACAGAATGAAGGATATCGTGAAGAGCGATTGAACTAGAAAACAAAACCACTGAAGAAAGCTGAGGAAACTGAACTTATAAAATGAATGATGATTTATAAAATATATGAATACAGTCCTCAGATATACAGAATCTTCTGAAGAGACATGAGAACAATTTTTCCTCCATATCCATTGTTCCTAGAATAAGAAATAAAGGGGTCAGGATGATGCGACAGGGAAATTAATTGGCCTGGATGCCATAGAGTCTCCATAACTGAACATACATTTACCATCTATCACAAACAATATAGATATAATCCTGCCTTGAAGGAAAGGGATGGACTTCAGATGTTTTCAAACCCCCTCCAATAATAGAATTATACAATTCTAATTCACAGCCTTCTGACACAATCTATCATAGAATCATAGAATGTCCTGAGTTGGAAGGGACCCACAAGGATCATCAAGTCCAACTCCTGTCCCTGCACAGGACAACCCCAAGTTCACACCATGTCTCTGAGGGCCGTGTCCAAGTGCTTCTTGAATATCGCCAGGCTTGGTGCCGTGATGCCTCCCTGGGGAGCCTGTTCCAGGGCTCCACCACCCTCTGCGTGAAGAACCTTTTCCTAATACCCACCCTCACCCTCCCCTGGCACATCCTCTGTCCCCTCAGCCTCCTCTTCTCCAGGCTGAACAAACCAAGTGACTTTAGCTGCTCCTCATGTGGCTTCCCCTCTAAACCCTTCACCAACTTCGTGGCCTTTCTCTGGACACTCTCTAGTAGCTTTATATCCTTAATGTCCTGTGGCGCCCAAACCTGCCCACAGCAGTCCCCTCCCCCCACCCGGCTGCAATGCAGGGCTGGATGCACCTTAGGACGTGGTTGGCCCTTTTGGCTGCGAGGGGACAGTGGATACAGATCTTCATCAAAGATCTTTTAATAACTTGATGACATCCTAATGTGGATCATATGATAACTATGAGAAAAATGTGATTTTCAACTTTTTTCACGAAGTCCTTTTGTATCAACTTCAGTACCTAAAGCATCAGGGTTTTTTCTGTATTTTGTTAAAGATCATGACCTGTAAGTGTACTGAACTGTTTCATGTATGAAATGCAGTCTTGGCTAGGATGACTGTATCTATATCACTGTTGTGCTGTCCAACAATTTAAGAGGGGATGCAGAATACTGTGATTTATGGCAGGTGCTGATGGCATTTAGATAGAAGAGATACTCTCACTAAGCTGCAGCTCAATTGAAAAACCAAATTCAGGGCCACTCTTAAGAGAAATAAGATCTTTAATGACTCAGAGAGCAACAGATAAACCAAATTTATCTACAAAAAAGAATATTAAACTCTGCAGGATTTTGTATTCAGCTATAGAAACTTGTTTTTATTGTTCGATCAGTGACATAGTATCATCAAGTTGGACTTGATCCTAAAGGTGTTTTCAAACCTCAATGATTCTATGATTCTATGATTTTCCTGTTCCTTTCAGCATGTTCTTTTCAATAACTTGGGCTTGACCTCTGTTCTGTAAATGATACAATTCATTTTACTGAGAATGAGTGATGTCAGAGCATGAGGTGATATGTCTCAAGACAGCTGAATGCATATTGTGCCATAATGAAGTTTATCATGCCATTACTGCAGTGCAAAAAATATCTTCATGATATCCTCCCTCCACTTCGTTGAGGTCTGTGTTGCTTGGCTGTATGGTACTTGACACAATGACGTCTCAGTCCTTGACTGGGTATACTGGAATCCTCTGTAGTGTTAGTAACATTGAAGTTTTTTCTGTAAATGTTCCTTTCTGTACAATTGTTCAACCATTAGGATAAATTCTTCTCCTAATGAGTTCATATTGGCTGTCATAAATATTATTTATTTCAGGTTAGAAGCAGCTGGCATAACTTTTGAACTGATTTTTCAGCCTGTAGTCTGGTGGAAGCTATAACAGAGATTGCACATTACGTCTTCTAGGATGGTGAAAGCATTCATCTCTGTGTGTATGAGAGAGGTGTGATGCCAGCATTATGCCCAATACTACACAATCAAGTCCTTGTGTCAAGCTATAGAATATCACACAATTCATTGATTTCATTAATCAAAATAGGAGGCTTCTGAAAAGAACAGCCAAATGGCAGAAACACATGATGGGTAACAGTAACACTCACTGTGGTCCAGCAGGCATGAATGATGCCATTCTGCCTCAAACTGGAAGACGGATGTATGTTGTCTCTGTGCAGCCATTTATAAAATAATTTGATGAAGATATCTTACCATAAATGGTCACAACATAGCTTTGCCAAGCTCTCCAAGTGCATTAGGGCTCTTGAACCAGAGAAGGGTTAAAATAATGTTCCTGAATCATAGAATCATAGAATCATAGAATAGAATCATAGAATGGTTTGGGTTGGAAGGGATCTTTAGAGGTCATCTAGTCCAACCCCCCTGCAGTGAGCAGGGACACCTGCAACTAGATCAGGTTGCTCAGAGCCCTGTGAAGTGAAGCTGACTTAAAAGCAGAGCAGTTAATAGACCCAACCCCCTCCATCCCTCAGGCAATGTGAGCTATTTCCTGTTTGGTTGTGTTTGATTTTGATAAACATTGGGGTTTTCTGATTCCAGTTGAATATATACATGGAACTGTCCACTAAACCTTGTTCTTGAGATTATTTTCATGGTTTGTGCTAATGGTGTGTTGATCTTGAACATCTGACCCAAAATAGGGGCAGAGGGGAGTTTTGCTTTACATTTTGTCATGTCAGGAGCCCCCAGCCCCATTAAGGAGGGGTGTCTGGCAAAGTGTGTGAAGGAGGCCAAAGCCAGGGTACTTATGTAGTTACATTTTGTTATTAAACTGAGCATTTTCCCAATGAAAAAGCAGTTTCAAGACAGTATGGTTCTGCAAATATATTAAAAAGATGAAATCTGTGTTGTGCCTGTTGCTGTTTTCAACGGTAGTAACATGAATTCATCCCTGTTTAGTCTGGTTTATCTATTCATGGTATTTTAAATATTCAGGATTTATAGCAAATACAGAACTAGAAGATAATCAGGTATTCCTGGGTTTGGGGTAGTTTGTTTGGGTGTTTGTTGTTGTAGCTGTTGTTATTGTTGGTTTTTGGCGTTTGTTTTTTTTCAAGCGTGGCCCCCTGAGCCAGTTCTATTAACTTAAATCTTGATTTAGTGATAAAACTGGGCTGGATAGTCCAAAATCATAAAAAGACTTTAGCTTTATCTTTGGTACTGGCTGATGTCCTTACTCCTGCTTTCATCCAGTTGCCCTATTAGGAAGCAGCTGAGCAAAGGTATCCCAGAGCCACTTGTGAGAGGACACCCGAGTCGTGTGGGGCACCTTGCTAATGGCATCTCTTGTGGGAGCCGAGCAGCTCAGTGGGATGAGGATGGTAGCAGCCACGTGGAGACTGTCCTCCCTCTGGAGTGTGCCAGGGCTCAGAATGAAACATGAGTGAAGCAAAAAAATACATCATAAAGAATGTGTTTGTTGGGTTTTGGTTTATGGTTTTGTTTTGGTTTTTTTTTTTCCTTTAAAGGAAATCTGAAGCTGACTGTTAAGTGTATCCATGTCCTAATGAAAACATCAGTATGCTAATGGTCCTATGCTGATTGGATTGTCTGTCGCTGGATTTGGCATTAATGGAAAAGTCAGTGTGCTTAATTGTCAGATTTATGCCATCTGAAATAGCAAAACTAATTGCAGTAAAAAGTTAAGAAATAAATAAATGTGTTGATATTTTAATCTCTTATTTCCCTTGTAATCTCTGATTTAAAGACCAATGGCTATCAATCACACAAGCCAGACATTTCTATAAAGCAAAATCAAAAAGGGAAAATGAATTGTTAATAAGCATTTGTTAGATATCATCTAAAAGTCCTGATAAATTATATGTAAGACATAGTCCTTAATTTATGTAGATTTTACAAGTGATCATTTCTCACATTTTTTGTTATTCTATATATAGATGGAAAAATCCAGCTTGGTCAAAACACAGGGCCCATCTATATACGTGTATATATATGTGTATATTTGTATGCTTATATATGTATGAATATATGAAGATATATTTACTTATATATGAAAAATTATTGGTAAATATTTACTTTTTGCTTACAGTTTCTATTCTATCATGTGGTGATACATGTGTTTGCATATATATGTATGCACACATGCCTACATATATTGATATAAGTCTAATAGTATAAGCTTCTCAGATGATACTAGAAAACTAAAAGGCAAAAGAAATCAGGACAGAGATCGAGGACAACCATCTCATAACTCTGCAATTCAATCTATCACATCTATTAGACAAAGAAGACACAGGTGAGGGATGAAAGTTTTTGGGAAGTGATGAACACTGCAAATGCACATGGAGAGTCTTGCTGTGATGCAGGGTACCTTGCTCTAGTGAAATACCAGGTAAAAGACTATTTTTATAAAGTATCCAGTTCATGTTTGTGCTCCGATTAATGCAGCTAATCTGATCGTAGCATACATGGCTACAATAGCAGAGATGTCTTACCTCAGTTGGTTTCAAATACTTATTTCCAGAAAGGGGAGATTATGAAGGGGGTTGTTATTTTGATTTTTGGCTTGGCTTTTTTTTTTCTTTTCCTTGCTTGGAATTTATTGCTACATCTGCAGTCTTTTTTATCTTGCTGATTTTACAATATCTTAAAAACCATTTAGGTAGATTTCACAAGCTAAGGGGACATATCTCTCTACTGCAGTTAAATACAGAAACAGTCCTACTATGTCCAGATGGGTGTGGTATTGCTGATAATCACTGAAGTCTTGATTAATCTTTTTAATAAAGCTGTTGTGGTTGAGTTTAGGCTTTGTCTTGCCACCTAATTCATTTCACTTTCCACCTCCTGTCACCACCTCACTGCTGGGCGAGTGGGAGACGTAGCCTCAGCTGCATTGTCTCTGGATCCACAGAGGAAGTTTCTCTGCTTATTTCTTCCTCTTGGTCTTTCACCTCTGCCCAGAAATTCCCAACACTTATTTATGCTAGAGCATAAATTCTGCTGTCAGACAAACGTTTTGCAAGATCTGTTTCCTGGACCTGAAGAGGTGGCTTTCATGATGGTCAGATATTTTGAGGTAAGGTCTGGCTTGGATGGGCACGAACTCCAAGCATCTTAATGGCTTAAGTTTGGCCACCTATCCAGCTTACAGAAAAAGATAAATATTCTTTTACATAAGATCCTAAATAATTCAAACAACTTCTGTCAGCTCTAAAGTGGGACTAACAAGATTTAGAAGTTGAATCTAAATTAAAGTCACTGAGTTAATTTGGGAGCTGTCTACATGCACTTTGAATAACCTTATGGGTATTTTAATTTATCTGAGCTTTGGTTCTCTGTCTGTGGAGACTGCAAGACTTTGTGTCAAGGGTGCTGTTACAAAGATACACAAAGTTCTGCAGTGGAGACAATAAATTTCTAGGTCACCTTTTGTAAATTATTGTACTAGGAATAATAATTTTAATCCAATGTGAAATTTAATTCAATGTGAAAATAAGCAGAAATTGGTGGGGCAAGAGTCATGATATTACAAGACAGCAGCTCAGCTTCATCCCTATGCAGGTTATTAATGACATAGACCAAGAATTAACGAGCCTCACACTCTCACAAATCAGTAGAAATTAGATATAATTTTCCTATCATAATTAACTAATCATTTGCCATTGTCATCACTATATTTAAAAGCCCAATACACAGAATATCTACTTTTTATTAAACAGATATTTCTGTTTTGAATATCTAATAATAATTATACAGCATCTCCCTTTATTATGAAAGAGCTTTAGGGCAATTAAATTTTTTTCTGAAAATAATTAAGCTGAAATTTTCCTTCTAAAAATAAATAAATTAAGATAAATTGTTCTGCATATGTTAAAGCTCTTAACTGGAAGATTCTCTTCCTCATGTAGTTGACCTAAAGGATAAAGATAATAAACTACAGCAGATTATATGTTCTGACTGTCCCTTTAAGTAAAATTTCTAGGAGCAGTAAAAGGATAGTTTAAAAATCCAGACAGTGAATTTTTAAAGAAGAAGGCTAAGATGCACATTTTCCTCATCTCTCATATTGGAGTGTTCAAGAATGCAATGGTAAACTGGAAAGACTTTTTTTTTTGCAAATTAATGCCAAAGATACTCTTTAAAACGATCTAGAATTAATTCAGGGTCACAACTGAATGGCCTGAATATAGGCATCTAGTGCTGCTTGAGATGCCCTGGAATATCAGAGGCATCTTCATGGGACTGGTAGCTACATCTGACCTACAAAAGACATAAACTTTTTTGCAGAGCAAGACATAGGTGGAGCATGTACCCTGTGAATCTTAGATTGCACCAAATTTGTATTTGGGAAACTGAATCTCATTTTATCATATCTGCAATGAAGACCAACATCTCCTTTAGTGCCTTTCAAGTCAGTTTCTTGTCAGTGGAATGAAAAGGGGCACTTCTAAGGATAGGATTCCTCTGATCTATCATGGTAGGGTCTTTATTTTTTCACCCTGCTTAACCATAGATATCTTTATTAGAGACATTGATACTGTATCTGCTGACTTGTGCCCATGACCTATACAGCTAGTGTCTGTGCTTTGGAAAAGGTTCACAGAAGATCCTGAAGAATTACACAGCTTGTAATCCAAGTCAGAAGTTATCACAAACAATCACAGAATGGCAGGGGTTGGAAGGGGCCTCTGGAGATCATCTCGTCCAACCCCCTGCTTGAGCAGGCACACCCAGAGCAGGGGGCACAGGAATGCGTCCAGGTGCATTTTGAATGTCTCCAGGAAAGGGACTCCACAGCCTCCCTGGGCAGCCTCTTCCACTCCTCTGGCACCCGCACAGGAAAGAAGTTTTTTCTCATGTTTAAGTGGAATTTCCTGTGTTCCAACTTGTGCCCATTGCACCTTGGCCCCTGCCATTGGGCACCAGTGAAAAGAGTCTGGCCCCATCCTCTTGCCACCCACCCATCAGATATTTATAAGCATTGATAAGGTCCCCCCTCAGTCTTCTCTTCTCCAGGATGAACAAACCCAAGTCTCTCAGCCTTTCCTCATAAGGGAGATGCTCCAGTTCCCTGATCATCCTCATAGCTCTCCGCTGGACAATGATTACAGAGAGGCCAGAAAATTAACAAAAGGTATGAATCATCTGATTTAATGGAGGCATCTGCAGTAAAAATATAAATATATGAAGAAAAAAGCCTAAACAGCCTTTGTAGTTAGTGCATAGCTGATCAACAGAGTCAAGGGAGTCTAGGGTGCAAATTGTTCCATTTGAAAGTCTGGGCTGCAGGTCATCATATGAACTGTAGCATGAATACTTTTAACTCCATCAACATGTACTTCATGGACTACAAAGGAGTACCAGGGCACCTGTGGCTGGAAAAAGCTGTTCATAGACCATGTGGAGAGGGCACCTGTGGTTCTGAAAGCAACATAGTCGTGTTAGGAGTGAGCACGCTTCAGTAAACTGGTCTTGACTCATTCATTTCAGCAATGCAATCCTTAATCAGGGCATAGCTTTTCTCTTCAAATCAAACCAACTTCCCCTAGTTCAGCTATCTACCTTGCTCTCTTTGGTAGCTTTTATTAATTAGAAACAGCAAAGACAGCACAACATGACTACTTTCACTGGCACAACAACATATATGCTGTATTATACAGGAATCACCGAAGACACAGTTATTTCTGTACTGAACATGTTTTATTGTTCTTCCTCTTACATTGTTTACTGTTACAGATCTCCTTTTCATTTAAAATGAAACTTCTCATAAAAATACAGAATATTACATGTTGTTGTAACCATTAAGGGGTTCTCTTTCTAATTTAACCGAATAATTTTTGAATTTATTAACTATCTGCTAAGAAAAGGATCTTAACAATTTCAGGTATAAGTAGCAAAAACTTGCACATTTTCTTCTTTTGCCTGAAAGTCTTTATGTGCAAAATGAATTTTCACAAGGATCTAAAGTTTTTATTCCCAAATGACATACTGCCATCCTATCACAATGTCTTCAGAATTTTGTTCCTGGTTTTGATTTGGAAATTTTTGAGAGAAAGAATAATGCATTGTTTGCCACTCTTAAAGGTAAACATTTTTTTTTTACAATAAGCCTGACGAACTTATATTTTTTAAATTCCATTCAATATTTTTTCCTGTATCTTAATAATGATTTTCTGAAAGATATGAATTCACAGATGCTGCAATATTTCCTGATTGTGATCTTTTCTGCAAGGAGTAGGGTATGTGTGTCGTGGTTCAACCTGAGTCAGCAGCTAAACACCGCGCAGCCACTCGCTCATTCCCCCCACCCCTGTAGGATGGGGGAGAGAATCAGAAGAGCAAAAGCACAAAAAAACCCAATTTGTGGGTTGAGATAAGAACATTTTAATAATTACAATAAAATAATAATAATTATAATAATGGTTATGATAATAATAACAATAATGATAATATAATACAATGAAAAAGGAAAAAGAAAAAAAAAGGAAAAAAACCCAGAAACACAAGCGATACAACCGCTCACCGACGCTGCCCGTCCCCGAGCTGCGATTGCTTCCCCCCTCCCCCGGCCAGCCCCTCCCAGGTAACATACTGGGCATGACGTTACATGATACGGAATATCCCTTTGGCCAGTTTGAATCCGCTCTCTTAGCTGTGCCCCCTCCCCTCCCGGCTTCTTGTGCACCCAGCAGAGCACGGGAAGCTGGAAAAGTCCTTGACTAGTACAAGCACTGCTCAGCAACAACCAAAATATCTGTGTGTTAGCTCAACATCGTTTTCATACTAAGTCCAAAGCACAGCACTGTGCCAGCTGCAGTGAAGAAAATTAACTCTGTCCCAGCTAAAACAATGACAAAGTGAAATACACGGAAGTGATGCAATGACAAATACTCTGTATGGCATATTGAAATTCTAGCTAAGGGTCTTCAGGGAAGTGGTTGACTCCACCACATTGGACACTTTCAAGATTCAGCTAAACAGGGTGCTGGGCCATCTTGTCTACACTGTGCTTTTCCTAGAAAGGTTGGACTAGATGATCCCTGAAGTCCCTTCCAACCTGGGATTCTGTGATTCTGTGATTCTGTGATACTGAAACTCAGAGATTAATTTCTGAGCTTTCTAAAGTCTGAGTTCTATCAAATGCTACCCCAGCTGACCCAGCTATAAATGGTTACCTTATCTTTCAGGTTGGGTAGCCAAAGAATGTCTCATTGTTCCTTTGGGTCCTACTGGCTGTCAGAATTGATGTGCAGTTCTCAAGCTTGCCAATTTACTGTCTGATTCAGAATGGACCTTTGAGCTTTTTGATGTATTTCTTTTTGTTTAACATCATGCACGTACCAAGGCCAATGAATATTCTTGGAGGTAAATAGCATTTATCTTGGACAAGGATGATAACGTCAAAGTTTGTTTATTTCATCTACAGGGCTATTAATTGTAAAATAGTTTCAAGATAGGTGGTTAACGTGCTGAAAAATGTATTACAAACTGCCACTGTGAATTAAAATAGTGACGAAACTAAATAGTCAATATCTTTTCATTAGGCTTGACCAGAAGCCAAATCTTCAAACTGCCAGACATTCCCCAGAGCCTCAGAAGAACATGGCAATTGTAGGACACATTCTGGCAGGAGTACCAACAACAGATATCTGATGTTTGATCAGTTTGTCACTTGACTTTCTCTTTCAGCAAAATTGAGTCAACACGGTGCTACTACAGAAAAAGCCCTTACAGACAACACCAGTGATAGTTTTATCTGAAGCTGATGTAACTGACAGAGGTTGCAGGCACTTGATATAACAGCAGAATACACTGTTGTCACACACAAGGTTACCCAGGTGCTATCATCTGTTAGACGTCCTGACAGGTACCTCTTTAACACAAGAATTCTGAAGAAAATGACCAGCAACTACCCATATCCTTTCCATACTTGTCAGAAAAGTAAATCCTTCCAGAGGAGCTTACATGATACAAAACAGAATATTTTATTTCCCCTTCTTTTAGAACAGGATATGTGTGTAGGTCTGGTGTCATCAAGAGTAGCATTTGCAGACACCTTTGATAGCAGAAGTGAACACTTGAATTTCCCTCTGGGATTTTCAGCACTTCCTGCTCCCACTGAACGCCCTTCAGATGTGACAGGAAGAAACACAGCATGACATTTCTTCTTGTGGCAGACTGGGCACCTTCTTGGCTCCATGAACTAGTTATACTAAATTAACAAAAACTGTGATGCACATGCCAAACTCTTCATTTTGAAGTATGTCCACTGGTTTGGGGTCAATAATTGCTACAGAAAGCATCTGAGCTTTCATAAGGCATATCCTCAACATATTCTTTAAATTTGGGAAGGGCTTCTTAGATTCCTCTATGTAAAGCACCCAAAATATTTAGCTACTTGGAATCACTACGCTCCCTGGGACTCAGGAAAGGTTAAGCAAAGGAGAATTGTGAGCCTCACGTTTAAATTTCGGGCTTATGTAAGAAAGGGTTTTCAAGTTTGATCAGATATTTTATATCAGAAATGTCTGCAGAAGGGCATAGACAGTCAGAGCTGTAGGCTAACCGTTGTTCATCAAATGCAGTTGACTATGTTTTAATAGCAAATTTGCATCGATCAGATCCAAACTCCCTGCAAGACCCTACACTGAAATCTGTCTCCAATTCAGTGATATACTTTAGCACATTCTGATCCTTAAGTAAATGTATGGGCAAACAGAATAAGCAGAAAACCAAGAAGAAATGAAGTCACTACAACGATTACAGATGCCTGCCTCAAGTCAAATGTGTCCGTGTATCAGATGCAAGCAGAAACAGATGAAACGCTACACAAGTATTTAATTTATATGAATCTGTTTCATAGTGAAACTCCTTTGCAAACTGATTTTCTATTTCTCTTAAATGCCTATAAAATAATTTTGGTGAAAGAAGTGTAGTTTCTGGATCATCTATAGAATAAATAAAAATATTTACCTTTCTAACACATAATCTTAATTAAAGTACTGATGGAAGCCTTTTGAATATTATAAATAATCACATTGAAAATTTTAGGGATGTCAAAACCATGTTTTCTTTTGCCTTTCATCTGATATATTTTGAATATTTAATTGAAAGAAAAAGAAAGAGGTATTTAGTGCTTAAATTATACACATAAATGTGAGAGAAACAAGGTTTTGTCCTTGGTTCACATTATGCAGTTCAGGCATTCAAACATCAATCTCTCATAACCCATGAACATCAATGCGATGAAAATAAATGGGAGACTCTTCCATCTTTCTCCTCAGAAGCCACCAAAGAACCTCTGACCCACAAACATTCCATCAAAATAGCATGCCTATGTGAATTGTACCATGGCAAAAGTTGCTTGCATTAAAAGAAAATTAAAAAAATTTTAAATATATAGCTCTAGTAGTGGTAAAAGCTACTGTATTTTTAACCAGGAACATGCATACTTTGTTTCCAGTCCCTCTACCTGTAAGTGAACAAATCACAAATCTGTTCTATGAATCATGATATAGAAAATCCAGAGATATTACTAGCTATTCCCTGGAAAATAAAATAAAACTAAACACAGCACTCAGGATCCCTGATCCTAATTTAGACAGAGCTGGCCACAGTTGTTCTGGCTTTGAACATTTTTATAAGAAGAAGGAGGACAGAGACAGAGCATGACAGGCCCTGCAGCCTGCTCTCTAACCAGTAAGCACCATTGCTGAAGGAACTTCCCGCTGTATTTCCATTAAAGGATGAAGGGATGATGCACCATATCAAATGCACAGGTCCTGGAGGTATCACCACAGCCTCCTTTCTGTGGTGTGTGGGTCCCTTGGATGGCCTCCAGACAAGTTACCCCAACTCTGTCCACAGTTGCCAAGGTGATATTTCATGTGAGAGGTGCGGAAAAGACACATAACCTACCAGCGGCTAAAGACAGGTTCCTTATTTTCAGAATGATGTAAGTATGTACAACAGCTGCATAGACATTGTGTTTTTCAGGGAAGGCCCCAAATGGATGTGAGGCAAATCTAGTTACTAACCCTGCCTAAACATATTGAGTGATCCCTGTGGGACTGGCTAGGGTGGTATCTACGATGCCAACCTTCTTGGAGGGACTTATCTGCAGTGGGCAGATACAGGTGGACCTGATAACCTCTGTCGGCTGCAACTGTCCTATCTGTTTTCTCAGTGATGGTATTAAAAAGGATGAGATAATGTTCCTTCTGTGAAAGATCCTTCTTAGAAGCGTCTGAATTAGTTTGCCACAATGGTAAACTATATTTGTAGGCCTTCTCAAGTAACGGAAAATGAACAGCTTGTTCACATCATTGTCATTACCATCCACCAGGTCAGAATTCCCAGATCTTCCAATGGAGTGGCAGTACGTCTGCATCCCATCCTGTCAGTGCAGGTTAATAGTCATTAATTCAAAGCCCACCAAAAGCTGTGACAGTATTTCCTTTGATTTCCTTTACCTCTGGATATTTTTAGGTTTTATTCTTCCAGTGGCATATATTCATACTACTGCTTATTTCGCTGTCTCCTGTCCCAGAACCCCATTCCACTAGAAAACCTACATAGAGTGAAAAGAGACCCTCCATCTGATTATACAACTCAGACCCATAAAATACTGTGGCATCTCTGTCTCTCCAGACTTCTGTTTTTGAAACGTAGTGCCTATTGAGATTCCTCATGCAACTTCTAGGAAGAACAAGCTAAGAAAGTGAGCAACAGCCAATTTGTATTTCGAATATAAAAGTCAATTTATATTATACAGCCTTTGAAATGTGAAATATACATTATGGGATGAGCTAAACTATCATCTCTGGGAAGAGAAGATTTATATTTGTCCTTAATATATACAGTTACTGATTGATTGGCATAGGTACTTGATTTCTCTTTACTTTTCATTTTCTTATCACCTTTGATTCCAATTATTCTGCCATCATTCAAGCGGCAGCTAGAAATACAGACAGGTAGAAGCAAAAACAAATTTCATTTAGCATCTAGCTTTGGAAATAAATGTTAATAATGCCAATTTAAACTGCTACAGCTACTGGTTAGCATTTAAGTGACAACGCAGACACTGGCTTATGTTGTGAAAGAATCTCTATGAAAAATGACACCTCTTTTTAACAACCCATCACAGACCAGTAAATCCCCTTTCAGCTTATGAAAAACCCACAGTGTTACAAGCTTGCAGACATGAAGCCCTCTTATGTATTTTTGTGAGTTTGATTTTTAATATTTTGGGGGAGGAGGACGTCAAATTATAATCAATTGTCTTTTCGTGTCAGATCATTTTCCTGAAAGCTGCTGATAATGCCTCAATTTTAAACCTTGTCAACATTAATTCCTAATTGCCTCTCAGAAATGTTTCATTCCTAGTAGACTGTTTCAGGACTTACATTCCTACTATTAATAATAATAAAAATAATTCAGAACTAATGTTAAAAATAGAGCAAAATGAGATAAAATGAGGGCTACTATGACATGAAAACTATCTCAGAGCACGTATGAGCTCTTCCTTTGTTTGTAGCCTGTACCCTTCACAAAGGGGCTCAGTTTTTTGTTGAGGGACCTGAACGCTACTGTAATGTAAACAGCTGGTATTACCCATTTAAAAATGCACATTTCCATCATTACTGGGTTTTCAAGAAAAACGTATTTTGAAATGAAAGACCAACCTATCTCCAAAGGACTGTTTTTCAGAGAATCAAATACACTGTTATTAGAAGTAATTTTGTAGGTGTTGAGACAACACAGTGACAGAAAACAAAAGCTAATAGGTACTCTTTCTAAATCAATATTAGAGAATCATTTCAGTACAGTGTCCCACAGGTCTCAGGGGAAAAATCACCTGTTTCAAGCTGCCAAAATAATAAATTGAAACAGGAGCTGTGACTAGTAAGGAACTGGGCTGTTAGTAGGGGGTGACAACAGCACTTTAACACAGGCTTTGATTCAAATGATAGCTTTGACTTGTAACTGCAGATTGCACCCTAATAATTTATCACAGACAGGGCATAAAAAGTTGCAATGGCCCTTGATGGTCTAGATGAAGGTAGTGTAGCATCTTTAAAAAATGCTGATGAAAAATACTGGTTTTATGGATTTATATTCCCATGCATAAGGACAAAGATGGTTATCAGAGGAAAGGGATAACAAGTGAACACGAGAATCAGGGATTTATAAGTACAAATGAGTAAGGAGAAAGCAGCTTCTAACTCCAGACATTTCTTGATAAAAAGGAATTGTTTTCGCAGGAAATGCTGAGGACCAACAACCTAAATTATGTGAGCGTCAGATATCCAGTATATAGCTCCTTACAAAGTTCCCATGTTTTGAGTGCAGGGGAAAGGTGAAAAGATGCTCCAACCCAAACTGGAACATTTCTTTGATAGCTGCACACTTGTAAAAGATATTATTCCCTATCCAGATTTTTTAAATAATGGAAATTGATTGAGATCAAATTTAATTGATTTCAAAAATTCATAAACATAGCCTACTTTATGAATGAAGCAGCTTTTTGAAGCTCTGTAGATTTTGAAATACTGATTAATTCATATTGAGAATAACACAATGAGACAATTCAAACTTTCTGAGCTATCAAATATAAAAGGCCTTCAGTGACACAGGTCTGGGTGCAATGCAGCAGCCTGGAACTGGACTGCTGTCATTTGAACACTGACTGGAATTTACTAAAGCTTCTAGACAGGCAGTCTAGAAAGGCAGTTCTGGCAATTGCCTATAAAGACTATTTAGATCCACAATGTACACACCAAGTTAAGCAGTAGCAGAGGAACTTTGTACACCAGAATCATATTTAAACAGGTGAGAAGGCCATAATCACTGAGATACTTCACATATTTTGTTATTTACAGATTCCTAGCTTTATTTCAAATGCATTTACCTGGCTGTGCATCTCATAAAATGCCTTTTAAAGGGATAGTTTTGCAACACTATTTCAACCATTTGGCTCTACAAGCTGTTCCATACTGACACTTATTTTTCAATAAGTTAGTCATTGGTTTAACTGCACTATAACCAACCCAAATAATTTTAATAGAAGCAGTCATGGTACTAGACCTAAGCACGTGTTTTGCAAAAGTATAACTTAAATATTCACCTCTGTCAGGGGCTAATCCCTGATAAACCATAAATGGGACCTTCTTGTTGGAGTGAATCAGTTAGGCTCTTGGTGTGTCCTAAAAATGTATACATAAAAATGTAATACATTTTACATAAAAATGTATATATTTTTATTTTTATACACAAAAATGTATACATTTTACATAAAAATGTAAAAAGTGTCTTGCTGTGTCCTAAAAATGTATAGGACACCTAAAACCTAAACTATTTTTTTCACATATGAATTCAACAGAGTCAACTTCAATGTTAACTTTAATCAGACTTGTTTAAAACCCCAAAGCTTACCTCTGTCTGAAGTGCTAATTTGTTAGTAACGTTTTCATTTCTGAAAGCAACATGATTAAGAGCAATGAACACATTGCTAAAGGAAAGAAAAACTGAGAAAAAGAGTTAAGATGGTGAGAATGTAGGTGCCCAGAGACTCAAACAGAAATTAAAAGCACTTCAGGTCTTTGTGCTTTAAAGATTCATTTTGTGGAAATCCCTTTGGATGCTTTTTTCTTTTATTTTCTTTCACCATGTGGCCTTACATTTGCAACACACTTGAGCAAAAGGTCTAATTTAAGTAGGTGAATAATATTATAGAAGCTAATAAGGAATTCATTTATTTGTTTATTTTCCAATATGTTGCATAGTCATTCTTAGAGGGTTTTTATTCCCTACTTTTTCCTTACTTTGGTCATGTCTACTTGTGTTTCCAATGGAAACAAGGAATGGGACTCAGCTCCTGACTTTAATCAACTATATTTTGGTGTCTAAATGTGACAAGAGTTTCTAAGCTTCCACTACAGTAAGTGAAAATCTAGTTAATATGTTCAATAGAGTCTGGAGAAGTATTCAACTGAGTAGCTGTAACATTTCAGTTCACTTTAGGAGAAATCACTCTTCAGATTTTATTTTTTATTAGGAAGTTGATACAGCCACCCAGAAGTCTCTTGATGCTTTCTCAGAAATCTAGAATACCCTACCTGGCCTTCGAGTATTAATTCAACATAGCATGGGTCTCCCAAAGGTTCTTGGTCATGTCTGCCAGGCCCTCATGGATACCTTGGTCACGACAGGGTATCTCAGACAACACTGGTTGCTTATGTGGAGACAATAGAATGAAATTCTGTCCATTTGCTGATAGTTATAGAAGCTTAGATACTTCACTCACATGTATGCACTTATATGTAGAGACTGAAATCCAAGGGTTTACCATCTGGAGCTAAATCCCACCTGAAAGAAATGCATTCATAGTCTATATGTGCCTGTTTGTCTCCGTATTGCTCCTCACTGCTCTGACCTTTAGAATTAATTAATTTCTACCAAAACTGACAGTAGTGTCTACATCTTGAAGACTGTGCCTACACTATGAGGGCAAGAAGTGAGCATACGCAAGCATGTGAACAATTTTTCTTCCTTTCAAAATTCATATTTGCAATTTTTAATGTGCAAGCAAAAAGAAATCAGTTTAAGAGTCCAAGAAATCTTCCAGACTGGACAACAGTAACATTAGACAATTACAACATTAAAGCTGTTCTACAATACAGGCAAAACCAAAGCTCCTACAAAGTCTGGAGAAATCAGGTAGCCTTAGTAAGAGTTTCTATGTTCTCCAGACTGGGTAAAAAGTTTCCCTGAGAAATTAAACTTCATTGACAGGGAAATCCTTCACAGTATAAATTTTCTTTTGAGTGCTAACTATGAGCAAAACTTATTAGAAAGCAAAGCAGCATAACAGTCAATCACAAGGCAGAAATTAATAGGAAATCATGATTCAGAGTTAGTGAAATAATTGGTAGGTCATCACAAGTATCCTAATGTTACTATTTGGCATCTGTACCTCCTTTCATTGTCCTTTTTCCTTTCCTTTCCTTTCCTTTCCTTTCCTTTCCTTTCCTTTCCTTTCCTTTCCTTTCCTTTCCTTTCCTTTCCTTTCCTTTCCTTTCCTTTCCTTTCCTTTCCTTTCCTTTCCTTTCCTTTCCTTTCCTTTCCTTTCCTTTCCTTTCCTTTCCTTTCCTTTCCTTTCCTTTCCTTTCCTTTCCTTTCCTTTCCTTTCCTTTCCTTTCCTTTCCTTTCCTTTCCTTTCCTTTCCTTTCCTTTCCTTTCCTTTCCTTTCCTTTCCTTTCCTTTCCTTTCCTTTCCTTTCCTTTCCTTTCCTTTCCTTTCCTTTCCTTTCCTTTCCCTATAGCCTTTAAAGCAAGTCTTCAGTTTTTTAAAAAATTTACATTTTACTTTAAAAGAATAAAAGAAGTAAAATTTTAGAAAAAATCTCTGTGCTCATTTTTATAACTAGTTTAATGTAGACATAATACAAGCAGCTCTTTCTTTTCATGTAGTCCTTTTTAAAGAGAGTCCCAGGTTCTTTATTGTTCCCTAAGTGTATACTTGATGCAATTCCTTTATCTTCTCTGAATTCTTGCAAATTATATTGCCTTCATTTTTACTTCTGTCTGTGAGTATTTCTAGCCTCCTTTTCTTAGTTGCAGCTAATTCATTTTCCTGCTTCCGTTGCTCTTGTTCTGCTTGTGTGTCTGTGCTTAGGCACATTCTGTGAACACTGGAATCATCTCCATCCTTGTAGCGTTGTCATAGATACCCACAGAACCATTTATTGTTGGAGAAATGTAGAGAAATAGTTGCCCAGTGTTCTGCTATTTCCTGTTTATCGTTCAATTCAGAATGGTCCAACCGGTCATCAATGGCTTGCTCCCATCCAGCCCATCATCTCTGCTAATGAGGGAAACATCTGTGCAACTGGCAGATATGGCCCAAACAAGATAGTACTCATTATATCCCTGCTCAGAGACCAGTCAGGAAGCCAGGGTCTATCTGTCCCTTTGAAAGGGCAGAGGGGCATTTACTACTATTATAACTGGTCCCTAAACCTGAAGCTACCGAATTTACCTGCTGAAACTTTTATATTTTTCATTATCTTCAGAAGGTTGGGAGGGCAGGAATTGGAGACCCTGGAGGTCTGCCAACCTCTGTTGTCTCTGTTGGAGCTACACTGTCCTGCAGAAAAGACTTCAATGCCCATTTTTTTCAAAACCAGCAAGAGCTTAATGGTTAGAGCCTTTCTCTTCTACTCTAACTGGAGTTGCCCCAGGTTCTAATCTCAGCTGAAAATGCAGAATTTGTTTTATCTGATGCCTATTACAAGTTTGTTTTGTCTGCTTAGCCTGTATATTGCTTAGCGCGAGGGTGAACGTATTCTGGAATTGTTGTTATTGTTGTTGTTATTATTATTAGCTGTAGAATTCGATATAGTCTTGCCATGATGTGAGTTAAGTCCTCAGAAATTGTTTGGCATTCATTCAATTAACATTGGCAAAGATCCTTTACACTGCTGCACAAATAAGCCTTGTATTATATTTACGGAGAAACCTCCAACAAAGCCCATCCCCTCAATTACTGCAACTGGCAATACATCACAGCTGAGTAAATTCAGCCTAAATGTGAATCAGAGGAGCAAAAAAATCCTTTTGCTGCTCTGTAGAAAGGATAAAGCCACTACAAAACAGTATTATAGGTAAGTACTATTCCACTGGACATAACAAGGGTTTTAACATTGACTTCCATGATAGGCCAGGTATTCACCCTTTATTGCTAAAAGTCATTTAATCTTATTTGATGAATATCTTCATAGTGAGGGAAGTGTAATAAGATCTCTGCATAATGGCAGACTATGATTTCCTCTCAGATGAATTTCTGGCCTCCAGAGGTTAGGCTAGTCTTATATTAAAAAAAACCAAAACCAAACAAAACCAAAACCCCACATGTTTATATCCCCACAAATTTCAGTGCAACACGTTCAAGTTTTAAGCTTTGTCCAATATGAATGCTGCAGCTTAAACATGCAGGCAGAGAAGTCTCTCAAGTTGCCAGAAACTCAGTAACTGCACTAAGGAAACAAGATTTTCATTTGTATTTAAACTGCTGAAGGACTGCCTTTCATGTGCATTTTGAATAACTAAATACTGTTTCTCTGTAAGCTGGGATCGACCGGAGATTTTAGATAAAGTGTTTTGCCCAGCTTCTGAGGTAAGTATCCTATATCAACTGAATACCATCCTCCAGGAAGAGATGCTATAGAAAATGTTCTCAGTTTGGAGCATCTCTAAAGTATCTATAGATAGTTTGGAAAGCTTGTTGTAAATGAATAGTGCTATAGAACGTGAAATATAAATAATCTTCATAATTAATGTGCAGCGCTCTTGCTGCAGCTCTCTGTTCAAAAGCTTATCTCAGTTTGGATATTTCTGGACCCCACATTGTCCTCTATATTATTCCCTTACTGGTAAAGTTATTTGACCTTGACTTTCAGGATTGAGACTGAATGCTGCACTGCTTTTTCTCACCAAATATATTTAAAGGGACAGATCAGAAAGTTTTGATCCACCAAAGTTATTATCAAATAAACAAATATATTATGTTTTCTTGTGTGTGACCTGTACCTTAGCCATTTTTCAAACACATTGTGTAGAGAGAATTCAGGATTTTCCCCCCCTTTTATAGATAGGGAAACTGAGGTAAAGTAAATTCTGAATTTCTGAAGTTCTCTGGCAGTGACAGTTTGGGAACAGGGTACAAAGAGGGTCCAATTTTCAGAGCTTTTAGAACTCACAGCAGTTATTAAGCTCAATAGGAGCTTCTGGACATACTGGACACTTTGAATTCAGGTGCTTTCAGCACTGCTTGTCTGCCTTAGTAGGGATGAGAGCAGTCGTGCTGTTTAATTCTACTGAGCTGAAATTCATGGCATTAATGCTTGATTCAGACCCAGCACTTGAACATATACTTATCACACCTATCTGTACTCGTGTGCTCAGAGTTAAGAGGGTGCTTACACTGAGAGTTTAATACCCAGGAAGCACAATGTCACTGCACCTTGTGTATCATCCCATCTAATATATTTCCCTGAGAAGGCAAGAGGAGAGATAGTGATGTTTTCTTAAATCCATGTGAGAGCATAATCAGTCACCCATGTATATGCAAAACAACGCCCGCTTTTCAATTTCACCCCTAACTCACCTGCTTATGCGGGAGTTTTGGGCAGAAGTTGTTATCTTCCTCGTTGTAAATTCCCCATCTACAAAAAAGGCCTTTAAAACCAATCTGTTTGTTAGTGTTACTTCGTGCCAGCTACATTTACCTAGCTCAATTTAATACATTTTTTTCCTGCAGTGCTCTGCCCAAAACCACTCTCCCTTTCACTGTTGATTGCTATGGCAACAAGAGAAACCAGGAAGATGGTTCTATATTCATGAAGAGGAATACCTGGGTTATTGTTTGAGCCAGGTTCTCCCCAGTAAAGATGTGTGCTTTACTGCTGAGGTGTAAGAGCACCGCAGAAAATCCCTGTGAATAGACTGTGATTTGAGCTTAACTCCTGTAATTAAAAATCTTGAGGAATTAGAAAACTCCTGCTGGAGTATTTCATGGGCTGAATTAGCCAGGCCTCAGGAAACTTATTAGTTCAGAGTGAGTGTAAAGCTCATGAGATGGTAGAAGAGGAGGTAGAGGCAGCCCTGGAAAGCAGCAGTCTCTCGTCAAAGTGCTGGATGCAGCAGGTCGATGGTTATTAATAGCATTCTTAAATGTACAAGATGTGGAAGATACAGATCAAAAGTTGGAAGCGAAAAGTGAAAAAGAGCCACTTTTGGTACCTCATCAAATTGTCTGTTATGCTTTAAATCTTAAATATCTCCTCACGTTTAGTGAATTGTTCATTTATTTAATATTTTCTCCTCTATTAGCTTTTACATTTCAGATACTAGATGCAAAATATCAATTCCTTTTTCTTGCATTTAAAACTTATTGTATGAAAGTTACACCCACTTACCTGCAGATGAGGACAAAGAAAATATTTCCTAAGAAATTTCCCCACCTAATGAAGGGGAAAATCAAGGAAGTATAAATGATAAATGTGAAAACAATAAAAAAGCAGAACTAGTTCTTATGGCCACTTTTGTTTAAAACTTTAATTAACGATGTCAGTACAGAAAGTACTACTACAGTGATACAAAGTTAGGAAGCATTGTCAATACTGAGGAAGATTCAGAAAGGAAAAGAAGACCTTGTAGACTACAATGTCTGAACTGAAGTGAAAAAATTAAATAGTTCAAAATATAAAGTTGTGTTATTACTGACTAATAAGAACTTCTGGTAGTAGCTGGGAGCTTAACATACAGATAAGATGACAAGGATCTGGAAATAATTGTTAATCAAAAGCTGACTATGAGTCATCAGTATAACACAACCATGAAAAAGGCTAAAGGGATCCATGGATGGCTCAGAAAAAGCAGTGCCATGGTGAGATGGAAAATCGTTATATTTATTATGCAACTCTGATAAAACCTTGTCAGGAATAGTGGATACAGAAAAGACTATCTCAAAATGAAATAAATGAAGGTAAAACTTCTGGATAATTAAAAAAATTTAAAAATTCATTAAAAAAAAAACAGGTCAGAAGAGAAATTCAGCCAAATGATGTACGAGCTCTGTTTGTGTCCACATTGGAATTGGACAGGAAGCACTGACAAGGAAGAAAAACTATGCTATGATAGAGGCTGGCATAGGCAGTAGACCATAACCTTAGCTCAGAATAAAAATAATGGGAGTTTCTGGGTATTTGAGTACTGAGGTTCTGAAACAAATTTACATTAGGAGGGAAGGGGTAAAAAAAATACTTTGCGGTATATTAATCCTCTGTCAAACGTAGTAAGGTATTGACTACTGTTGAATTCAGTGATTGTTAAGCAAGTATATACATTTAAGCAAAGTTGTATCCATTTATGGAAATGACAGAAGAATTGTTTGCCTATGAAAGAAAGGGCCTGTAATTGCCCCAGAGATATTTTGAAATGCTATGTTCTTAAGATAGTTCATTACACAAACTGCTCATATGAAGCTAAGCTGAATATTTCCACACTACAGCTGAGAATTCAGTGCAGACATAAACACATATATCTATATCAACATTAGGAATTAATGCAGTGCAGTAGATAGCGCAGGTACATTGAAGTGGTTTCGACTGAGGTTCTCTGTGTCTCTCATGCAGGGAGCTTGGGGAATTACTTGGTCTGAAATACAGTCTGACTGGATAGATCAAACCTACCACTGCATGCATGGTGTTAAATCTTTGCATTAGAAACTGTCCCATTGATATCTTCTTCCCTTCCTTCAGGCCACTCTAGGAAGCACTGCAGTTTTGACACCCAACTACAGGTAGATGATGTTAACTTGTCATTGTCTATCTAGAGACAAAAGAGAGATTAAAAACAAAATCAAACAAACGAAAAAAAGGATTTTCTGAACCACATTGTTGCTTTGGACACAGGATGTCAGTGATAGTGGATTTCTTACTGTATTTACAAGCAGCAGGCTCCTTTATCAGGAGAGAAGGGAAGGACACGCCGATCTTTCAAGGTTTCTGTGTCTTTGAACATGAGACAGAGCACTTCTTAAGAGCCTCCTTCAGTCAAAATCAGGTGTCTCCTGGGGAAATGATAAGCAAATCAGTCAAGTGAGCTACTTTTCATTTAAAGTTTGTGACGTTTGCCTTGATGGTTGCCGAGATGAGGTAGGATCTAGAGTTACTGGGGAGGGGAGTTCTACCGCAATTGCTTATTGACTCTTCACCTGGCAGTATTGTCTGGTCTCTTTTCTGAGAGCAAAAGAATCTGTTCAGGCTGGTTCCAGCCATGTACTAACAAACCGTAAGGCTCCTCACTCATGCTGCCTAGGACTTAGGTCACCTACGACCACTCACTGCACCATTACAAACTCCCCTAGTCTCTGTCCCAGCAGTTACAGAAATCACAGCTATTTCAGTGATGATGACTAAAAATAACATGAAGACTGAAAATAATATATAGATATAGTTATAGATACAGGTACCTTTCTAGATATAGATTTAGGTATATAATAATATAGATATATAGATACAGATTATATATCAGAATAAATTTGGAATTTTCAGTGTCCAATCAGCTCACAAAGAAAAAGAAGACCTTAGGGTGAGGTGGTTATGCCATAAAAAAGAAAAAAACCACAAAGAAATACAGTTTGTCTGGGGTCCCACATCTAGTGAGGGGCTGAGCTGAGAACAGAATATTTATCCTGCAGTTCCTACCCTCCTTCTGGGTAGCTGGTTCCTCTTCCCCTTTTTTTTTTTTTTTACTTTTGACTCTTAATCATAGCAGGGAAGGAAGACTTACATCTACATTTAAGATTTACAGAAGGAAAAAAGGTCTGAATAAACATAATTTAACTGCAATTTTCTTCCTTAGCTCTGAAGGCTCATGCTGAAGACTCACATTTCCATTCTGTGTCACAGTGTATATTAAATGTAGGAAATCAGTCTGAGATGTATTATTGGTTTAGGAGAATCCATGTACAATTACTTTTTAAAAATTACAACATACTTCAAACTGTAATAACTGTGCCTCTTTATAGAAATAGAGGTTATAATCTAGCCATTAAAATTCCATAACCAACTGCTTCCAGCTATTCACATACGTGAAACATTGCACAGCTTCCAATTTTTTTTTTTTTAAAATTTGCCACTTTCAGGTTCCTGCAGAGAGTAATTTCCTTGGAAAGTGACTTCATCTAAATAATATTTAAGTATGCCACAAAGAATAACAACAAAGACAAATTGTCCCAAGTTTCAACATAATCAAGTGTTCATTTATTAAACGGAGGAGAATCTGATCAACATAGAATGAGGTGAAGTTCTCTCAAAAGAAAGTAGAAGGCAGAAGTGAGGGGAAGCTCTGAAATGGCACAAGTTTTAAAATATAGAAGCAGGGCTAATTTGCATTGCTGCAGGCACAGACAGTTATTTGTGAGAATAGACTTGGACAAAAGGCTGTTGTGAATACAGGATGACTCATAGCACTTATGGTTATGTAGAGGATAACCAATAAGAAGATTACTGCACAATATTTTTAATATATTCAGAGAACTGACCCGAAACCTCATGTCCAGGGTGGCTGTGGCTCCAGCCTTTGTGGTATATAGGATCCTGACCCTATCTGGGTGTTTTCCAGACACTGTGTTACATTATTTTATATATAACACTATATTACATTATCCTCAGAGAGGATTTGGGTTTTGTACATCATAAAAAGATGAACTTGAGAGGTTTACAATTTAAATACATTTAAATCCTCGGTACATTGCACAGAAAAAATGGTAAATGTCCTCCCTATTTTTCCATATTCCTTGGGAACATTGATGTTATTGCTACCTTTTCCTGAGCTAAGAACATCATAGAAAAAGAAATGCATCGGCACCTAAATTATCAGACCTATGGACAACATTTATTTGAAAAAACCTGGGGGCTTTATGTAAAGTTCTTACAAAATAGCAATAGGATTCCTGTTTGACCTGTGAACAGCTGTTTCAGAGCTAGAACAGCCAACCTAGCTGCTGTGTTAATCACACTCATTTTCTCCTAAACTGTATTTCAAACAGTGACCTGTGATTGACTGAAGCCCATAAAACAATAAAAAGTAACCCATAAATTGACTGCAGGAATGCATTTAAGATAAAAATAAAGTATTTTTTGCCCCCGCCAAGCACATAAATGCAACCAAAATTACAGGAAATTTGAGAAAGTGAAAGATACAAACTTTCAGCAATTACATATAGTTTATTTTTTTATTATTTTTTAAATTTTTTTAAATTGAATGGCACTGTGGTAACAAACCTTATGAGGTTATTCATGGATTAAAAAAGAATACAAGTTCATTTTAATAATTATTCAGTCATCAAGATTAGGGATGTACCTGTATCTAGACTGGGTTCACTAAGAGAGGACCACTATTGAGGCCAAGTATGACTATTCCGACTTTACTGCACTGTCCCTGTGTCTGGAAGGATCCCTGTGGATTGCAGAGGGCTCAGAGTTTTTGTAGGGGCTCAGCATTGCAAATTCTCATCTCTCTGGAAGAAAAGAGCTCTCTACAACATCTGTTTCTAGGCATTACTTTCCAAAACTTTCATTAATATATTAGGTTCTTCAGAAAAAAATATAAAGTTTAATCTCCATCTGCATCTCATTTTAATGACTGCAGGGTGTGGAGGGAGAGGGGCAATCCCATGACTGACCATAAATAATTTGAGATACCATTTGTGATGTTATCTCCCCTAAATAGACGTTTCTTTTATCTCCTCCACCTTACGTAAATCCACTTTGCCACAGATTCACTCATGTAACATTCATCTGGAATATGTGATGTTAATTTATTTTTTGCCCTATATTGCACAAAATTCTCTCCAAATCAGACCTGCTGCAAGGGTTATCTTGTACCAGGCAAATAGGAATCTGTAAGTGTTACACATTCACAAATGCAATTTCTAAAACAGGCAATCTATTAACCTTCTAGTTATTATTTTAGAGAAGGGAAAAGCTTTCACTTATTAAAAAAACCCCAAAGAAACAAATAAAGAAAACCCAAAAATTATGCATCACAACCCTGTGTACTCCTGTTTTGGTGTTATTACTAGCAGTTCTTTCGCACACTAAGATACACATAGGCTGGTTTCTTGTATTTCTTCTAGCACAAGTTTAACATTGTTTTTTGCACAAGGTTTGAAGGGTAGGATAATCTTGTGGTAAAGGTACCTGATTAAAGCTTAGCATATATGAAATTTATTCTTATTTCTGGCAAAGGATTCTTGTATAACCTGCAAAAGGTCATTTAATACCTCTGTCCTGCTTGTAAAACATTTTAAGGCATTTGATTACCACTGATTTCAGTGACAGTTAAGCAGTCTTATGCATTTAATGTTTTCTGCATAAGTTAATTTACTTTATCAAGAGGTTTACAAAACTTTTTGTAACTGTGAATGCCTGAATGAGAACCTGGAGGACAGAGACTGTCTTAGACTATGTATTTGCACTAATCCTATTGTAATGGGGTTTCAAGATGAAAGAGACTTCTAGGGATGCATTTGTAGGAATGATAAATACCAATAATTTAAGGAACTTAATGAAAACTATCCATTTCAATGAGATATCACCATGTTAAAGAGAGAAATTAAGTAGGGGAAACATTTACAAATCAGGACATTAAATGGAATGTTGAGCTTTCCATAATGTAATATTGTGTAACAAGACTCTGATGGAAAGTTGCTGTGACAAAGTACTCATTTAAAACAGTAACCAGTTTAGCAGGGGAAGAACACTATATCCATCAATATCAGTCTGTTAATAAAGTATTAACACAGTTCTCGTATATTAGTTCTGAAGATAAGAGCACACTTTTTTATTTCTTCAGAAATGTTGAGGATTAAGAAAAGAGCCATACTGAGACACAGTAGTGAGAAGAGAAAACAGATGCAGATATAAGCAGCCTGAGAATTATATCCAGCATGTGAAACTGCTGTTTTTTGTATTGAATTGCCATCAATTCAATTATTTATATTTATATATTTATTTATATTGGTATTGGTATATATTTATATACCAATATATTGGTATTATTTATACCAAACCTTCAGATAGATTAGGTTTCAATCAGTTCACATAGAGTCTTATTTAAGGATTGCCTTGAAAGCTGGTGCTTTATGTGTCTAAAGCTTAGGGTGTTGGTCTGGCTTAACTGTAACAAAAAAAAAATGTTATCCAAGGTCAAGCAGTAAGCTATGACCGTTGTGTTGCTACCTGTTTGGTCATTCAGTGACTTTCAAAGTGGAAGACATGCATATTTTAGTCCTGGCTCAATCACTGACTTTATATATAGCCTTCCAGCATTCCTGTGGGGTCTTTCTACAAAATAACAGAGGTTCTCCTGTTCAATCTGGCTTTTTAAAATACCTACATTCCAAACAATAATTCTGGGCCAAATGCAGGAAAAGCTTGCCATAGACCTTAGTTTTGTCCGTAGTCTGAGATTGAATCAAGTTAGGAAATTTTTGTCTTCTACACTGACAAACTTACACCAAAGATTCCATTTTGGTTTAGGTTTTGTTTGTTTGTTGTTCTGAGAGCTAAATCTTTAAGAAGCTGTCTGAAAGATAAACAGAGACAAATCTTTCAGGACATCTCCAGTCAAGTTTCAAATATCATTCTCCATTTTAATACAAGTAACTTTGAGTAGACTAAAATAAATATGTAAGGGAAATATAAGTGAATAGGCTATTCATCTTTTGTTCTGGAAGAATAATTATGACAGGCTTTAGTCTTGGGTTTTAGATTAAAAAAAAATAATCCAAACAAAACAAAACACTCCAGTAGAAGGGAGTGAAAAGGGAAAATCAAGGATTACTCAGTACAGTTCCATACAGCAGTATGATTTCAGATATTTAACTTCTACTTTTTAAATGAAATGGATTTTGATCAAATGTAGCACTCAGGAAATGTGAGATTAATGCATTTGACAGAAGCAGAAAACAGAGTAAATAGGCATTATACAAGTTTCATGAGAAAGCTCAGCTAATATACTTGGCTGTGATCTTTTGACTTTTATTATCACCTCGAGCTCCTCAAACCACCAGCTTTGTAATTTTTTTTTTGAGCTATTTTGCAAGGAGTATGAATGAGGCCACCACAGCAGAGGTGAAAGGTTGGACTCAGTTCAAACAAACACTTTGTGTTTGGTTGCTTAACCGAACCCACAGTTCAAATAGCCCTACATTATCTTTGAAAAAATGTTCTGGAAAATTTAAAAGAAAATCAAATTTGTTTTTTTATTTATTTTGAGAGCAAAAATTCCCTATACTTTACAGGGCTTTCACTTTAAACAACAAATCAACATTAGAAAGTTTCTTTTGGGATGGGCATGCATTTATTATTGGTAACATTTCTCTCATTACTTGCAACCTTGAACAGTCTTCAGTTTGAAAAATCTGTAACAATGTTATTAGATATAGATGTAAGTGTATGTGTAGGTAAGATAGAAGTATATCTGTAGGAAGATATAGTAGATCTTGAAAGCTCACCTGCTTTGTTTGTCCACTTTCTGGTTTGGATGAAAAAGCAGCCAAAACACACTGGAGCTCTAACCCTCAGTGATGACGGTTCAGCAGCCTCCATGAATCCATCGGAGGCTGGACCTCAGAAAGACTGTTGCTTCTGGGAATTAGAATTAAAACCAGTCACTAGTTTTCCAGAAAAACATTTTGCCATAAAAATGACCTCTTACTGAAAAAAATCTTCTCACAGAAATTTAGCCAGGTCTTCTTTCAAGCATTTCGTAAGACCATACCAATAAAGATGTGGAAGTGAAACTACTTTCTAAACAATCTGATGATAGAAGCAATTTCCCAGGTGATGGGTGACCCATGTTCAAACCTTCAATTGTCCTGACTTGAAGCTGAAAGCAACAGCGAGGTGTCACTGTTTCATGACACAGAAATGTTGTTTTCTAGCCAGTTACAGCACTATCTTTTTGATAAGATGAGACATGCTGTTTGTTGAAGAGCGTGACAAGATTGTATAGCTTTTTGAAAAGTAGGAATGGTAACTTACGACTCTGAGGGCGTTTATCTGTGACTCTCAGTTTATTTTTTCACACAGTAAAAATATTTTATCCAATGAGAAAGATGTCAGATCGAGTGTCGGGAGGAAAAACCCACATTATGACTGTGGGTCTCACCTTGACTTACAGACAGGCTTTGGATCCAAGATTGTGAATCACAGTTTTAGTTCCTGCTTTATAAAAATCTGTCTGCTAGTTTCTGTTGAAAAATGGATATTTTTTTTTTCTTCACTTTGTATGAACCTCTTCTTATATAATTTTTATGTGCTATTAAGCAGCTGTCATTTTGCATTTTGGCAATAGCTACAGATCAGTGGTGCAATTTAAGGTTCCTTTTCCCCTTTTATTTGCAGGTAGCATTCACTTTTGTAAGCATTCCCTACTGTAAATGCGCCACAAAACATATTCATTGTACAAGTCACTCACCTACAGATGGATAAATGTCTTGAAGACAGCCAGAGGAAAGCAGGTAAACAGTTAGAAGTACTTATCTGTACAATTAGCAAAACTTAGTTTTAATAGATAAATTACTTTCTACAGCCTTTGATCTTTTAACAAATTTAGTCCAATGAAACCCCTTTTTAAAAACCATACGTACTATACCAGATATAGGAATGTAAATTGGTGACTGCAGCTGCATATAAATTAGTGAATAACTTTCTTTGCTCTTATCTTTCTTTTCTTTTCTCTCTCTTACATAATTGTTTTTTCCATGGAGATTTGCATATTTTTAAAGTTATAGAATATTTTAAAGTACAGTATTTTTTAAAGCTACAGATCTTCTGATATGATCTCATGTTTATGCTGGAAAATTAAATGTTATACATTTATATCTTTATTCGTCCCAGAAGATATGTGAATACATTCTAGAAAAGCATTCAATTTTTACTGTAGGAGCACCTACCCTTTCCCTTTGTAGTTTATCCAGTAGTTAATCACCTCCACTGTTGAACAAGTATGATGTGAATATATTTATTGAGGGAGCTTGTAATACAGAGATCTGATAAACCCAAGAGGAATTCCAATGAGGACTTTTTAGAGATTGAACCATCACCCACACACACTGCCCCCCCCCCCATATACGCATGCAGACTCCACAGTTAGTAATTTTAAATTCACATTGTGGCTTTCATCTGTGTTCTTTTTACATGTCTTTTCATTTTTTCTTGCATGTTATTATGGGCACCAATATAGACTTTAAAATATTTTTTTCTCAGATGTACAGAACATATTAAGAAAAGCTTCTTTCTTACAGTGTTACTTTCAACATTGTCATCTGTCGCACTATTTGTCTTTTGAAGGGTAGTATTTGTATGAATGCATAATTTACACTGTATGATTTGCAAATAAAGATAAAAGTACTATATTTAAATGTGCCAGTTATGTAAGTGATGTCAGATTTCAGACCATCATCATATGCTGCTTTGGTGAATAAATAATTCATACTGAGAAAAAGTATATATTTTTACTCATTTCCTAAATAGCTAAAGTACTTTGCTAAAGTAATCTTCCTACAGTCTGATTACAAAGATTTGTTTTAAGATTTAAGTATTTTGCCTAACATCTCTGATCATATAAAAAAACCTTCTATTTATGTTATTTGTCTGAGCAAACAGATTTTAGCTAGAGTACAGACTTTTTTCTTTTTTTTTCCTTTAATTGCGGAGAGATTATTGATCTATATTAATGCACCGTCTGCTCCCAAAAGCCAGACCTGTTCTCAGGCTGAATTATTCACTCACATGCAGTGAGTAGGTGAGTTTGTGGAAATGACTGGTCCTTCCTTTGCATTCTCTGTGCCCTATTCTCCCTAACTATTACTAACTATATTTCTATTCTGCTGATGCACAGGAGATCCAAACATAAACTAGGATCTCAAGTTGCTGGAAACTGTGGAAGTGCAGAACAAGAGCAGGAGCCCTATCCTGGAAAGTTTAGTAACCAGATACTACATCATAGAGCTACAAACAGGACAGCCAGTGAGAGATGTGACCGTGACCATGTGTCTATATCTACAAGGGTGACTCCATGATTTACCAATCAGCAAGGGCACAAAAAAACAGTGAATTAAATACCCAGTTTCACTAAATCTAGGGTACTTGAAAACCTTTGCATTTTGATTTGGTAAATGTTTATTATGTGTTTGAAAGAGACCTGTACAGTGCTGTTATGTATGAGTCTGGTAGATGAACCAAGATGAACCCATAGATGGACCACACAGTATTTTTCTAGCTCCAGACTCCACCACATAACTTAAAAGTAGATACACAAACATGGATGCAGATGCAGACAAATTGTGTCTCTGGTAGATGTCCAAACTGTCTGTATGGACAGAAAGGTGTCTGAGCTAGCATACATTCAAAATTAAAAAACAAACAAACACAGGCATACCATATCCTCTTGGCTGCAACACTGCGAAGGCTGCAGCTGCATGATCTATGAAGTGCAATTCATCAGTGAACTGCTTTGCCTTTATACTGTGTGAAGTCCTGTCCCTCTGCAATTTTCCATGTTTTTGCTTTTTATTGTTGCCTCAATTTGCTCCTTTTTTTGAAAGTTAAATCCTTTTTGCCTTCTAACACATATTATTATTTCACACCAAAGTTTGCAAAAATGTACTGATTTCAGCTGAATGCTGTTCAGAACACTTGTGACATGTCTAGATAATCTGGATTATTGTTGTGTTCCTGAATGTTTTACAAGGCCTATTTTGCAGAAGATATCCCTGAATGTATTAAACCCAGTTCCGGCTATGTGTGTCACTCAGGCAGAGTTTTTTAGTACAGTTTAGATTACTGTTACACATTAAAATTTAAAAGACCATTTTTTAAATTTATTAAGAGAATAGCATGTGAGATTGGAAAGAGTCTACTGGATGAAGTGTGCTATCATAGCACTCCCATCATAAACTTCTCCGCAACCTGATTTAGCTTTTCCCTATTCCCTCCTCTCTTCTTACTCATTCTGTTCCACAACTTCATTGATCTCATGAGTAGAAACCTTCTTCTAGTTTCCAGCCTAAATTTATTAATAGCCAGATAATTCCCATTTTCTATAGTGCCAATGTTTCCTTAAATAATGCTTTGTCCTTTTCCTGTGTTTACCCCTATGAGGTATCTACAATCATAGCTCTTCTTTAGCCTCTGTTTGGTTACACTAAACAACCTATGCTCCTCTAGAAGTCTCTTCCTGTACTGAGACTACCCCATGAATAAAGGCTATAGGATTAGGGCCTAATTTAAAATGCAAAGCAAGCAACAAATCAGATCCTATGGAAAACAAGTTGCTTAGAGCCCTGCCTGTTTGTGACTATTGACTGAGCTCTTCCACCTGCTTTAAAGTAAATGACTGATTCTGTTCCACAGGTATCTCAAATGTTTAGATTTAATTATTTGTCTGAAAACTATGGAAAAGAGGACATTACTGAATAGTCATTTTCAATACAGCCAATCTTCTAAAAGCAAATTACTTACAGAAACAGGCAATACATGTAGAACAAAAGAAAGAGAGGAAAGCGTTTATAGACATTTTGTCAGGACCATGAGGGTTGATCGTTGCCTGTCTCCTAGTCCCCTGGGAGTAGCAAGGGCTGGCTGCTCCCTGACACACCAATGCTTTTAGCATGGCTTTACGTGGAGTAGAGTGAGGGGGTGAATGCATGAGTATTTAACAATAAAAATCTGCCTGCACCCAGATCATAATAAGGAATGATTAATCTGCTTTACATTTAAATGTTTGAAAGGTTAAAAATGCTGCTAAGAAGCAGAATCACAGAATCACAGAATGGCAGGGGTTGGAAGGGACCTCTGGAGATCATCTCGTCCAACCCCCTGCTTGAGCAGGCACACCCAGAGCAGGGGGCACAGGAACGCGTCCAGGCGGGGTTTGAATGTCTCCAGGGAAGGGACTCCACAGCCTCCCTGGGCAGCCTGTGCCACTGGTCTGGCACCCTCACAGGGAAGGAGTTTTTTCTCATGTTTAGCTGGAACTTCCTGTGTTCCAGCTTGTGCCCATTGACCCTTGGCCTGGCGTTGGGCACCACTGAAAAGAGTCTAGTCCATGGTCCTGACACCCACCCATCAGATATTTATAAGCATTGACAAGATCCCCCTCAGTCTTCTCTTCTCCAGGCTAAACAAACCCAAGTCTCTCAGTCTTTCCTCATAAGGGAGATGCTCCAGTCCCCTGATCGTCTTCGTAGCTCTCTGCTGGACTTGCTCAAGCAGTTCCACATGCTTAAACTGTGGGGCCCAAAAACTGGGCACAGTACTCCAAATGTGGTCTCACTAGGGCAGAGGGGGAGGATAACCTCTCTCAACCCGCTGGCCACACTCCTTTTAATGCAGCCCAGGATAATGTTGGCCTTCTTGGCCACAAGGGAATGTTGCTGCCTCAGGGTCAACTTGTTGTCCCAGGTCCTTCTCAATAGAGCCACTTTCTAGCACGTCAACCCCTAGCCTGTACTGGTGCCTGGGGTTGTTCCTCTGCAACTGCAGGACCTTGCACTTGCTCTTGTTGAATTCCATGAGGTTCCCCTCAGCCCAGCTCTCCAGCCTGTCCAGGTCTCACTGGATGGCAGCACAGCCTGCTGGTGTATCAGCCACTCCTCCCAGCTTGGGATCATCAGCGAACTTGCTGAGGGGACACTCTGTCCTGTCATCCAGGTCATTGATGAATATGTTGATCAGAACTGGACCCAGTACAGGCCCTGGGGAACACCGCTGTTTAGGTACCTCTATCCAGACTCTGCCCCTTGATCACAACCCTCTAAGCTCTGCCATTCAGCCAGTTCTCTGTCCATTTCACTGTCTTGTGGACAGAATTAGAATTAATAGTCTTCTGTCTGTTCCCTAGTACCTCATCAATACAAAAATGAACTTCTGTTTGAAATCTGTCACTGAGTCAGGGGTAGTTTTCAGAAGCCATACCTGGTTGTTTTTCTATACTTTTTGCTATTCACTGACATAGCCTTATAGATAATAAGCCACAAGGGCTAGTCTATTATCAACTCTTACTGAATGCAGTTGAACTGTAGGTGTAAATTGCTTGGAAGAAGACCAAGTCCAGTTAAAGCAGGAAATAAAACTGCTTGTATAAATTCAAACTTACATAACTAAGATGGGGTTTAAATCAGCATCAGTAATGTTTTCGTTCATTCTTTACTTTACATTCATAGCTCCTGAAATTATGTAGTTCATACACATAAAAAGTAGAAATAGTTGCAGGGACAGAACTGAGTTCTTACTCCTCCTAGCCAAGGAACAAACTCCTGGTGACAGATCAACTTTGTTTTTTGCTTGAGCTCTGTTAAAAAAGTCTGAATCTACACAGCATCTTATGATCAGCAGGTTCTTTGACTTCATTAACTCCTGGGGCAGTGATGGAGGAAAGTGCAAGGTACCTATTCGAGCTCAACTAAATAGCCTCAGGTGGAGCACAAAACCCATTATCATTTTCTAAGTATATTGCAATATATTGCAAAAGGCAGGTAGCAGCTCTGTTAATTGTCTGAGTGGTCCTTGCTTCTGTAGGTGACCATCCTGGGTAGAGAGCTCTACGCCATGACTTACATAGGTGTAGGACAGGATAACAGACTGCTGGGGGGAGTGGGGTGCGTGTCTATGTGTTGGCTTTTCAGTACATGAGAAATTTTTTAATCACGCTTTGGAGGCACATGACCATTAGCTTTACAAGCAGTCCAGGTTCTTATGTTCAGCACAGTGAATTACCCTTCTCAGGCAACATACTGCATTTTCATACATTACAGCATGAGCACTTAGAGCTCCTGGTCTGGATATTATTCTGTATGTTTAATACCTTTGTAGATCTAGTCTCAAAGAACGTACTTTTCCTTACTTGTACACTAGGAAGCAAGGGAAAATTTAAGGTAAAACTTTAATTAAGAGGAAAAGAGAAGGGATAATTTTCATTACACAGTGTTGTGTCATAAATAAACATCTGATGATAAAGAATCACAAAGCAAGGACAGAAAGTTAAAAAGAAAACAAACAAACAACCAAGTCTCATTATAGGGTATCAGTCACTGAACTGTAAAACAGATTTTTTAGTCAGCATGAAGTGTGCAATTAACCTATCTCAAGAGCATGGGAAGAAAATCTAATGACGGTATCAAGGTTTTGGAGAAAAATAATAATAATAAAAAGTCGATGAACTGTTGTAAAAGTGGTTAGTCTAGAGGCACCCAGGTATTGGCCTCCAAATAGGCCTGCTTCATTTTCTGGTATGAAAAACCAGCTCTGGATAGGCATAATGAGGAAAAAAAACTTTCAAAGGTCACCCTGCAGTGTGGTAAGTGTACAATAGCCATTTGCTTAGAAAAGAGACGGACATGATACTGTCTGTAGTCGTAGAACTGTTTTTTGTGCAACTTCATGAAATTATGCATACATGGAAAGAATGCAGAACAGGGGAGACAGACGTACAGAATTTGCAAACAGAATTTGATGGGGAGAAAGGATGTTGTCCGTTAACAGTACAAACAAAGAAACAACTGTAGAAAAGGTTTTGTGGATAAAGTTAGAAGAAATTTGTGGACCCTGATAACCTCTGCTTATGTTCTGAGTGGGAACGAGCTGCCTTTCTGTGCAGTTTCCAAAAACTTTATATCAGTAATATAGTAGAAAGAAGAATGGTGATGAAGCAGAGTGTTTAAGTTATGTAACTGCTGTTTACATAGTGAGGCAGAAAAAATCAGAAGAAAAAATCACTGTAAAATAATACCATATTCAATACCATTGAATATACACTTGATGTGTATATTCAATTAATTAGTACAGTCTTCCAAAAAATAATGGAATTAATAATGATATATTGAAACAAAGCAATCCCCTCTTGAGCAATTTCTTCTGGCAGATGAAAGACAAGAAGCCACTGAACAGCTTGGTGGGTGTTGTTTCTGCTATAAAATATGTGCTAAATGACATTATTAATGGAGTTAGTTTGAAATGATAGAGTATTGTGCAAGCCTATTCTGGATTTGACATTAATTTAATTTTGAAAAATATCCTGATTTTGATACTGGCTTTCACATATGTTTCAAACAATCCAGCTGGCAGGGTGACTTGTAGTACATACAGAAAACCTGTAGACAGGACTGGAGGTAGGTTTTTAGCCCTCTACAATGACTCTTTGTTGTTGAGACACCTTGTCCGTGGCAAGGTGATGGAAAGAAATGTAGTTCACTTCGAGGATGCCACTTCAGTGTCATTTTAAACCTTTTGTCTTTGTGTTTCATCATAGACACTCTGTAGAGCTCACATACAAGCATATAACAAGAGTTAATTACTGCCTTGAAGAACTTATATTTCAATCGAATCTTTAAGGAAGCTACTAACTAAAAAATGTGATTGAAGTAATGCTGGTACTTACCCTTTAGAAAAACATTTTGAAGAAGTATAACATGCATCCAATGTAGATTTCAAAGTATTTTGCTTATAAAACCAATTAAGTAAGTTAAAACAGTAAACCAATTAAAAAATACATATTTATTAGAGAAGTCGTTGGATACAATGCCTCTGACATGAAGACTTTAGCTCTCAAAATTTTGAAATTAAATTAGAAATGTTATCCAATTTAATCTAAATTTAAATCTGTAACTGAGTCAAATTTTAGACTTTTAAAAGCTACTTGAATTATATCGTTCCCTCTTGTGACATTTGTAATTGAAAAGGAGGTGTATAAGTATGGGTTATATTGTAAGATATTTTATAGCTAGGTACTTTATATTGTTTTAAATTATGTCTCTTGCAGGAAGCTGTCAAGTGGTGGGCAAACACTAACATTTTTGACTGAGTTCCTGCTCCAGTTTCACTAGGGACTAAATACTTTTGAATTAATTTTTTGTAAGCTACCAACTATGGGTAAGAGACGGTGGGCTTAAAAATTTTTGTGTACAACAGGTGAAAGGGATTCAACTTGAGACTGATCTTTACTTATTTTACATCTTCTTCAGGGTGGATTATAAAAGCAGTGTTCATGAGAGCATAATTTTATTTCTTTTTTTTTTGGCTGAGCTACAAAAGATGCTGCTTTGCCCTTTGGAAGGCAACCTCTATTTCGAGAGCCAGAGGTCCTGAGGTCTGTTATTGGTGCCACTTGCATTCATTTGGCTGGAAATTAAAATAAAATAAAATAAAATAAAAGAGTTGAGAGAAATTTGACTTTTAAAGCCTTGAGATGGCCTTCAATGGGGCAGGAAGAGGCCAATTATCACAGCATTTTGCAAGGCTCCTCCCATCTCCTTTTTGAAACGGCAGTCAAAAGACCCAGATGCCAGGCTGAAAATACTCTCCGTTCATCATTTACTTTTTGTGTGTGTTCTTCTTGCAGCTGTGCTGGCAGCATTAAAGATACCTCACAGCTATTCACTAGATTACAGCCTGATCCAATGCACACAGAAGCCTTTTCATTAATTTCTGTGGCTTTAGATCAGGCCTGGGGACTGTGCCTCTGCCCTTTTTTGGACTGTTATGTCTTCTGTTCTTAGATAACACTTTTTTACTAATTTTATTAAGTTTAAGCATAGGTTATATATTCACACAGAAGTACAAAAATGCATTTACATTATACTGTTCTGGGCTTTCATGTTTAAAAATCCCGAACCCTCCATCCACAAGGAAGCAATTACCTAGTTACAGTCCTTTCTGTCTCTGTATGACTACATAGTGTAAACTGAACAGACAAATAAACTATAGGAAAAAAGTTTGCACCGAAAAGATGCTGAAAAAATCCTCTCTATGGTTTATAAAAAAAGAGGGATGGTGGAGGCAGGAGAGGAAGGCAATCTACTCAGAAGACATTCAGAGAAGGCAGAGCCAAAGAATGTAAGATCTCATTAAAATAAAATTTCTAAAGGAAGGCAGAACAGAAAAACAACAACAGAATTAAAAGGTGTTTTCAGTGCTGCTGCTGCTGAACACAAATGTTTAAAATACAAAGCTCAGACTGGCACGAGTATATTCAGTAGCAAAATCAGAAGGACTATTTTAAGAGAAAATTTGAGCCAGAATTCTTTGAACCCTGGATCTACCTCTTTATTAACATACACTATCCTCTGATGCAGAGCCCACCTGTCACAATGCTAATTCCATACAGCTGAATACTTAATGATATAGAAAATCGTGTCTACGTTCAGACTTTGCCATGTTTTTTACTAGTGTAGATGTAGACTGTCACCTATTCACTTGGTCCTCTAGACCCTGAAGATGCTCTTTAGTAGGCCCTAGACATAGAAAATAGAAAATTGAGACTCTGTGAACAGAGGCCTCATAACAGCCAATTTGTTTAGTATCTTCATTACCTTCTCACCAACATTTTCTTTACCCAGCTCTTGTAAATTCAGTCAGGCATGAGCCATTTAGTTGTGGGTCATAAGCTGATACCATTTTGCAATACATACCAGACAAGATTGCAGGAGACTACATAATGGGTTGGCTGGTATTATAGCAGTATAACTGGCACCCATCTCAGTCAGTCTGCCTGAAGGGCTAATGATAGTGTGTCATGGGATACCATGAACTGACAAGATTATACAAGCAATTCTCTGCTGGCAGTGTAGAATTCAAAAGGCTTTTGTAGATGAAATATTAGCACACTATGAATTTCTTTCCACTTGTCTGCTTTCAGCTACTTAAATGGCTAAGCACTGGGCCAATGTAGAATGCCAATTTTACATTCCTATTTTATTTTATCTGGGATTGCAATGGATTGACCATGGCTTGCTGTCAGGTGTCCATCAAGGCACTCTCTCACTCCCTTTCCTTGGTGGAACAGGGGGAGAAAGTAAGATAAAAAACTTGTGGGTTGAGATCAAAGCAGTTTTGTAAAGAAAAGAAACAGATGTGTGTGGAAACAAAAGAAAACAAAAATTTTTGTTTTCTACTTTCCATCACCAAGCAATGTGCAACTACTTCCCAGAAGTAGGGCCTTAGTACACATAGTAGTCACTTCAGAAGACAGAAGCCTAGTAACGAAGGCTGGCCATCCTTCTCCTCCTCTCTCTTCACTTTTATTGCTGAGCACAACATCATATGGTGTGGAATATCCATTTGGTCAGTTTCAGTCAGCTGTCCTGGTTATGTACTCTCCCAGCCTCTTACTTGCCTCCAGCCTACAGGTCTTTGGAGGGGGACTGGTGTTGGAGACACAGTCTTGATGCTGTGTGAGCACTGCCCAGCAGTAGCCAAAACACTGGTGTGTTTTCAACGCCTTTCTAGCTACAAATACAAAGCACAGTACTATGAAGGCTGCTGTGGGGAAAGTTACTCGCTCCCAGTCAGACCCAATATAGTGATGGATCAAAAACTAATTATTACTGCATTTTTTGAACTAAAATATGGATGGATGTGTCCTTCAAGTCAGTATGAATGCACTTGTTTACATGCAAACATGTCCCAGAGAATGTTAGATGTGTGCTCCAGTTACTCATATTGATGTACTTTTCCCCTAGTTCCTGAGAAAGGAAAAAATTACTTTCAAAGTATTGTAAGTTCACACCTAAAGAAGTCTCCAAAATTTTGAAGCTTTTATTTAGATTTCTGTCATCAGTAAAGCCTACCCAGAAAACTTAAGAAAAAATTTTTCATTGTATTCCTAAGATACTTTGCTCCCAAATGAGACAAAAAATAATTAGCAAAAATACTTATTGTGTGTTCAATAAACTCTAGCATCCAGAAAAAATAGAGCCATGCTGTATTTTTTTCATAATTTGTTGAAGTTATCAGAACAAGGATGAAACTTGGAAAAAGGCATGGATGGGAATTGAGAATGGCTGGGGAAAATATAGACAAAGAGGGGACAGATTAAGATAATATCCTGCTCTACCCTGTTGACATTTCTGTTCTTCCATTGACTTTTTGTGCCGTCAAACAAGTCACCTAGTGCCTGCCTCCCTTCAGGGTTTACCACTCTTGCTGGATGCTCTTAACTCTTCTGTAGCCTCCATGGATCTGATGATCCTTGTAACTTGGATTCACTGATATGGTTATGAGCTAGAGAATGAATTTTGTTTCCATTCATGTTTTCTTACTGAGAAAGCAGATTAAAACATCCAGAAGGTGACATTCGTCTAGGGTATCCCAAGCAGCTCAGAAGTTCTGATGCCATCTCCTCTCACATTTCTGTGATGGAGTCCCAGGTGACCCAGTGTAGAATGGAAAACCATCAGAAAATCCTAGCAGTTTTTGTGGAAGCATGTGTAGTGCCAGATATTCAAGATACAGATGTCCCTGACTAACTCTATAATGAAGTCAAGCCTTTGTTTTTAGTTCATTCACTGTGTCTAAAATATTCCTTCAAGTAGTATGAAAACTTTAAGCTTGAAGGATGATCAGTAAGTATGTATATAACAGAGGTGGGGTTTTTTTCTTAAATCTTTCACCCAGTTTTGATTCTTTTTCTTTGTCAGGCTGTTCTGGAATTTATTTTTAATATAAATTCTCCATCCTCCTTTCTAGAAGATAAAAGTCAATGTGGGAGTTACACTCTTAAATAGGATCCTTGAGGTATGAGGAAGAAGTGTCTTGCTTTTATGACATGAAAAATGTTGTCTAGCAGCATCAAAATCAAGCACAATCATTTATCTTAACACTTCTCCTATACAATAATCCAGGGATACAAAATTATGTTTAAGGACATAGGATTGATTAACTCTCCATGGTTTGTGCTTCTTTAAATTAAAATAACATTAACACACAACACAAAGAGGATTGCGCTTTTTTCACCTTGGATTGTGGCAGTAATTTGAAGATGGTCTTTTTATAGATGATTCTTTTATCAGAGTGGAAAAGGAAGAAAAGCAGCAGGGAAAATGGTATCCCAGATTGACTTTAATGGTTTTATTATTTTATAAAACAATAAAGGCTAGCACCTTTTACAGAGGGTCAGAGATGAGATGTTGACAAATTATTCACGTTGGATAATTAAAAGCAGATCTCATTCCTCTAGTGTAAATGACTCTCTTCCTTCATTGTTGTAGTTTTTCATTTCCAGCATAAATAATTGTCAATAAAAGAGGAGAGGGAAGGAAGAACTAGCATCAAGATCCTGAAATGTTCCACAACAAAAAAAGCACCAGTGAAAGGAATACGTTCTAAAAAGATATGGCACAGAGACTGCTTTGCATTGGCAGAAGGGGAAGAACAGGCAAGTAAAAAAAACTACATAGAAAGAAACAGAAGGTGATTTCTGTAATAACTCTTGCAACTGGCAATAATCTATATTATTCTCTTTGTGCCTTTCTTCCATCATGCGGGAAAAAACTAGACATGAACAAAACATTTTCAGTAAGTTTAACATCTCTCCATCCCTAAGCACATTTGGGAAAGCTGAAATGATGCTCAAAATCAAGCCATGGAGGGGGCAGAGTGGGGAGGGCATTGTAGTTGTGTGTGAATTCAAAGGAGGAAATATCTGGAAAATCCAAATATTCAGTTCTGGTATTTTCAAAGTATTGACTTGTTTCAATGCAATGCATGTTTTCAATTCAAAATTAATTTGAATGTAAACATTAAAAAGGATTACATCCCCCCAGATTAAAGAGAGACAAGTATTTCTGTTCAAACCCTCAGATACACAGAATTTTTGTTCCATTTGCCCAGCAAACAAAAACATCTCCTTCTTTCCCCCGACAATCCTAGTGCCAGCATTTCAAGAGTGCATGCATTGTATGGCTCCTTCTGCTTACAAAGCTAATAGTTTTCTTGCAGGAAGGGAAAACAAGAACACAAGCCACCTCACCCCTACACACTTCTTCTTTATTTTGTGCTAGACAAAAGGATCACTTTGTTCAACTACTTAAATCTTGCACTGAATAGACAAGTCACTGTGGGGAAGTGGAGTCTGCAGTATGCTGTCTGAGCCTAATACTCTAAATCCCTTATATTAAGTACACCAGTAGCAACTAAACAAATATCCACACAGATGTCATGCCATTCTGCTGAGCAGTTTTATTCCATTTATAAATGAAAGAGCAATCCCTTGACTGCTTGTCGTGGCAGGTGTCTGCGTATTTAAATGCTGGTCAGTTTTAAATGGAACACGTGTATTTAACTTTCCCAGCATGTCTAAAGCTTTTAAAGCCCATCACACTGATGCTAAAATAATAAGGGCCAGCAGCCTGGTGATATGATTGCTTTTTTATTGCTCAGTTTCTGCTGAGAACTCATTTTAATTCCAAAGGTTATGGCTTTTAAAGCAGCGTTACACCCATTTCCCTCCCCCAAACTGAAGCTGAATCAAGAAGGGACAAAAATGAGAGCTGAAAACGTATGTTAACATGGCAATCCATCCTCTGATCCTTCTTATTTTTGGTGTGCCTTGTAGCCACTCTTCCCAGCAAAGATCGAGAGTGTCTCACTTAAGCAGATGTCAACTGTTATGAAATTGGCAGATGGACGATTAAGATTTTTCAAGATAAAAACATAAATAAAATGCAGGCAAAAAGAGGGAAAGCATGCAATAACTAATCGCTGTTACTGTCTTCTTGCTTCTGAATTTCACTGTCAGAGGAAGGGTTTTGTCTACCAATTGCTTATTGTTAGCTATGGCAATTGTAATACAAGAATACTAAAGCAGAGGCAAATGAATAGACATAGTATAAAACGAAGTTTGGTGCAATACCTTCTAAATAGTTTAATGGAGTTATTATGTTCCTTGATAGAAACATATTGCTTCTGTTTCCACCAAGGTTAGTCTTGCATGATACTCAGAGAAGTAGCCATTAAATACACGGTTTTGAAGAACTCACCCCACGTCCTCAGAACTCATCGTACAAGGAGGCAGCGAAACAGAAGAATGATGTAGCCGAGAGGCATGGGGGTCCAGGCTGGATGGAGCCTTTTTACAAAGGACTGTAGCATATCATGCATGTATATGATAAGGGGTTAGAGGTGACGTATCTATGAAATGAGCTTAATGAAGGTAACACAGAGTTAAACACCTTTTAGGAGGAATCATCACACGGATGTAAATTATGAAAATTATATTGAGAAGGAAAGGAGTAATTGTCCTAGCTGTATAATTGTTACGTTTTTACACTTTGTTTCATACAAAAGGTCATGTCTTTAAAGTTCTTTCTGTTCGAAGGGACGCTCTTTCAATAAACTCAGTCTAAATTGCTTGAAGCTCCCAACGGGACACTGGCACTTTAAAAACCAAGCTTTTATGTCTACTTTGCATTTTTCATCTTTCTTACCAAATTCAGAATAAATCTTTCAACTTTTGTTATGGGGTAACAGTTATGATTAAAACCATAAGCAGGAGCTGAATCTTTCATTTTGTAATAGAAATAGACAACAAATCCTGGAGTGGGGCCCATCTGTGCCATATTCTACATTGATGGGACAGCAAGGTTTCTGACAGATGTGACACTGTTACCAACAATTCTAAGAATAATCAGGACCACAGAAGTATGAAAAAGAGCTGAGGTTGAGGGATAGCAAAAGATATAGAAAATACTTTTAAATGCCCTAAGCCAAAGAAGCTAGTCAATTATCGGAAAAGAAAGAGACATCCAGGTGGATTTCTAAGCATGGGTTTTCAACCATAGACATTGAAAAGATTCTGGGATGGTACGAAAAGGGAAACTAATGCATATATTTTGTTTATTTGTTTGATAAGTTCAAGAGGAGCAGAGGAGTTCTCGTTCTTGTGCTAATAGTAAATCAAGGAACTACTGCAACTGTTTTCTTTACTCTTTCCTGTACTCAGAGAAGTAGATCCTTACCTGAAAGCTGTTCTGAACGTACCTTCTGATGGAGGCTTGGGCAGATCATCCACTATTTTCAAGGTCTACAGCAGAGTCCCACGGGAGAGGAACTGGGAAAGCAGTCTATGCTCAGGTGTGTTTATGGGAGCCTGAGCTTCAGGAGGAAGAGATCAGATCCTGCAGAGACCCTGCTAAATTGGAAACCTGTGAATCACCAAGTCATTGTTCTTTACCACAGGCTGGACTCCCATTAGGAAATATGGAATCAGTTTCTAAAGAACTGCCTATCCTTCAGTTTATTGTTGGTAAGTGAATTGTATATTTGAAAAGCTCTTGTAGAACAGAAGTGGCAGAGATATGTGTGGTTATTTTATTGCAAAGAATACAATGAAACTGTAAAAAAAGATATAAAGATAGCACGTGATCGAAGTTGCCGGATGATTTCCATGCCAGGAGACAGTAAGGGGACTGAGAGTCTTCAGCTGGAAGAAGCGATAACTGACATATAATAATATGAAAGGAATAATGAAAATGCAGCAAAAGCAAGTGTAACAGACAGAGGGCATAAAGTGAGATGAAAAAAATAACAGAAAATAAGCATGAGAAGGATCTTTTTGTGACTTATATTGTGACATCCTTTGTCCTAAGAAATTCAGGGACCAGGGGCAGGTTTTATCTTGGGAATATAACCCTGGGAAAAAACTTATTTCCATCTTCTGCTAAGCACAGACTGCTCACAGCCATTTCTATTTTCCTTAATGTGAAATTGCAATGCCTGTTAGAAGTAGGCAGGAGCAGCCTGTGGAGAAACTTCTCATATTTTGTATTCCAAGAAGTGTTCAATTTATCCATAAGTCAAGGTTAAGTACTTCTGAGGAAATATGTATAGGCATTGTATGTTTCTGTAAAAGGTAAGGTGCTTATACCCTCAAGCTTTGTTTTGAGGACACTTTTTTTTTCAAATACTCCAGCTTTGTTGAAATGGAATGTCTTTTTTTTTTTTTTTTTACCTGCTACCAATTATTTACAATGCCAGAACTAGCACAATTCAAAAGGAGAAATCTCTAGTTTGTAATTCAGAAGATCTGCCTACTGAAGTTTATAAGCTTTGTGATTATGAGTATCACAAACCCTAGGGTTCACTTAACTACCCATGGATTTCTTCAATGTAGAGACATCTGACCAAATTAATCTGAGTTTCTTTTTTGAGTCAGTGGAAGATTAGTCAATAAACTCAACAGAACTGAGGTCTAAGAAGTTTATCTCACCCTAAAGTAAATACATTTGTGCAGATTAATCACATTCAACTCTATTGGCTGTATTGATTAGACTACATTGACCATAGTGGAAGCCTAAACAGCCAGCTCAGCTGTAGACAGATATATTTTATAACCTATAAAGAGACGAAATGAATCCCATCCCCAAATTCCATGTTCCAGTCAACCACCACAGAGTCAGTTTTCCAATAGTTTTTGTTTATTGACATAGATTTCAAGTACTTTGCATATCTAAGCCCAAGACAAGTTGTGACTTAGTATCATACAAATGATATTAAATTCTGTTCAGGAATAGCCAATCCCTGCATAAAGCTTATTCTCATTCTTCACTATATACTTCTGTACTCTTATGATCTGCTGAAATAGAAAATATGACATGATTTAGCAATGAGACTCTAAATGACCATTATAAAAAAGAACCCAAACAAACAAACACAAAACCCCCCAGACCAAAACCCCTTAGGATTATGTATAGAATGCACTTAACAAAATATTGCAATGAATAACTGATTTTATTTATAACCATGAAGAAACTGAATAACAGTTTTCTCGAGTCATCAGAAAGCTGCAAGTGAGCAGAACCACTCACTTAGGGTCTCAACTGTCCCTTCAGCCAAGCTCCTTTGCTCCTGTGCTCTTCCTCTCCACACTGGAGGTGAGAAAAAGTTAATTTGTTTATCAGCTGCCAGCAGCACCCAGCAGTGAGCTAGGGCCACAGCAAACCAATGTTTGCATTCATTAATTGTGGCTGTTGTTTTGTAATACATAAATGCATTTTACTGTTTCCCATCAAACTACATTTTCCTAAGTCATTTTTCTAAGGGAAGTGTGTGAGACTGTGCGTGTCTGTGTGCAAACATATGTGTACAACATCACCTAACACTCCCCAAAATATTACTCTTGTTCAACTGCAGTTCCTCTGAAAAAAAACCTGTCTGCAAAAACTCATATATACCAAAGCAAACTCTCAGAGTATTTTTAAAATTAAGATGATAAAAACCTCTGTGGCAGCCACTGTTTCCTTATTCTGGTATTTTATAGTTGTCTTTTGTAAAATTTGGTTCAGTTTCTCCTGTTGTTTGAACCTATGCTGAGTAAGAGAGAATATTATGTGATTTCAGTGACAGGAGAGATATCTTGTTATTTATAAATAGTTTTGTCACTATATATTTAAATGAATGTTGTTTCTGCTAGTAAACTAGATCTTCCAAATATATACAATCCAGAAACTACTACAAGACAAATTCTAAGTCTACATAAATTCCTTATACATGTGGGTCTCTTCCTCTTATAAATATAAGAATCCTATCTCCCTTTGGCAAGAAGACTTGTCCCTGTTACGGTCTGGTTCTCTGGATTACAAAAGTTGCACCAAAAATAAACCCGGTTCCTAGGACTTTTTTGTGTTCTCTTTGTAATAAATTTCATTTTTCTCAGTATTAAGAGCAGGGCACAGGCTTTCTACAGAAGACCTAATCTAGACCCTCCAGCCCCAGAAGCAGTTGTTTCTTATTTTCTGCTTCATTTCAAAATCTCACATAACACCTTTTGATTCCTCAGCTCTCCTAAGCATGTGGAATCCCAGGAAACTGGTTAGACACTTGTTATCCTTGCCGATGATGTTTGCACTCTGGCTTGTGCAGTCAGCTCCTGGAAGAAAGTCTCAGAACTGATATCTCCTCTGTGCCTAGTGGCTAAATCTTAATGTGTCCTACTGTTGGAAAGGGCATGACTTTGCCACATTCACTCATTATAAGGTAATTCAGAGAGTATTTAATCCAAAGTCCCTGATGACGATCTCTTAATGCTTCTTGCAGCACAACATGTTTCTCAGACCTGCAGTTCTTTTGTGAAATATCTTTTGCCATAGTATTAATTGCTGAGGCCTGTGAATGGAAAGACAACTCTTCATTGTAAGTACTCTTTTTTCTAGAAGTTACCGCTTCTGAAGTAAAATTCACTTGACATTTTTTCCTTTCCTAACTTTACATTCCTCAAATTCTTAAAATATTTGTTTATACAAATGGAAGAGCTGTTCTGTCTAACAGAAAATTTGACAAAAAATTTTTTTTAAGATTACCTTAAAGCCCAGCTAACCCTGGAGTACACACTAACATCACTTAGGGAGAAACTAAGATAACCTTTTTTTTTGTTCATTAAGAAACTGAGAGCATTTGGGTGAATACTATCCTAATCTCAGCAGGAACCTTAGTATCATTCATCTATGAGAGGAAGTATCATAAATTATTCAAACTGCAAATAGCCAAGAGTACCATAACACATGATTTTTTTTTTGCATGGCTCATCCCTCCCCATAAGTCAATCAAGTAATCTAATACTTTTCCTATGACTATTTATTCTTCCTCAATGACCAAACAATCTAAAAGACTTTAGAGTCAATAGCTGGATATTAAGAACTATAATTTAATGTTAAAAAAGAATGCCAGTGGGAATTTCATAAAATTCTCAAGGGGAATGTATAGCAAGTCCCATAGGATACTTATCACAAAGGAATTTCAGGGTGAATATGTTATACAACTTTTTTATTTTGCTGTTGGCATAAATAAAATGAAATATGCTTAGAGTTTTGAGAAGGTCTTGAATTCATAGGAAATCATGACTTGATGGCAGTAGATGTAGACACTTCTATATATAGCAATAAAAGCATGGAGTTAAAAATTAGTGGAATACTAGAGACAAATTCAGGAAACCTAACATCTCTTTTCTGTTTGATTTGTATAATATCACAAATTAAATCTTGTCTGTCTTTCCTATCACAACTATTTTCTATTAAATTTGTGGTTTTGTGAAAATTGCTTGACTTCTGGGCCATTCTTCATCTACCTCCCTGTCTAAAGAGTGTCTTCAGATACATCTCTGTGTAGAGAAGCTAACAAGTTTTCTACCTCATCATGTGGCTGAGCTTTGTAGTTGTGACTGTAACAGAGCTATTAGGATATTTTTTCCTTTTAATCTTCTACTATAATTTAGTCTATTCCAACCATTTATGATATTTGCTTTTTCCTATTTCCTTCTTTTTCTCCCTGGCATGGCACTTCCAAGAACTGACAACAGTCTCTGTCTAGTCTTAACAGTGTCATCCCAGCAGAGATCTCAAATTGACCTTGTACTTGCTTGCTCTGTAAATGTCCTGGCAGAAGCTACAGATCCAGAGACAAACTTGGAGGGTGGGGGGGTGGGGGGGTGGGGGCGGTTTGAGGCAAAGGAGGGGTATTTCTGATATCTTTCTGAATGTAAGAAAGATGTGAACTAATAGCTGTGTCTGGGTGAACTACTAATGAGTGAAAACTACCCACTGTATTTTCACTCACAGCTATCATACTGTCTTTACCATACATGTGGCTTTGCAAAGTCATGTGAGAAACATGGAATATGGAAAGAAATTTGGGATAAAACCTCCACTACTTATATTAATAATTTATGACCACTCTGCCTTCCAGTGCCGTATGTTCTCTACTCAAAGACATTTCCCTTCCCCTCTAATTTTCACAGGCAGTCTTTATCTGTCCATCTGCAATGCATTTCTCCTCCATTAAGTTATTATAATATGCAACCATAAAGATAATGCAACTGTAAATTATTGCATTAACATTCCAGTCATCAACGCAAAAATTCAGACTGAAAAAAGATGGAAGCTATTTTACCTGGGAATGTGTCATTTCATCAGCAGAATATTCTTTTTCAAAATGGTTGAAAAGCACTTGAAATGGCCATTAATATTGTTCAGAAGTACTATCCTGACATGTTCTGCTTTTGTATTTGTTCACATGTATCTCAACACTCAATCTAGAGGAAAAAAATGGAATAGAATAGAATAGAATAGAATAGAATAGAATAGAATAGAATAGAATAGAATAGAATAGAATAGAATAGAATAGAATAGAATAGAAAAGAGTTCCGTGGGAAGGAACCTAAACCAACCGTCTAGTCCACCTGCCTAACTACTTCAGGGTGGACTAAAAGCTAAAACATGCTATTAAGGGCATTTTCCAAGGGCCTCTTAAACACTGATGGGCATTGACCACCTCTCTAGGAAGCCTGTTCCAGTGTTTGACCTAACTTCTCAGTAAAGAATTTTTTCCTAATATTAAATCTGAACCTATCCTGATACAATTTAGAATATTTCCCATGCAAAATTAGGATAAATAATTTTGAAAATTCTAATTAAAACCTAGAAATTGAAAGAAGGATGCTGTAAAATGCATAGTATGGTGTGAAGTAATAACGAGTTGGATTCATAATAAGGGTCAGATTCTATCAGCATTCCAAATAGTAAAAAACTTTAAAAATTATCAACAAGTTAAACTATTGATCAGTCTAGGTTAGATGTTTCTGCTTCATCAGTTATCAATAGCAGGTGCATCAAAAAAAGTCTCAAGTAGTGTAACCTTTCACTAGACATATCATCCCCAGTTCCAGCAATCATCAGCTTAGAGATGTCTTGAACCAGAAATGACCTCTAAATGACTTTTTTCAGAAGCCACTTAACATGTCCTAATCAAACAAGCCGTGCATGTCTTGATATTTTGTCTAAATATATGGAAGCACTGTGAGCTTAGAAGAGTTTTGATGTGTGTTCTGCAGGAAATTTTGAGCAGAAGCCCACAGAGGCATTTTCAGATGAAAAAACGCTAACTCCAAATCTTGACAGCAGAAATGTTACTCATGCTCATACAAGAATCAAAACATCTTGCTTCTTTGAGAGTACACCTTGCAAATGCAAATTCTTTTTTTTTTGTGGGGGGAGGGTCAGTAAGAATTGCTGGGTACGTCCCCTGCCAGGTTTCTTGCAAAAGTTACTGCAGTCTCCTCCTCACTGGTTTAAGAATGAAACTGGCCTACTAACAGAAACAGCCAGAAGCCCTCTGAAATAAGAAACCTAGATTTCTTTTAAATAAAATATTTCTATTTGGAAAATAGTAGTTTTCTATTTTGGAAATATAAATAAACTAGACTTTCTATTTAAGCCTTTTTTGGTTTTTTGTTTCCTGAACTAAATATTTTCATGACAGGCTTTCAGGAGAAAAAACAAGAAAACAAAAAACATGTGACAAGAGGACAGGACAGAGTAAACTCTCTATTTGGTGATGTTTCTGATCGCTGATCCAGTGATCACTTCTGATCACTGGAAGTTCTTATCTGATAGGCATATTTACGGTGCAGGCTGAGCCCCAGAGGTATGGTCTGAACCTTATTAAGTCAGGTGATGAATATGTGGCATGGTACCTCCAAACTCCAGGCACTGATAGACAGTGTGCACCTTTTTCCCATGTGAAGCAAGTGAAAAGCAAGCTAATACTTTAATAAGCTTCACTTCATTCTCTTTTTGACAGGTTTCAGGTCACTATAGTTACAAGCCATTTATATAATCTTTTGGAGAGAGAGACCATAAGATCTAGCAAACAGAATATTCTTTCTTTTCCACAGAACATTAGGATAAAAACAATCAAGCCAGCATTCATATCATCCTTTCTTTATATGAATGAATCACCTGCCACATCATTGTCTCTTTGAGATATGACAGTGTTAACAACCTTCTTTCTGCAGCAGAGGAAAAAGATGTACAAATAAGTGATGCCACTGGTTAGCAGAAAAACCATACACTGCATTCAAAATTCTTGGATCCTGATTCCCACAGTGATCAGCAAAAGCAGCGCTCACCACCTTGAGTTCAAACTTTTGGCCAATGGCCAAAACCCCCACCAATCTTCTTATGAAAAAGGCAACCAGCACACTGTCAATGAAGACTTATGCAGTATAAAATTGCAATGTAAATGAGAAGTTTTAATGATATCAGTGGCTTAATCCCAAGCTGCTTTAATAATGTACTTTTATTTTATGTAGATAACACACTAATGTACATAAATAAACTATAATAAACACACTAGAGAGCTGAGGAAGCAAATCCTTTCAACAGTTACAGGGTTCTTACCAGTTGGCAGGAGGTGTGACTGAGGGTAAAGCTTCCAGAGCCCAAGAAAAAAATGTGTCTATAACACTTCAGAATAAATAAGCAAACAAAAATATCTGAGATCTTTTCTAGCTTCAGTGCCAAGACCCTGCAAGTTACATCTACAAACTTAAAATAAGCATTTATGTTCCTTATTAAAAACTCTATGTGTCTGGAGTAAGTGTCCTTCCCTGTAAGCTTCGTTCTCATCAAAATTCACAACAACGAAACCTCTCTTCTCTTCTTTTTTTTTTTCCCTTTTTTTTTCCCCTCAAAGAAAGCAAGAAGTCTCATTTTTTAATACCCATTCATAAACCAATACACTTCCAAATATATGTGGAAGACTGGAGGGACTCATATCCAGAAGTTCTGTGGTAGGTTGGACACTGTCCTGTGATAAAACCTAGTAAGAGGTCAAATACTGAAGCATCTGCTCATGATGCTACAGGTTTCATTTAATTTGTTTATTGTCACATAGAGAATGTCTCTTCCTGTAATGTAACCACAGGTGGGTGGTCAGAATGTGTTTCCATGAAGGAGCAGTCATTCAATGACTGTTCACCTCACCAGGCATGGAAGAAAAGCCAGGACATTTGCTTCTAAGCTGATTCATTTCAAACAGGAGGAAAACAGTGTTGTTATACTTTTATTTGTAAATAATTAAGCTTCAACATGTTATACCGAGCATTGTGCAGGGAGTACAGAAAGATGCAGTGTGCTCTTACTTATGTCTGGAGACCTTAAATTGAGATCAGTGCAACCAGCACCATTCATCCCATTAACCTGCTGTTTCTGTTTACATAGCCTTTTCCTTAAGTCAGTAATTTTGAGTTGCAGCAGATAACAGTTACCTTATAACTAGCTGTTATACATCCACCCCCTCTACAAAATATATCCCCTTATTCTCATGTCAGTTTCTTTAAAACATCTGGCATAATCAGTGGTGTTGGCTGACCAGATATTGACATTTCTAGGTGGAACTTTTCTTACTAATATTAAAAGTATCTGAACTACTTTGATTCTAGAAGGAGGCAAATAATTTTATAATAAAAATCTTTTTACCCTTATTTCTAGGTCCTTGGTCCAGGAGGGTCCATCTGATACTGGGATAACTCCATTTAAAAAAATGAAAAAAATGAGAAGAAACAAAAATCTATTGAGAACAAAAATAAGCAGAGGAAGACAGAGAGTGCAGGGGACTTAAGGAGAGGCAGTGTTGGTGACTGTCACAGATAGTGCTCTCAGTTCCTCAGGCACCTCAACATGAAGTTATTAGGTTATTTTTATAAGTGTTAGAGTACAACACTGATTGAAAAAGTAGTTTAAGGAGGATAAGGATAACTCCTGTTTCCAGAATTCTAGCAGTATTATTGATGGATCTGCATGAATCTCTGTATCTATATGCTCAAGTTGAAATTGCACAGAGTTGTCACTGCTGGTTTGCACTGCAGAACTAATATGCAGTGCTAATAATAAGGGCTTTGGAAGAATAGGTTCCCTGTAACATGAAGGTCAGGAAAGTAACCTTACAATGACATGCAGTCATTCTTTTGCTTTCACACAGTAGCTGCTCATAAACCAAAATCTAGCTTTGAGCTGTACTAGGAAACTTTTCCTTTTTTTCTCTATCCACTTTTATTTTCCAATGTGTCTTGCTTTTAAATTTCATTATTCAGTTACAGATGCATACAGTCAGTGCTTCATTATTTCAGGACAACAGTCACTCTCTAATTGTTTCATGTCTGATGAGCATTTCAGTGATGGATGACCTGCCACACTCTACAGAATTTTGCAGCTGAAAAATAGATTCAGGTTTAAGGCAAAGTACGCCACAGTCTAATATACACCATCTATTAAGACTCTAAGACTTTTGCTTTATCGTTCTATTCTTGTTCATTTTTTATATACAGTGATCTCAGATGAACTCTTTTCTCATTTACTTTCCAGCATAAGTGTAACTCCTCTGCCCTTTTCAGAGATATGGTGGTTTTATGGGAAAGTCAGTGTCAAAATTATTCACTTACCTGATTCTAGGGAAGAGCAGATTCAAAACTTGGAAGGGTCTGAATCAGTACTTTTCTTCTCCAGAGTGAGATTTTCCACTTGAATAAAATTTAGGGTGACAAAATCCTGGGATTAAAAACAAAAAATAATTAAAAAATAAAATCTCCTAATGTTTTTACTAGATTTGTCTCTTTGGAAATGAAGTGAGTTACTTGGATGGTCCAGCAAAAACTGATGGAGTGACACTGTCTCAGCAAAGAGCTACTAATGGCTGTTAGCCAAATGTCAGTCCTTGTGGGTTTATAACAATCTACATTATTTTTAAAGGATTTAGCATATTTTCTTGTCCGTCCTCTTTTATCTCACTCTAAAATCTTGTCTGATTTTACTTTACTCTGCAATTTTATTTACCTCTAAGCTGTACCATATTGGGAGCCTACATGCAAAAGTTGTTGATTAGTGCCAAATTTATATACATATCTTAATCATCTTCTAAAAGAAATGTGCTTTGGGAAGAAACACCATTTTGATATGTACACTGAAGTTCATTTTTCTTTCCTTTCCATTCCTTTTTCTTTCCCTTTTATTAATTCCTGCTAATAATGAGACAATATGCTAGTCTGCCCCCCACCCCCCCAAAAAAAAGCCTTCACTCTCAAGATCTTTTACAAATCTTTATAAAACTTTACTTTATAAAGCTTACTCCTGTCTTCAAGAACCTGTTTCAAACATAGTGACAGAAAATCCACTGATGTGTAAAGCTACTTCTTTTCTTTCAAATCACTCCAGCTGCAGTGCCAAGAAGCTACTAACTAGTAATAGTGTGTGGAAAGTCAGTAAGGACAAATAATATGTGTTTTACAAAAGGGTTCTACAACACTGACAGGTCTGAAGCCTTAGACTGAGCTCTCAGACTGTGTCTTATTCTCTGTCATGCCAATTATTATTGTATTGTTGGTGCTATTACAGTAGGATAAACTAACAGTAATTTTCTGAGCATCGTTATGATGGGGAAATATATTGCTTTATAGCAGTGCTGAGAAAGAGCGTGATGGGCCTTTCAGATGCCAATGCTTATTAATATAAGAACTGGTATCTATTAAGTTACTGGTTTTGACTGATCATAACCATTTAATCAACCTGTTTAAAGGCTAAACTAAAGACAGATGACCGGCCATCTGCCTGAGTACCTAGAACCCCGGCAATTAGCTCTGGTATCCAGTTTCACTTCCTTAGTCTCCTAAATTACTCTTGTACCTTCAAACTAGTGCATTTTCCAGCATCCTGTTTTTTCCATGTGGGCATTTATGAAATACCATCTCTCCTACCTTCAAGTAAGGAAGTGGTTTTATTTCTGTAGAAGCCAGGGAGCAGGAAGAGATGATACATGTCCAGCATTTGTATCTGCTGACTGGAGAGAGGCACCTGGGAGCCTCCTTGTGGCCATTCATACAGGGGTAGACACACTGAGCTGTTTTATAGCCTTATAAAACTCACTCCAACTCTTTTTTGATCTTACTCTGGTTGCTTCCACCATTTGCATTATAACTTAGAGGCACAAGGTTTAAAACTACCACCAAGTGCAATACGACCTTAATTTTATTAGAGGCCAGTAGGAGTATCCTTCAAGTGCAAAATCCTGTAGGAACTCTGGCACACACTGGAAGCTAACAAAGCATATGTGAAATTCCAGTGTGCATTCATTAATCAATGCAGTTTGATAGAAGTAACACAAAAACATCCACATTTATTTAAAAAATATTATGATGGAGTTTTAGTAAAGGAAAAATGTGAAAAAATAGTGATGAGGAAGTTAAGAAAAAAAGATATATTAAAGCATCTTGAACACTCCCACCCTGCATTTTTTTAACATACAAAATAAGTTGTCAAAAAAAGGCAAGACATTATGGATTTCTGTCTGCATAAACTTTAGGGAAGGAGCAGGGCTAGAACTGAATTGCTTAGTTTATACAGTACACAGCATGATAATAAAAATTTACCTGTCTCCTTATTAGCCAATGTTGTTGGACAATTTCTGTTTGACAAATAATTCAAGTGTAAAAGAAGAAATAAACCACCTAAAATTTCAGAAGTAGAAAAACCTCCTAATGCTATTACTGTTTTAATTTCTATTGCAACACAAAGTAAAGATTATAAAAGCATCCCACAAGCATCAGTTGTAAACCTGGAAGAAAAAAAAAAAAGAAACACAACAAAACACTAATAAAATGCAGGGGCTTTCTTATATACAACAAACAGGTTTATTTTGCTCTAAAGTGATTAAAATAATAAACAGGAAGCTCTATCCTGTAGAGGGCTAGCATAATCAGAAAAGTGTCAGCAATGTGAGATTTTAAGATAGTCCTCAAGGAATAAATATATCATTGGTATAAGGGAAGCTTTTAGACTGTTGACATATGCTTTAAATGTCAGGATGTTGAATGCATGATAGTTTTGTCTTAGCAGCCTACTCCCCTTTTTATTATTCATATGTGGTTTACAAGTCAGCAGAGTATTTTTTGAATTTCTAGAAACTCAGACACGGATTAATGACCCGATGGTATATTCTTAACGCACTCTTTCAAGCCAATTATTTCTCATACATATTGCAATTCTATAATATAATGTGAAAAGTTGATTTTGTTGGAATTAGGAGGTCCAGAGATTAAGTATGTCAACTGTAAAATATCCCCTAGCAATAAGAAATTTGATTGCTTTGGTAAATAAAAGTGAAGCCACAGAAAATAGGTTTTATTGCAACTTCGCTCAAACTCAAGACTTCAGGCCTCATTTTACTGTATTTTCCATGTCTCTGTGGCAAAAATAAAGGACAATTAAATACCTCATGAAAATTATGGAAATGAAAGGAAAGTTCATACGATTACCCTTATCTTCAGAAATATTCCTAAACAATGGCACCTGACAGTAACATTATTTGCTAAGACAAAATAAAACTGCTATTTTTTACACATTACACATTGTTGCATAATAGACTCTAAATCTATGAAGAACTCAGCATGAGGTTCAGTTCACAATCCAGGGAGCCTAATACACTTAAAGATCTTTTGAATGGTTATAGTAACACAAAGGGAGTCTGAAATTGGCAGGAATATCTCTGAACTTTGCTGCAGGTAGAAATGCGAATGGCAAGTTAATGCTTAGGTCAAAGAACAGGGTCCAGGGCTAAGCAACTTCCCAGAAGGGACTGCCATTGCATTTTAAACACCCTAAGTTTCCTAAATCCTCTTGCAGAGTCTGAAATTATTTTTTCATTTCCAATTCCTCAGTTCTGTTGGCACTTTTGAAAGCAAAAGTATTCCGAGAAAAGAACTTCAATCAAAAGGCACTGTATTGCCATTGTATAGAAGAATTAGTCTGATTTACATAAGCCACTTTTTAAATAGAGGTACTTAAATATACACAACTTTTGTTTGCAGTTGAGGGCTCAGGTACTTCCTACCAGGCACTAGATATTGACCTCTGTGGAGCATACTCTTGTGCTAATGTCACTACAGTCAGTGCAGAAGAATAGGCATTTCCAGAGACAGCCTTTCCACTACAATGTGATTTTATCTCTGCAATTTCTGCTTTTTTCCATTGACAAAATTGACTATAATCCCAAAATGGGCATTCAGGTCAACGCTTACAGTAAGCTGTGATGAATTTGGTCCTTTATGTTTAAAATGAAACTTAAATCTTTATAGAATCTGGGGTGTCATGACTACATACTATTTAGAGCCTGAGTATCAAGAGTTTAATATGACAGGACCAATATAATTTTCTTGGCCCTACCAGAAGCAGAAGGATTGGAGTTTCAAATGGTTGAAAGACTAAATGATCAATCTATGAACAAATTATTTTTCTCTGATTTAATATTTTTAAATTACTCTTCACCAGCTTCATAACACTTTAATAAAAAGTAAGAAATCTAGGTTGCTTCATTTATGGTCAGGATTTCTTAAGAATAGAGTTGGGAGGAAGGATTTTAAAATAGATTTGTTTCTGCAGCAAGACATAATTACAAGATAAATCCCTTTCTTATCAATGCACTTATGGAAGGGATAGTAAAACTGTTCCCCCTTGGTTTCAAAATATGAGACTTTACCCCTCCCGTTCAGACAAAATTGGCTCAATGATGGCATCAAAACCCTCTTTTTTTTCTATATCTGCACCAACCCATCACCTGAATCCTAAATTCTGAATCCTAAAACTGCCCCCAGGTGGTCAGTGCAGGTATTATGGCATCCTTGTACCTGTTTCTTCACATAGAAAAATGAAAAAAAACTCCCTGTTTTCTACATCTGGTGACAAGGATTATGTATTTTCCTGGGAAACTCATATCACAGACTTTTCCTGTTTTAAGATCAAAAGGATGTTTAAGTTTCCACAAGTGGACATACAAAGATTTCTTTATCATAATTATCATAAGTTTAGGAAGTTATTCATGTGGACAAAGCTCTATGCATTCTTTTGTTTACACAAAGCGTACAAAGAGGTGCTAAACATTCACAAAGCCACACTGGTCAGAAGCCAAATAAATATCTATAGTCTAAGTGAAAGTGAAAAAATAAAACAAGATAATTTAAGTATGTGGAATTTAATTACCTGAACCAGAATTTAGCCAGGACAGCAAGGCTAACACTCCTACTGATTCACTATTTCTGCAATCATTTACTTTAACAACCTTGTATTTGCATATTTCTCAAATGAAATCCGAGGCAGAACAGTTAGAGGTGATTGTTGTTGCTGCCAGTATAATGCACTGAACCAATATTATTTCTGCTGCTTGTGTGTGCTCTTGATTGCTGTGCAGTCTTACAATGGGATTTCAAAATTAATTTATCAGACACAGAAAGAGTAGTTGGTATTTATCAAGTTTAGATTTATATCTTCTAGTCAACCCAGGTGGAAAATTGGGTGAAATGCAAGACTTCATTGAGCAACCAGATGCTGCATCTCTGCTGAGCTGTCCTAGGTCAATAAATTACACAAAAAATCCTCTATTTTGTTAGCAACAATGAATGGCAAAATTTTTTAGCAAATCACAGAGCAAGCAATTGATGACTTTTTTTTTCAGTAAGAATAGGAATAATTTGGGGCTTGTATATTTTAACATTTTACTCTAAGCAGAAAAAATTAACAAACTTTGAATTATTAATTCGTTGCCCTACATCAATCATAAAGCAGAAATAAGTTTCCTTTCTAAATTGTTGCCTTCCTAAGACATGTCATCTGTTGGTCAGTTAGTCAAGATGAAGGTTACATTGATCCTATATCTCCCATAGATCATTCTGTCAAATAACCTTAATTAATACTGAAACATGAGCTCAGAAAGAAAAAAAATATATTCTCTAGTTCTAATGTTATTTCTCTAACTTACCCAGTCCTTCTATACATTTATTATTTATATTCAAACAATGCTAAATGCCAGGACTAACCTTACGTTATACGGTGCTCCATGCACATGCATCATCGGAGGTTGTAACTTGTCTGAAGAGCTTGTAGTGTAAAAAGAGGGGACTGAGAATGGGATGGAAAGTCAATAGAGGCACTGTCACATACTCAGGTTGACAGAACAGCTTGGTAGTCACAAGCAGGTGCTCCTGGATTGACCACCCTGACAGTTCACAGGAATTTATGTGAAGTTCCTGGCACAATGTTGATTTAACCACCTACACACAGAAGATCCATGGCCCATTTAAAGGGAAAAACTAACTGTTTCAGTCATCATTCCCTTCTCCATGTCAAGGAGTCTGTGTTTCCAATTGTTTGTTTGAGGAAGGTTTAGCATTACTGTGTTTATATGGCTACATTGCTTAAGTCTTAATACAGCTAAAAGTAAAAGCTTAGCTAAAGTGCCTAACAGGGATTGCTCTGCACATTTGCACATGGAAATGTGAAATTTAGGTTTGCCTTCTTCTAAATACCAAGCCTTCACTGCTCGCTTGATGTGATACATGCCAAACAAGAAGTTCACCTAAGGGAAAGCACTTTTGTTTTAAACATTAGTAAAAGAAAGCCTTTGCTTTAATTCCTGATAATCTTTATTTAAAAGAAGGGCACTTTTTAAATTTTGTGGGTAGATTCAGACCCTCAGAACTGACCGTCCATTGCCAGGGTTCATTATAAATAGTGGGGTTTTTTGCAAAAAGATCTCCCAACAGGCCTAATTTGGGAGAGGGTGAAAAGACGACCTGAGTCCCAGAGGCAGACATATTCATAGACTTCAATGGCCTGGAGCATCCTTCAAAAAAGGAAGAGGGGCCTGAGTATCTGATGCAACGACAAACTGTCCCACCACCTTCCCACCCATTCTGAATGAGCATTGTTACAGATCTCGTAGGAGGCCTGAGGAAGGGGATCACAATGGCTTTCTCAGTTTTGAAAACTGAGCAGGGGCAATAGCAAGTTATGCGTTCTGGGAATTTGAAGTTCACCTTTTCTGCTTAACATTTTTTTTTTCTAATGGCTATTAGAAAAAAGATGAAAGCATCCCAGACATAAGCACACGGATAATTAAAGTCAATCAGTGAACTATCAGGGACAATGTCTTGCGATTTATTTTCTCCACCAAAAAATTCCTTGTTATAGTAAAACACAATCTTCTCATAGACATGTAGAAAACATAGACTTCTCCCCCCCCCCCAAAAAAAAAAAAAAAGGAGAGTGCAACAGTTTCAGTAGTTTGAAACAATCTGAGATAATTTTATAGGAAAGTTGGGGTGTTTATAGTTTAGAGTGTGATTATCCACAACCTTCTCTTCATAGAAAATCAAGTATGAATTAAAAGAAAAGTTAAATTAAACTTCAGATGATATGGCTTAAGTAGCACTGATCCTCGCAACAGACTACATGAATTCACAGTATCTCTTCAGACTTATTTTCCACAATAATTTTTTTAAAAAAAATTTGCATCTGATTTCCTTTTTATTGTTGTTTTTTTTTCAACCACTTCTGACTGAAAGCAAAAGTCAAATATGACTTCTTGGAAAAATCATTGTTTCAGACTTGACCACTTCCAGGGACATCCCATCAGGTAATGATTTTTAGTTTGTTCTGCAGTTAGTTATCGTTATCACTAATAACCTGTATTAAAATGAATAGTTCAGGAGTATATTAGCAAATTGAAGCAAATAGGTAATATTTATGTAAAGAATATAACCATAATGTTGGGCCTTCATCACAATGATATTTACAGAAGAGATGAAATCTAAAGATATTCTTCCTGAAAATTAAAAAAAAATATTTTGGAAATAATCAGAAGAAAGATTACTGGAGAAGAACTTACGATTTTCTTCTCCATGATTTTGAAATGAAATGCGGGTATTCAGGGATCAGAGGCTACATTGCACAGACTGCCTGCCTGATTTGTGACTCACTAAAAATCAAACTGGATCTTTACAATAGCATAAACCTATTATTATTACTAATAATGCTGATCAATTAAGATACAATTGCCTCACCAGGACCTGATTGCAGTAGTATCAAAGCAGCCAAGATTATAGCTCAGGTGACTTTTTAAATGCCAGGCCCAGAACAAAGATGGATGTTTTTAAGCCTGAATAGTGATTACCAATAAAGTATACTGCTAGCAAGATCCCTGTCACAAGAAAACACTGTGGCAAATAGCACTAACTGATATCCCAGGTAGCTGTGTGAGTAGAGGGGTCAAGGACTCATCAGCCACAGACATTTTAAAACCTCTACCCCATGAGTCTCAGACAGCTGTCATGTATAAAAATAGAGAGTTGATGGCATCAAAGTACAATAACACAGAATAGTATTGTTATGAAAACAGCAAAATGCTGTCACATATCCAAAGGAGAGGAATTCATTAACACAGAGCTTTATCCTTATTTGATAAGTTTACTCTACAAGCATTTCAACTCACATGATTGTATATAAACCATAAAGTGACAAAGTGTGGAAAAGGATCAGCATATTACTTGCAAGGAATCCTACCAAATATATTTATGAGGGTCATTTCCTCCAGAACAATTAATGTAAATGCATGACTGTCAACCTGAGTAAGCACTGCATGATCTAAACCCCAAAATGGGAAGAATTTAAATTAATTCTTTAATAGTTAAGCCACTGAGTAACCCAAGCAAAAGTCCACTTCACTAAATCTGCTTTTAATCTTTGCCACTGCCCCAGTAATTAATTCTTCAATGGCTGGTAGGTACATAGCTTCGCTCAGTGTATACCTTCTTGCATTTAAATTCATGAGGGAATTACACAAATGCACTATTCTCGTGTTTGAAAATTACATGGCCAACCATCAGGAATCAAATGAAATTTCCTCACTCTCTGAAGAAACAGCAAACAGACAGAAAACATGATCTGAGAACTGCATGGCAGAGTGCAGGGGCTGCACCATACAAAAGGAGAATTTTAACTTCCTGACCAGCTGTTGGCTGTTGGCTTGAGAAACTAGTGAAAAAGTGCCTTCTGATTTACCATCATTTCATGTATGACTCAGCCAAGCCTGTAAAACTTGCAGAAAGTCTGCCTGAGGAACAGAACAGGTATATACCTTTGCCATTCTCCTAGCCTAGCTCTCTAGCATACAGAACATGCTTCTGCCTCATGATTGATCCATGGAGACTTGGGCAAACTTCCCAGCACACACACGTATACACTCACGACAGGGTAAGTCAGATCCCATTAGCTCAGTTATGACTCCAATACCTCGTGTACCACCAAACAAGGAAGATGGTGTAAAACAAGAACTTCACTGTGTAATTTCCCTTCCTATCCAATTCCAGCACAGTAGAAGAGGTTTCACAGGGTGAGGAAGGCCTTTCTTGGCTGAAGGAGTTGGCATTGGTGACTCTAGCTGTAAAAAAAATACTGGCAGCCTTACCTGTCAGCACATACTTAATGGAGCTGTTTATAAGGTAAGGTCTAGTTATATGAAAGTTTAAATTAATTTAACACTTTAAGAGATAGCGTGTCTCAATTCTGATTCCAAAATATCTCTTCTGTGTATAAATTTATATTTTTATTTCTGCTAAGGTAATGTATAAAAGTGTTAACTGTTGTGCATAATGGAGATGATTATATGACAAACATCACAGAATCAAATGATCACAGAATGGTAAGGGTTGGAAGGGACCACTGGAGATCTCTGCTTGAGCAGGGGGCACAGGATCACATCCAGGAGGGTTTTGAATGTCTCCAGGGAAGAAGACTCCACAACCTCCCTGGGCAGCCACAAGTGTGCCACAAGGGCACACTGCTGCCTCAGGGTCAACTTGCTGCCCACCAGCACTCCCAGGTCCTTCTCAGCAGAACCACTTTCCAGTAGTTCAGCCCCCAACCTGTACTGGTGCATGGGGTTGTTCCTCCCCAGCTGCAGGACCCTACACTTGCTCTTGTTGAATTCCATGAGGTTTCCCTCGGCCCAGCTCTCCAGCCTTTCGAGGTCTCACTGGATGGCAGCACAGCCTTCTGGTGTATCAACCACTCCTCCCAGCTTGGTATTGTCAGTGAATTTGCTGAGGTTACACCACTCTGTCCCTTCATCCAGGTCATTGATGAATATGTTGAACAGAATTGGACCCAGTACAGCCACTGTGGAACACTGCTAGTTACGTACCTTCAATCAGATCTGCCTCTTGATCACAACCCTCTGAGCTCTGCCACTCAACCAGTTCTCTGTCTACCTCCTTGTACCTGGAAGAGAAAACAGTCATTGGTCCTAGCCAGTAGGGGTTCAGAAGGGGAAAAACATGCCTAGGAATCTTGATTTCCTTCTATGACTAGGTTACCCACCTAGTTGACCAAGGGAAGCCAGTCAATGTGATCATTTTGGATTTCAGTAAAGCTTTTGATACTCTCTCTCACAGTATCCTCCTAGAAAAAAAATGTCCAGCATACAGCTGGATAAACACATAGTACAGTGGCTGAGAAATTGGCCGACAGGTTGGGCTCAAAGAGTTGTAGGAAATGGGGTTACATTGGGCTGGCAGCCATAACTAAAGGGTTCTGCAGAGATCCATCTTGGGGCTGGTACCCTTTAATCTCTTTAAGTGACTTGGATACAGGACTGGAAGGAATGCCAGTTAAGTTTGCTGATGACACATATTGGGAGGAGCTGTTGACACTCTCAAGGGCAGAGAGGCCCTGAAGAGGGATCTGGACAGACTGGACAGCTGGGCCATCACCAACCATATGAATTTTAACAAGGGCAAGTGCCAGATTCTGCATGTGGGGCATGGCACCCCTGGATGTACAGACAGACTAGGGAACTAGAGGCTGGAAAGAAGCCCAGCAGAGAGGGACCTGGGGGTTCTGGTTGACAACAAGTTGAGCCAACAGCGTGCCCTGGCAGCCAGGTGGGCCAACCGTGTCCTGGGGTGCATCAAGCACTGCATTGCAAAGAGTTGAGGGAGGTGATTGTCCTACTCCTCGAGTACTGTGTGACGTTTTGGTACCACAGTATATTAAGAATATAAAGCTACTAGAGAGTGTCCAGAGGAGGGCCACAAAGTTGGTGAAGTATTTAGAGAGGAAGCCACATGAGGAATGGCTAAAGTAACTTAGTTTGTTCAGCCTAGAGGAAGAGAGGCTGAGGGGACACTTCATTGTGGTCTGCAGCTTCCTCACAAGGGGAGGAGGAGGGGCAGTTGCTGATCTCTTCTCTCTGGTCACCAATGACAGGACCCGAGGGAATGGCAGGAAGATGTGCCAGGGGAGGTTTAGGTTGGGTATTAGGAAAAGGTTCTTCCCCCAGAGGGTGATGGAGCACTGGAACAGCCTGGTGATATTCAAGAAGCACTTGGACACGGCCCTCAGAGACATGGTGTGAATTTTGGGGTTGTCCTGTGCAAGGACAGGAGTTGGACTTGATGATCCTTGTGGGTCCCTTCCAACTCAGGACATTCTATGACTTTATGATTCTGTGAGTCTATGTTTCTATGATTCTATGATCTCACTGCTCTCCTTTCATCTACCCAGCCAGTCATGTCATCATAGAGGGTTATCAGGTTGGCCAAGTATGATCTTATCTTGGTGAATCCATGTTGACTATTTCTGAAAACCTTTTCCTCTACATGCCTGGAGATGACCTCCAAGATTAACTGCTCCATCACCTTTCCAGGGACGGAGGTGAGCCTGACTGGCCTATAGTTTCCCAGCTCCTCCTTCTTGCCCTTTTTGAAGATTGGAGTGACATTTGCTTTCCCCCAGTCCTTGGGCACCTCTCCTGTCCTCCATGACCTTTCAGAGATGATGGGGAGTGCCTTAGCAACAACATCCATCAGCTCCTTCAGCACTTGTGGGTGCACCCCATCAGGGCCCATGGGTTTGTGAGGATCCAGTCTGCCTAAACAATCTCTGACCCAATCCTCCTCAAGCAAGGGAAGTCTTCCTTCCTCCAGGTATTCTCTCTCTCATGTGGGGGCTGGGATGCCTGAGGGCCGGGATGCCTGAGGGCCAGCCTTAGCAGTAAAGGCTGAAGCAAAGAAGGCATTCAGTAACTCTGCCTTCTCTGCATGCTATGTCACCAGGGCATCCACCTCATTCAGCGGCAGGCCCGCTGTATCCCTGTCTTCCTTTTACTGCTGATGTATTTGAAGAAGCCCTTCTTGTTATCCTTAACACCTCTTACCATACTGAGATCCAAGAGGGCCTTGGCCTTCCTTGTTGCATCTCTGCATACCCTGATAACATTCCTGTATTCCTCCCAAGTGGCCAGTCCCTTTTCCACATACTGTGAACCTCCCTCTTCCATCTGAATTTCTCTGGAAGCTCTTTACTCATTCATGTGGGTCTCCTGGCTCCTTTGCTTGACTTCTTCCTCCTAGGAAAATATAACATATTTAATTAAAGAAAGTGAAAATTCTTTCTTTTTTCCCACAGTATGGTGACATTAACTATTCGTCTTGTTTAGTTCTTATACGTTCAGCCACTCACTTTCCTTCTAATTGTACCTAAGTCCAGCTTTACTATGAGCAACCACACTTTTACTTTTCAATTCAATTCAGTGTCATTCGTCCTGTTGTCATTAGGAGATATCTATAAAGATATTCATTTAACACCATCTAACTCACTTTTGAGGACTCTCAACCACCATTCAACCTTTCGTGGAAATTACAGGGAAAACTTGGGTATGAATGGATGTCTTTGAGGTTCTAAATCCCAATATGCATTCCCCAACAATCCCATTTCATTGCTGATAATGGTCTGGGATTGTATAACCAACTGAATACAACAGTGATATTTTCTCCAGGCATTTAAAACTGGGGGAATGTCACCAACTAAATGCTGAGAAAATAATTGTAGGAGTCCTTTATAAAGAGTGGTAAGCTCTTGAGTAAGTTGCTTAAATATAGTATCTATGCTGTTCTTCCAAGAATCCCATCTCAGATACCCACTTCAGGCTTGCTAATGAGAAACAAGACCTACAGTAGACACATGATTTCTAGCCAACAAATGGCTACCGTGTACAATAATCCAAATTATCCTAAGAGATACAACATAACAGGCAATTATCTGTGCCCCCATTTTATACAGCCAAGGAAGGCTGGGAATCAATTCATAGTATGCTGAAATACTTGCTAACAGGTGGCCAAAATAATTTCAGTCTAAACTCAATTTGGTTTAATGAGTGATTTGACAGCTCAGTAGTGGAAGTTATACTGCAAGTACTTGAAATCAGATGACATGAAACCTGTTTCACGGGCAGTAACACAACAATCTGCCCCCTTGGTTTTCAGCTGGAACAAGGAAATCAATTTAAACTAGACAAGACCTCTTCTAAGTCTTTTCTCAATTAAGGATACTCAGTCAGCTTTTATTTCTTTCTTTCAAGTAGAAAGTGATGCATAACAGCAAAGCTCACACTTTCATTATAATTAAGAAAGAAGTCTGCAAAGATACAGTTTTCAGTTATTGGCCTTTCATAATAATTTGGGATTAAACCTGTTTATTTCTTAAATTTGCAGTCTGTTAAAAGCCTGTATAATTTTATGTTTATATAAAAATAAGTTTGCCTGCACAGACATATATACACACATATTTTCTATTTACACAAAAATATTTTTTATTTTCTTAAAATATTTCTATTTTTCTTGTAGTCTTGTTCTTCCAGGCAAATCTTGTTCAGTAAGACAAGCTGAAATTTCTTTCAAGCTACATGATTTTAACAAAATTTGAATGTTTCATCCAAAACCTATCTACTAGCAACACATAGAAAATCTTTTTTTTTGCCATATTCGGTAGTCTTTTTTGAATAAATTTTTGAATAAATGATTACAAATCAGCTTTCTTCTTCTACAGATAAACTAAACTTTTTTTTTAAAAAAAAAAGTTTTGATAACACACTCTTAGCTCTCCATTGTGCCAAAGCAGTTTTTTGCATCCTAAATAATTTAGGTTGTTAGGAGCTATTTGGGCCATTGTTTTTTGTTCCAGCAGTTGTTTTTTTTTCTTTTAAAACTCTGAATGGTATAAGTAGCTATAAATTCCAAAACACTAGTAAACATCTGAAACCTATTTGGTTTTCTCTCGAGTGATATTTGAGCAAGAGTCAAAAAATGCCAAGGAAATTTGACAGCAAAAAAAGTGTTTTTTGTTCTGAACAAGTAAATTCTTAATAATTGACTTTTCTTTTTAAAACATGTATCCAATTGAGAATGTTGACTACAGTTTCCTTGGAGTTAAGTTTTAGATGAGATTGGACTATACCATACAATAATCAAGGAATGAGATTACAATCAGAAAAGAAAATATAAATGACACAATATCTCTTTATAAGACAGTCTAAAAGCTACTTATGTCAACATGGAGCATGATATCCTGACAGCAGGCTTTCTACCTAATTTTCTACACTATTTGTAAATTGAGTATATTGAGGGGAATAATTATATGCAACAAGATTTCCTTAGTTTGAGACCAGAAACGTCTCAAGCAGTTCTAGCCACCTACAGTCATGAATCTGAATGAATGGCATGGGTAAGGCCCAGAACCACAGAAGCTGTATCTTCACCAGGAAAAATAAAATATATACTCAACCTAGTGTAAGTTTCACTTTACCAAATGTTTCTACGAGTTAGTTACGTGGGCTCCAGTAAAAGGTAATGGAAGGAAATAAATCCTTCTGCGGTCTGATATAGCTCAGCCTAAATGGGTCAGCTGTACCATACACTACCATTCCTCTCCACTAATTTTAAAGGAGAGTGTGCTGGTTTTGGCTGAAATAGAGTTAATTTTCTTCACAGTAGCTAGTATGGGGCTATGTTTTGGATTTGTGCTGGAAACAGTGGTGTTAATACATGGACATTTTCACTGCTGTTGAACAGTGCTTGCACACAGTCAAGGCCTTTTCTGCTTCTCACCCCACCCCACCAGTGAGTGGGCTGATACGGTTTTTGTCTTCCCAAGTCACCGTTATAGGTGATGGAGCCCTGCTTTCCTGGAGATGGCTGAACATCTGCTTGCCAATGGGAAGCAGTGAATGAATTCCTTATTTTACTTTGCTTGGGTGCACAGCTTTTGCTTTGCCCGTTAAATTCTCCTTATCTCAACCCATGAGTTTTCTCACTTTTACTGTTCCAGTTCTCTCCCCCATCCCACCAGGGGGGGCTGTGTGGGGCTTAGCTGCCTATCGGGGTTAACCCACAACAGATGGTCAGTTCACATACAAATATCTATACAGTAGACATTGGGATATTGATCCATTTGTCCACACATAAGCATCTGGTGATACATGAAACACATTAGGGTATCAGAGGTTAGCTATTTCAACATGCAGCCTCTTCGTGCCATGCCATAGCTGATTTCAGAAAGTGCCAGGGTCTATCCTTAGGCAGCTAAGTCATTCCCTAGACTCCAAAACTGCACTGAATAGCTCTTCATTGGCTCTTGCTTAGATGGAAGTTATAACACTATTAACCACTCTATTTAGTTCGATGGGGCTCAGTACAGATAACAAACATGGGGACAATCACAAGGAAACAAGGAATTCAAAAGTTTTAAGTAGAGCAAATAGTCTGTTGTAAATCACAGCTCATCAGAGGCTAAGCCCGATTGTCAAATAAAGGCACCAAAAGCCACCTGAAGTGTCCTAGGATAACTGAACTGGTAGATACAGGCTGGTATGTACAAAATACATAGATACCAAGTTTGACTTACAAAAGACCCATGTACTAACACAGCAAGAGCTAGAGACCTAGGATATGTCAAATGTCTGCAGACATAAGGCAGGGGAATGCAGTAACTGATGTTAAAACAAAGTTTCTAAACAAATAAGGTCACAACATTTCAATTTTATGTAGCTCATTGATGCCCTCTTCCCACCCAGCATTGGGCTGTCTTTCTCAGATAAACCACACATTCCAACTATGATTTTATTTCTGAGTTTTCAGTTATGTTGATTATTTCTTTACACTTTAGCAAAAGGATACTGATGATACTAACAGATGTCGTATGTTGCCTCAAATAATTGCTGTTATTATTATGAATTTAAGAATTGTAAAAGTTGGTTTTCCTTTTCTTTCTTTCTTTTTTTTTTTTTTTTAATAGAACAACATAGGAACACATACACTTTATTTAATCCCTACAACTTAATTTAAAAAGGATATAGCTTCTTTGTTATGCACAAGGTGTACAGTCACAACCACTGTGTTTGTAGGATAATGAAAATAACAATACACAGGCAACCATTATACATATACCTCTCTCTATATATGTTTGTATATATGAGTAATTTTAAAACTGAATTACAAGGGATTACTTGTGTATCTACAGTTGTAACAGCTCCTTCTTTTTCTTATTCTGTAGGATTTGAGGAAACATAAGCAATACCAGAATTGAATCTTAAAATAAATTCATTAAGAAAGGATGTTATTGGAGAGTAGAACTGCCTGAACTCATAACAGATATTTTTCTTATAGTGATAAAAGAAACTAACACACAGTTGTAGAGACACTGCCATGAAAAACTCACAAACTAAGGTCCTAGGGACAGAGAAGAGAGGACTGCAAAGTGTGTCTTGTTCAGCTTGCACAACAGATCACTGTCAGGGATGAGAACACAACATTTGCCTCTTCATTCAGCCCACTCTGCAAGCTGGGATGGCATTCAACATCCAGCATGGATATCAAGACTTAGCTACTTATGGAGACCCCTATAGTCAGTGAAGAGAGACAGGGACTGGAAGAGGGCACCTTATCCAACCTGCTTTTTACAACTCACCTGTGGAATAAATCTCTCTTTGTAAAGGCTTCTTTTCCCATGGCTTACGTGAGGCACTTACAAGTCTACCTTTACAAATAAAATATTTCCTAAAATATTTCAGTGCAAAATCGTTATTGCAAAATGCATTGTTTATGTATCTTTTCTTTTTTTTATGAGTGGCATAGAAATCTCCAAATATGCAAGAGCTATACTGCAAAACAGAATCCATGTTAGCTAGGAATTTTTCCTGGTCTTGCAGTCATTAAAGAAAACAGCATGGTGAGAGTTTCAGCACTCGAATGAAAAAGACATTCAAGGACCAAAGGGTGATTATGCCTAAGATAATGATGTGGGGGATGAAGGCATTAACTAAATTCACATTCATGCTTTAATAATTGCTTAGATTATCCAGTTCACAAGTGACTTGGAGTTAATAACAGCCAGGTCAGCTGATTAATAGCAGTGCTTTTAATTTTACCAATGTTGTTCTTTGCTAACCCATTCTCATTCAAAGCAGCGTCACACAAGTGACATTGCTCTTCTATTCTTTATCGTAATTTCTAAAATTTTGTACAAATGAGTAAATATTACAAAGGAAAGAAACTAGCTACAAAGACATTAACAAGAAAAACAGTTGCTTTCTCTAAGAAATCAAAAATTTAAAAAGTAAGGATTTCTAATCAGAATGGGGATAAGCATTGCAAAACCTGTGGGGGTTTTGCAGTTTGGGTTTGGGGTTTAGAGTTGTGTTTTTTTTCCTTCCCCCTGAAGCTACATGTTTGCCATTTGCAGTGTCCCTGATGCAGTGGATATTTTTATTAATTCAATTCCACCTCCTTTCCCTGTGGCACACAGTTTCTACCAAGCTGCACAGAAAGACAATAGGTTTTCCAGCAGCATCTACTTTACAACTAATTTTTTAAAGAAATGTTGTGTCCATGGACAAAAAAAGAACCTGTGATCCCACATGCACCCCCTGTTGCATGTCCTGCAGACTATGCAGGACAGGGAGTTATACCAGTTCCCCAGGCTCTACCAGTAGAGCTATGTCTGTCTGAAAGACTAAAATTTTCTATTCCAGGTGGAAAATGGGCTATTGAATCATATCCTGCAAAATAAAAACCAAACAGTATTAATACAATTTCACACACACACAAAAAAAAGACCTTTATTTCATGCCCGTTTTAGAGAAAAGTGGAAAAGAAAGAGCAAGGTAGGGACTTCCACATTGGAAACACCTAATGACAGTGCTTCATGAATTTTTAGAAAAGTCCCCGGTACTTTAGTGATGGTGTCGTGTGAAGAATAAAACAAAATTAGAACAAGAATAAGGGTTTTTGCTGGCCCTGTGAGCTGGACTAAATTGTCTGTTTTCTACCTGAGGACTAGCCAGCATAATTACAAGAAAATATTTTTTACATTAGAAAGGTGGAGAAAATATATTTTTAAAAGTATGAAATAATTTATATAACTTTTTCCTACTCCTGACTTTCTGATAATAGAGGCTTTTTAATAGAATAATTTATTTTGAAACAGTTATTCAAACACTACAAATTGATGTATAAATTGACTTTTGTCAGGAGAATATAATTACATGGCAGCAAATCTTGTATAATTATATTATTCAATCCAGTCCAGCACATAGTTTTACAACAGACATAATGTGAGCACAATCAGAATTACATCTTCTATTCTCTGTTCTAAACTAATTATAGCATTTTTTAGCTTTTAATAACAGCATAATGTGGTAATGCTGTTAGATGACAATTCATACAAGCAAAAGGCTAATACAATAGGACAGTAAGAATTATGGGAAAGGACAAGTTTGTGAATGAATAAAACTTTTGGAAAATAAAATGGTAGCTGCCTCTGGATTTTTATAACTGTGTGCTAGATTTTTCACAAGGAATAGTAAGGCTGTCATTGTCTCCTGTGACTGGACGTAATATAGGTGGGGGGTGCGTATGAACTTTACTTCTGTGCCAGGTTACAAGGGGTCATATTGTCCTGCACTCTTTCTTTCCTGGTTGAAGCAAAGACACTTTTTTCTGCTCCTCCTATGCAATTGCAATGTGAATCCAAAGCGAAAACATGCCATTGATCTGTGGATGTGTATAACAATGGACCAAGTGAAAAAAGCGAAGGGAGCAGCAGTAGGTGGAAAAAGAAAAAAAATGGTGGGGAAAATAAAACCTTTTCAGAGTCTCTAATGTGGGCCATGTTTTCCTTCCTCATGAGTACCATCTGCCTCCTCATGCAATGTGGCAGAGAAGAACCTGTGCCCTTTACTGGTGGGATGTGTAAGGTGGCTGGATGGTGCTACTGGCTGTTTCTTGAGCACTTAAGAATACACAAATGGTGAAAGTAAGGATTTGTATAGTACAATCAGATGCTTAAAGGAAAGCATACGGACAAGATATTTCCTATGTAATCCTTCAAAATGTAGGTAAACATACATGCCTCTTCTCCTTTTTGAGGTGCTGAATTTTTCTGAGTATTTAATGATAACTATTACCAATACAAAAGTTATTTCCTCAGAGTTATGGTTAATACTGAAAGTGATAAAAGTCCAAGAGAGCAACACCTGAGTTTCTTCATTATGCTTTCCTACGTCCTCAAGGGAGAGGGCCTTTACTGTGCAAACCCTCATTCCAAATTAACTGCTTATAATGGATCAGTTTGTTATGGTTTGGTTACTAATAACAGAACAGAAGAATCTCACAGACACACACACACACAAATAACTGATATTTTATCTTCCTGTATAAGATGGAACTAGTATACTGACATCAGGGAGTCTGAAGAGTGATTTCTGACATGGCTTTCCCCACAACTCCGCTGCTTTTTTCTTCCCAATAATCCTTTAAGATGGATATGACTAAGATTCACAGTCTTTAATTGGATAAGCAAATAGAAGTTTGGGCATTCATCTTTATTTATCTGAACTCTACAAAACTGGCCTGGGATTTGCTAGAGAACTGGATTCTTGGGAAATTTCCTATCATCACTTGGGCATGCATATTACTGATCCATGGGTGTCTCCTGAGGTTTGGTTTGTTAGATTTTTTGAGAGTCTGATGCTCAGATTTATTCATATTTAGAAAAGGAATAATTTTAAAGTTAGTCTAAAATTCATGGGAATTAGAAATGAAATTAAAAAGGAGGATAATAGGCCAGCATGAGGTTTTAATTAATCTTTGTCTTTCCCTGGGATGTGGAAAATGTCAATTTGTGCTAGTTCCATGAAGGATTAAGACCACTAATATGCACAGCCCATTTAGCTTTGAAATAAAGCATAAAGAAAATAAAAATGAGAACTTTTGATTCAATGTGACACTGAAGGGGAAGAGAATTAAACAGCTATTAAATGGAGCTGGCTCAATTACCACCATTGGAGGTGACCCTAACAAAATACAGCTGGTTTTACCAGACACCATTTATATCCCCAAGCCACATTCATAGTAAAGTTTGCCAAAATGAGAACTCAAACAAATGTCTGGAAATCTTCTGTGGACTGCTGTGCAGTCCAGAATATCCTATTTGTTCCACTGAAATGTCAAAAAAGATTGGGGAAGAAGCCAAATGAATTAACTGAGGAGATTCTGGCTTTGTGTCATCCATACTTCATACCTTGTACCCCTGAGTATAGATCCAGCTGTAAACAGGCTGAGAAGGAAACTGGGACTGGATGTACAAGGTCTATAGCTTGTGATGACCTAGCCATAATGTGGGTTCAGAGGTTCAGCAGAGAGCTACCTTTTCAAAACTCACTGAAGGGACTCCCAGAAAAGAGGTCCAGAAAAATATTTATTCTCATTTCAGCCACGTTTTCCCTATTCCCTTAGTTTAGTTGTTAGAGAAATTTGATAATCTCTAAAGAATTAGCAAATTTGTTGAAGGGATTAAGATATTAGGCAGAAACTTTTTTACTACTACTAATACAAATACTGAGGAAAAGAAATCTGAAATATATATATCTATATACACTATATATAGGCAACAGAGGGAAAATTCTTTCTACGTGCCGACTTTTTCCTCCACCTCTTAGTTACTAACCTTCCAAACAATGATATAGACTTACTGTCATGTACTTTGGACCCTCCCAACCAATATCTAAACTGCCAGCAGACTCACTCTTACACCCAAAAGTCATTAGACTACAAGACAATGCAGAAGAAACATTTTGGAAAGGAGTAACAGAAGACTTTAGAGGGTGTTTGGTGGTATCATGAACCTTCTTTGGAAGAATGAAATTTTAAAAGTTCACTCCTACCTCCCTTCCTTCTGTTTGAACAGTACCTTCTACCCTTCCAAGATTTCCTGCACAGAGTCTCATAAATTTAAGGCAAATTTCTGGACACAGAAATGACAGTGACAAAACCAATACAGGACTCAATAGAATCAGAATAGAATTAATCTCACAAATAAGGTTTTGCTGTTAGTTTCTTCAGACATGTTGTCATCCTCTTTTTTTTTTTTCCCTAGACGAAAAAAAGTGAAATCCGCTCTTTATGGGTTATTCAAATGGTCAGAATGTCTTGGACAGCTTTTGCATGCATTTTCCCTTTAACTTCTCCAGTAATAAGATCATTTTTTCCAAATACCATCTTCATTCACTAATTAAGTGATTAGAAATGCTATATAACAAAGATGGTAAAAGGAGAAACACAAGCAATCAAAATGTGTTATACAGTATAAAAGACTGATTAGAAATATTAAAAATATCAGAAGAAAATTGATTAGGGAGTATAAGAATGAATATATTGAAAGTTTAGTAAGAAGTAGCGAAATTGAGAAATGGGGTGGGACAATCACTAGAAAGGATGACAAAAATTGTTTATAGAGATGTGTGGAAGGCAGTAGATAATCTCATACTTATCTGATTGGCCTGCTCAGGGGAGACAGGAGTAATTGGAGCTAGTTGGAATAGGAACTGTGTTCTTCATGATTTCTTGCAGAATCTGAATGAACCTGTTTGACTACAGACTACAAACTGGTGCTCAAGGTCACAGAGGAGAAACCCATCAGCACGATGAAGCAGCAACGTACCAACTCTTACTCAGGAAGTCCCTCAGCAGGAAACTACTGGAGGCCAGGAAAGTGCTCAGATAAAATATCATATAGGATGGCCTTTCTGTATACAAGGTACCAAGTTACATGCCTCTTTGGTCCAACTCACCTGCACCCAGATGTTATTATTTATTTTGGCACTGAAATAAATACCATAATGTCATACCTAAAGCAAAACAAGTGGACTTTTTCTTATAGATCTAGTAACTGGCACTTTTTCTTTTTTACAATATCTTGTATATAGTATAAAATTGTTTATTACATATTCGATTAATTTTCATGGTATTTCAATAAAGCATTAATCTGATTTTGTTGTGCTGTTTCTTCAGCTCTTATTTGCAAATATCTGTTCATTGTTAAGTTATATAGTCCTGTATAATTTGTGTTTTCTTTTTTCTTTTCCTTATTTTCTCCCAGTCTACCCATCAATTCAAGGAATATTTAGAATCAATATTGCCTCCACATTCATTTAGCTCCACTGGGCTGTGCATCCACTTTAACAGAAGTATTGCAAATTGGTAATAGACTCTTATAAACTATGACTGCACTTAGGAAGATGGAACATTGAAGACATCTAAGGTTAAAAAAACCTCTGTCAGTTCTTACCCTCTCTAAATAGATATGTCTTTACATTAGAAATAAAATTGAAGGGAAAAAAAAAAAAAAGAGAGCTTCTACATCTTTGTCCTAAAAGGGCTTGGAATCATAATAATTTGAATGTTATGTTTAAATGTGCATACTTAGGTTATAACATGACACCTGCAGGAAGTCAGGTGGTATTTTAATCTCAGATAAAGCTGTTGACATCAGTAGAGACATTTAAATAGTTACTACTCAGCATGAGCAAGAACAATCTGGTACATAGAAGTGATTTATATAACGGAAAACAAGGTACTTTATTTGAAATTGGAGATGTACAGGTGGGCATGAATTTGGGAAGCAGTTTTATTGTTCTTAATGAGGCTTTAGGGCAGAAATTTCCACCTTGCTTCTGCTAGTGACTCCACTTTCAATAAAACAAAAAACATCCTAATTTATTTCAATCCTAATTAATTTCAAACTCGGGAGCCATTTCGGTCATGATCCAACCTTTAATAATCTCTTCTCTAATGCATTAACGTAAGTAGTTTGATCCCATACTACAATATGATTCCACACAAAAGCCACTCCACAAACTTCGCACTGCATCTTCAACTCCGTTTTTCAAATTGCACTGGAAATCTTAACTGAAGGTGAAAACTTAGCTGAAGATTATTAAATACTTGTCCTTGTCCTGCTGTTGTCTGAGAAGCCAGTCAACTATATCTTCCCAGTCTTGCACCCATTTGCTTTAAAAAAGGGGGGTTTGCGCTTTCATTATACTTTTTAAAAAAAAAAAAATCACAATATCAAGTATTATGACAGATCTCTGCACCTGAAGCATTTCAATTCTATGTCATGTCAGGACAACTTCACTCTTTATGAATAAGGCTGACTGAGTTAGTATATTTGTCAAACATATAACTACCATTAGTGTTTGGTAAATGTTGATTGCATGTAACACCTAAGATAAAGTTAAGAGAAATAAAACAGCCTTTTTGTTAAGCTGCTCTTCTAGTTTCAGCTGGGATAGAGTTAATTTTCTTCCTAGTAGCTGGTACAGTGCTGTGTTTTGGTTTTAGGATGAGAATAGTGTTGATAACACACTTATGTTTTAGTTGTTGCTCTACCAACTGAGAAGGTTGGAGATGCACAAGGGACTGCGAGGGGGCACAGCTAGGAAAGCTGACCCAAACTGGCCAAAGGGATATTCCATGCCATATGATGTCATGCTCAGTATATAAACTGGGGGAAAGCTGGTCAGGGGGCCGCTGCTCAGGAACTGGCTGGGCATTGGTCAGAATGTGATGAGCAACGGCATTATGCATCACTTCTTTTGTATATCCTTTCGTCATCCTTCTTATTATTAATATTATTTCACTTCCTTTTCTGTCTTATTAAATTGTCTTTATCTCAACCCATGAATCTTACTGTTTTTCCCCCTGATTCTCTCCTCCATCCTACTTGTGGGGAGACCATGACAGCTGCCCAAACTGAAGCAACCTACCATCCTATATGCATATTTTGAAATCTCCATTCAGATTCTATTTCTAAGCTTTTAAAACTGCCCAGGACATACACCTTTATCACTCACACAATACAAAAGTGTGTTTTCTTCTTCAAAAATGCAAGTGTTATGAACATTCACAATGAATATTAGACAATGTATTAAAAAAAACAATTTTAACATCAGTTTAATCTGTAATCAAGGTATTATCTCTGCTCCTTTATTCCATGTTTGAGAGCTACCTCAGCTTGATGTACAATCTCTTTCTATCCAAAATTCTGTTTTTAGACTAGTTTTTAGAGAAGCGCATAATGACATCTAACACACAAATAAAGATAATACATTACAAAATAGTCTTATCTTTATATGAAAAACCACTGAGTGGAGATATATTTTACCACATGAGAAAAACATAATATTTTAAAATACTGAACAGATTAAATTTTGTTTCTTAGCAGAAACAGGGTACCATGCCTTAATACTAGGTGCTTTGTAATCCAGAAATGATTTACCCTGTTATCTTTCCTGGTATCTCCACATTTGGAAGGAATATTGATATGGCTGTTTTGGAAGGAACTTCTAGTTCCACCATGGGAGTTAGGAAATTGCTTGCTGTCCAGTTGTTCCAAATTGTTGTTGTTGCTCTATCAGCTTCTCTCCTTCATTTCTCATTAGTCAATCCACCTTCACCTCCCTTTCTTGTGAGTGATTTACGTAGTTCTCTGCTCTCATTTATGTGTTCAACATCACCTACTTTGCACCTTGCCTCCCCGTGAGGTCCACCCTTCCTAAAAGCTTGCTTACTGAATTGAGAGACAGCCTGTACCTTTCAGTAGGAGGTAGGTAGAGCTGGGAAAACATTACTAAAATAGAAAGAGAGTTTCATAGGTGCCCAAGGGACTCAGGTACTACCTTTTCTTGAATCATAACATATCCAAGCATCTAACACTGTGTCTATGCCCCAGTAGAGAGCAAAGCTTGGCACAACTGGATCTACAAGGTACCCACATCCTAACCAGATGTTTGCATATAGGCTGTGTGCAGAGACCCAGCTGTGCTTCACAACACACTAAGGTCTTAAGCAATAAGAGAAGCCACTGATCATTGCCTTCCATGTATGCTGCAAAGTGGTCCTGGGCAGTGCCAGGCATCAATCAGTCTTAGGGCCACATTCTTTACCCAGAATCAAGTCTTGTCTTCTAGCAGACTTGCAGATGTAGGCGTATCCTAAATACAAAGGATGTTTAATCAACTGTAAGGAAAACCTGAATAAGATGTCTTTGTTCTACGTTTTCTGCTGTCCATTTCCCTCAGTAAATAGGTCTTTAGTGAGTATTGGATACTAATTATGAAAGGACAATTTTGGATTTAAAAACACAAGTCAGAAATGTGGTTCTAAAAATGACATTTGCATGCAGTAAGGGTAGAAAAAAAGTTTTGCTACATAAGTATTTCTTGTTATTTATCTGTATCATCCTGAGAAGAGGCTGAAAGAGCTGGGACTGTTCAGCTTGGACAAGAGAAGGCTCAGGTGGATCGTATCCCTGTGTAGAAATACCTGATGTGAAGGAATGAAGAAGAAAGAGCCAGACTCTTCCCAGTAGTGCCTGCTGACAGGACTGGAGGCAATGGGCACAAACTAAAACACATTAAATTCCACCTGAACACAAACACTTATGAACAGTGAGCATGCTCAAACACTGCAAAAGTTGTGCAGAGGGGCTGTGCAGTCTCTGCCTTTGGAGTTTTTCAAAACCTGACCTGACACGGTCCTGGACAGTCTGTTCTAGCTCATCTGCTGGATGAGCTAGACTAGAAAATCTCAAAAGGTCCCTTTCAAACAGTTGTAATTTAACTCCAGCCAGCAGTTAAGCACCACACAGCTGCCCACTCACTATCCCCCAGTGGGATGGGGTTGAGAATCAGAAGGGTAAAAGTATGAAAATTTGTGGCTGGAAATAAAGATAGTTTAATAGTTAAAGCAAAAGCTGTGTGTACCTGCAAACAGAAATAAGGAATTCATTCACTATTTCGTATTGGCACCAGGTATTTAAATATTTCCAGAGAAGCAGGGCTTCATCATGTGTAACAGTTACTTGGGAAGACAAATGCCATAACTCCAAATGCCCCTCCCTCCCCTCAGCCATTATTGCTGAGCACAATGTCATTTGATATGGGATAACCCTTTGGTCAGTTGGCGTCTGCTGTCCCAGCTGTGTCTCCACGCACCCTATTGCACACCTCCAGTCTATTCACTGGGGGGACAGAGTGAGAAACAGAGAAGGTCCTGATGCTGTGCAAACACTGTTTAGCAAAAGCTAGAACATTACTGTGTTTTCAGTATTGTTTTGGTCACAAATCCAAAATAAGGCACCATATGAGCTGCTATGAAGAGTATTAACTCTATCCCAACCAAAACCAGTACACAACCTCAATGATTCTGTGATTCTGTGATTACCATAGTGTATACCCTGCCCCTTCTACTTATAGTGAGGCTTTCTCTGTAGTACACATTATAAAAAGCATGTAACAAGGTCTTTACTGGAAGACTTCTTACTCTATAGATTAACACCAGCAAGAGGCTGCTGTCAGTTCAGCTAAAGACTTAAACACATAGCTAACAACAAATTTCAGGTCAATTTTCCAGAACACAAACACATTTTAAAAATCAAGAGAAATTTCTAAGGTAAAAATAAAAAATGTTAATGAGAGCATTTTTAATTTCTGTGTTTGCACAGCTCAGTTTTCATGTATGTATGTCTAAATTTGCACACATATTCAACCACATGCATAATCTGAAAGCGGAGATTTCACTGCAGAAAATTCACTGCAGAGGTGACAGAAATGGGAAAAGGATAACCCAGTTACATATCTTTTTCTCCACACTTCCTCTAATGATTAATATTCCTCCACTAAAGGAGAGATACTTGCCAAGAGCCACCACATTGAACAATGTGTGGACTCCTTTTATAACAACTGAAGAGGGGGAACAGGTCAGGCATTAGAGTGAATAAGACCCTCATTGATTTCAATTGAATCCTATTGATTCATATAGAAAATAATTAGTTTGATTTGACTTTTATTGATTTGTGCCTAATTGGACTGAATTAAAAGCCAGTGATTTGCATTGAACAAACTAAATTGCAGTGACTAATTGGACTGAACAGAAACTCATTGAAGTGAAGAGTGTTCAGTGAAATGAACAAAAAGCTAGCTATTGCTTTTAATAAGGCTCCTATGTTGCTGATGAGTGTCTGCTGAAATCTGAGTGAATCCAGAAAAATATAATTATTAAAGACCATCTCTGAAAAAGAGAGGGTTGTTTGCACATGACTTGTGATTATCTTCAGCTGTTGGTTTATTTAATTTATTTTTTTATCCTGCCTAAGGAACTTGTCTTAGTGCCAAAAAGCAGAAATTCAATTTTATGACTTTGAAGAGTGTTCTAACAGAGCCAGAGGACAGTAAGAGACACAGCCTCTAATAAATCCATCTTGCAGATATAATGCACTTCACAGGTATCATTAGGAATGAGTCTAACCAAAGCTGGATTTTATTAAACTATCCAGACAGGACCTGTACACCCTTATCTTGCTTTCTCCATTTTGCAAATGGATCGCTATACTCATACAAATAGTACCATCAGCACCTTACGGCACAGGGCAGGGTAGCTTAATGGAGCTTTGGTACCCCTCTCCATATGAGAGGTTATCAGATGCAGTTAGAGCATGATGAATCTTATAAGCAATTTGGTAGGGTTGTTAAATTCGTTGAATACATCTTTAATTAGGATCAACGACGCAGAGAGGCCCATAAGCCTTACTTCAATCCCTGGGAAAGTTATAGAACGAATCCTCCCGGGGGCCATCACAAGTCAAATTAAGCACGTGATTGGGAAAAGCCAACATGGCTTCACTAAGGGCAGATCGTGCTTGACAAACCTGGTGGCCTTCTATGACAAAGTGACTTGCCTGGTTGACATGGGGCGGGCGGTGGACATTGTCTACCTGGACTTCTCCTACAAGGGACCATATCAAAGGCCTCCTCCTGGAGAAATTAATGTGTTATGGCCTAGACAAGTGGTCTGTGCAGTGGATGGGGAATTGGCTGACAGGCCACACCCAAAGGGTGGTGGTAAATAGCTCCTTTTCAAAGTGGCGTTGTGCCAAATTGGCGACCTCTCACAAGTAGGGTCCGCCAGGGATCGATACTGGGCCCAATGTTATTCAACATCTTCATAAGAGATCTGGATAACGGGATCAAGTGTAGCCTGATGAAGTTTGTGGATGACACCAAACTGAGTGGGGAAGGAGACACTCCAGAAGGGAGAGGTGCTCTGCAGGGAGATCTGGATAAGCTGGAGGAGTGGGCCAACAAGAACCTTATGAAGTTCAACAAGGACAAGTGTAAGGTCTTGCACCTGGGAAAACATAATCCAGGAGTGCAGCATAGACTGGGATCCACCCGGCTGGAGAGCAGCTCTGTGGAAATGGTCCTGGGGGTCCTTGGACAGAAAGCTCAACATGAGCGAGCAGTGTGCTGCTGTGGCCAAGAAGGCCAATAGGATGCTGGGTTGCATCAAAAAGGGCATCGCCAGCAGAGATAAAGAAATCATTATCCCACTCCACTCAGCACTTGTCAGGCCACACCTGAAGTCCTGTGTACAGTTCTGGTCCCCGCTGTACAAAAAGGATGTGGACAGGCTGGAAGGGGTCCAGAGAAGGGCCACCAGGATGAACAAAGGACTGGGAAGCTGCCATACGAGGACAGGCTGGGAGAGCTGGGTTTGTTCAGCCTTGAGAAAAGGAGGCTCAGAGGGGATCTCATCACCATGTACCAGTACTTTAAGGTGTATCTACAAAGAAGATGGAGACTCCCTATTTACAAGAATTCTCATGGAGGGGACAAGGAGGATGGACACAAGTTACTCCTGGGGAGATTCCGACTGGACATGAGAAGGAAATTTTTCACAGTGAGGACAGTCACCATTGGAATAATCTCCCCAGGGAAGTGGTTGACTCGGCCACGTTAGACACTTTCAAGATTTGCCTGGCAGGGTGCTGGGCTATCTTGTCTAGACTGTGCTTTTCCCAGAAACGTTGGACTAAATGATCCCTGAGGTCCCTTCCAACCTGGGATTCTGTGATTCTGTGAATATATAATGTTGTCAGTCAAGGCTATGCAAGCTGTGGTTGCAGGGCTGGATTCAGCCCAAAATACGGTCCTCTTTGGCTTTCAAATGATTCTGAACCCACCCCATTTTGCTCAGTACACAAATGCAGGGGCGACTGCTGTACTAGACATCATCATAGTTGGTTTAGGAAGGTGCCTCAGAACAGATAATTATTCAAATGGTGAAAACCCTGTGGGCCTATGTTTTAGGCTGGAAATCACAAGCTACAGTAGTGTTGTTAATCTACTCCTAATATAGTAGGTAATCCAACAGGTCAAAGACTATCTTTCTCTAAAATTTTGAAAGAAAAACATGGAATATTGGAAAGGAAGAGACTTCCTTGGCCACTAAATCCAGTGCTTTTCTGTCTGAGGCATGCATCATGTGATCCCTTTCATAAATCTAATAGCTTCAACATAAAATGCTAGCTTTTTTACCCATATTACTCTTATTAGAATGTTTTTTAAATTCTTATTTCTTCCATGGGAATCCACTTCTAGTTTTCAGTATCTGTCTATTCATAGCTACTCTACAGTAGCTATGTAAAAACATTGTCCTTTAACAGTACTTGTTTCTCATTAATATTTACTTCCATGGCATATTTAAATATCACAATTATACTCCTTGACAGTCTTTGTTTCATTATGCTAAATAAGCAAATCTCCTGAAGTACACTCTCATGAGGTTTGTGTTCTCCCTGCATACAATTGCTTGTCTCAATACCTATTCTAGCCTGATTTGATTTTTTTTTACTTACACATAAATGATCAGAATTGTGTTACACAGATGCACAGACAGTTAAAAGAAAGTCAGAAAGAAAGAAACAAACAAATTTGTTGGGATTCTGGCAGATGGTAATGCCATAAGAATTTAAATTGCCCAAACAGAACAGTCCTTGCATCAGTATCTTCACCTGAATCAAGTAAGTTTTCCCAAACCACTGCTTTGCTCAGTTCGTACAATCCAGATGGCCAGACTCTGACATGACCACCCCAGTACATGCTTAACTCTTGGCTGTTGATACACCTTAAATACATGCAAAACATGTCGATTGCCTTAACTGTGTACAAAATGCTGTCCTACACAATTAGTTCTGAAATAAAACATTTCGACTGTCTATTTACAACAGTATTATGTATGCACAATGCTCCTGCAGCAGGAATGATGTATGCAAGTCTTTGGGGTAGTTCATCCAGGCGTTTATTCAGCCCACCTAGATGTACAAATTGCACCTGATGCAGAGGAGTTGTCTCAGGTGGAAGTTATAGAACTGTTTGAAATTCCCATCTGAACAGCTCCTGTAACAATCAGCCTAATACTTAATTGTGAATGCTGGGTCAGTCACCTAGTTTCAACTTCTCATGTTGTCTCAGGGCTGTCTGTTATCCCATCTATGCAGATGCCTGTCCAGGAATCTCCTGGACCACACCATTGAGACTGTAAGTGCACTGGGTGTGCACACAGGCACAGCTGTGATACACAGCTACTCCATTGTTATAACTGAAGAACAAACTTTACTTTCAAAATTACAATTAAATTGTAACTTATGTCCCATAATTACTGCTACAACTGTATGCAATATTCCAATAGTTTTTATTGCAAAATGGCATAAAGACTTTGGTATTTCTACAGAAATTTCGTCCTCTGATAAAAGGAAGGAACATTTATTCTATTCCACAGTTAATTCACATTGACCTGTCAATATTCATCCTTTGATGAGCTAAAATCTCAGCATTCTTCCCAATCATGTACAGCTAAGGAATAGTAAGGATGTTGTTATGAGAATCCAAGTTCAATATACAGTTTTATTAGGAAATATAGATTTACAAGAGATATCTTGGTCTCCTGCATTTACACCTTTCTTGAATAAAGTTACTGAATTTTCATAATAATCATGTTCATTTTTAAAAAATAAAAGTATGAAGTCCCTTGTTCCAAGAGACTTCTAAGTTGAAAATATAGGGTGATTATTTATACAGTCTATGACATTGGATCAAAGCAGCAATTGTCTGTAAGACTGTCAAACTTTGAGACTAATTCAAGAATGGAAAAAAAATGTTACTACCTCAAAAAAGAAGAAAATGATCTAAAGATCTTTTTGATCTAAGGATCATAATGGTCTATTGAGGCCATAATACCATGAGAAAAGAAGGGACTTAAAAGTATTTTCTCTGTTTTCCAAAGTAGATGTGCTCATGTCACACAGGGAAGGTGACAGTAGTGAGTGGACTAGCTGTTATTAACTTTAGTATTCATCACTGTTAACATTTAGTCAGCTTCTAAGTGTTTTTATCACAGTTCTAGAGTGTCTTATCAACTCTGTATTTTCATTTATTACTGAATAAATTTCTAGATGTATTTAGGCTTTCACTGTACCCTGATGTACCTTACCCCCTAAAGCAGACTTAAGAAGCTAATATGTAAAGCATTCATAATAGTATTTTTTTTTTTAGTATGTGTTAATAATACATGTGCTGATCCAGAGGGTTGTTAATTAAAGGCTGCAAAGATGGGTGTAAATAAAGGTTATCACAAACTTACAGACCCTTTGGACACTCTCCTGGAATTGATTAACCACTTACTAAGTCTTCACACACTATTTATGAGCATATCTTTAATATAACACATACATATTTCTAGAACTTTTTTTTCTAGAATTGCTTTGACAACTATTACTTTGTCATCAATTAATCATTGCAGATATCTATTTTTGCTGTAATATGGCAGTGATTTTTTTATCCAGCTTTTAGGATCATCTTGTGTATCACTGCCATTTATCTTCACTGTCAGAATCTATGTGCTTGCCAGTGTCTTTTATTACACTGATGTAATTGCACACAGATTTGCTCATCACTAGAAAAGTGTTTTTCTGGAGTCAACTTTGCATTCAAATTAACCATTCTGTATTTCATTCTAATTTCTTAACTTCATTACTAGCTTTTCCTTATGAATTATTATTTTTATTATTAATAATAATAATAATAATGGGGAATGCAACTTCCTGTTCTTCACAGAATTTCTTTGATTTGCTTGGAAGGGAGTGCAATTGTAGGGAGAAATCTGTACATTAAGCCAGTTTTAGTTCAGAAATGCAACAGAGGAGTCATTTTCATCCACAGTTATTTCTGTATATAGGATTCGTGTCTAATTTTCTGGAGTGCTGATTCTCTGTATTGAAAGAAAGCAATTGCAGGCACCTGACCACACACATTAAAGACTGCTGTGCCTTAGAATGAGAGATGAAAGCTTGTGATTTCAAACACATAAAAGCATTCAATGTGGGCACACTTGAGAAAGTCACAGAAGTTTTGCCAGCAGAGTATCCTTTGTGCTGATTAGGCTAGTATATAAGAGCGTCATTACAAAACAAATACAACCAGAAGAACCCAAACCATCTTCTGAACCTTCATTGCCTGGCTTGATGATTCAAGAGCAGTCTTGCAAAACAACACGGAAGAGATCTGGGAGAGAAGACCTGCACTTTGCCTTCTGGAAGGTGATGTCTTGTTGCTCACCGTCCAGGAATACCACACAATGCAGGGAAAGATGGTCCTGCAAAATCATCTTTGTGCTTAGCAAGTCTCATGGGAAACAATCAGGAGTATTTTTATCATTGGTTGCCCTTTTCAGCCCAGCACCAAAGCCCACTGCAGTGACCCACCGTGCGCAGAAGGAATACTCCAAATCACCTGTGGGCACTTCACTACATCCAGAGTGTTGTGGTAGTACCTTTTCTGTGTCACCAAGAATGTCATAAGATTGGGGTATGCTTCATTCACAGCACCAAAAAGATACTAATTAATAATGACCTTTAGAAAGATTTTCATCAGGCATCTCAACAGATAGAGTCCATTGAACCATAATCCAAAGCCCTTTGAAGCCCATACTGCCATAGATTTTCACAAAATCACAGAGTCACAGAATGGTAGGGGCTGGAAGGGACCTCTGGAGATCAATTTGTCCAACCCCCTGCTTGAGCAGGCACACCCAGAGCAGGGGGCACAGGAACACATCCAGGCAGGTTCTGAATGTTTCTAGAGAAGGAAGGAGACTCCACAGCCTCTCTGGGTAGCCTGTTCCACTGCTCTGACATCCTCACAGTAAAGAAGTGTTTCCTCATATTCAGATGGAAGCTCCTGTGTTCCAAATTGTGCCCATTTCCCCTTATCCTGTTGTTGGGCACCACTGAAATGAGCCTAGTCCCATCCTCTTGACACCCACCATTTAGATATTTATAAGCATTGATAAGATCCCCCCTACTTCTGATAACTACTTCTGAAAAGACGACTTCTGATAACCTTCTTTTCCTCTACATGCCTGGAGCTGACCTCCAAGATTAACTGCTCCATCACCTTGCCAGGGACGGAGGTGAGCCTGACTGGCCTATAGTTTCCCAGCTCCTCCTTCTTGCCCTTTTTGAAGATTGGAGTGACATTTGCTTTCCCCCAGTCCTTGGGCACCTCTCCTGTCCTCCATGACCTTTCAGAGATGATGGAGAGTGCCTTAGCAACAACATCCATCAGCTCCTTCAGCACTTGTGGGTGCACCCCGTCAGGGCCCATGGGTTTGTGAGGATCCAGTCTGCCTAAACAATCTCTGACCCAATCCTCCTCAAGCAAGGGAAGTCTTCCTTCCTCCAGGTATTCTCTCTCTCATGTGGGGGCTGGGATGCCTGAGGGCCGGGATGCCTGAGGGCCAGCCTTAGCAGTAAAGGCTGAAGCAAAGAAGGCATTCAGTAACTCTGCCTTCTCTGCATGCTATGTCACCAGGGCATCCACCTCATTCAGCGGCAGGCCCACTGTATCCCTGTCTTCCTTTTACTGCTGATGTATTTGAAGAAGCCCTTCTTGTTATCCTTAACACCTCTTACCATACTGAGATCCAAGAGGGCCTTGGCCTTCCTTGTTGCATCTCTGCATACCCTGACAACATTCCTGTATTCCTCCCAAGTGGCCAGTCCCTTTTCCACATACTGTGAACCTCCCTCTTCCATCTGAATTTCTCTGGAAGCTCTTTACTCATTCATGTGGGTCTCCTGGCTCCTTTGCTTGACTTCTTCCTCCGAGGGACGTATCAGTCTTGAGCTTGGAGGAATTTTGATAGGTTTGTATTCAGGCCTAACAGTAATCTCTGTGAACACAGATCCTTTTTGCTAAAAATATCCCTGCCTGTTTACCATTTCTTTTGCATACTTATGCCTTCTTCTCTAAATCTAGAAAAAAAATGTTTTTGCTGTATACCACAGACCTTCTCTTCCATCCATTTTCTTGACTCTTCCTACCTTTCTGGCCAATGAGTTTCATCTCTTTTTCTGTAAGTATACAAAGATTCTGACATATTTGTTGTCATGATTATGAGTGTTAAAAACTCAGACTAAAAATCTTGCATACCCACAGTTCTCTCTTCTTGCTTTCCTTCTGTTTCTTGCACACTTTCTCATCTTGTTCATCTGTTGTATTTCAGCATAAATTTATCTCTTTTTCTTCTGATGCACCCTGACCTCCCTGTTTTCTCGAATATTGCCCCAATGAGCACCTTTCACCTCACCTCCCATGCTGCCTTTTCATAGCTTTTGTTTTCTCCAAATTTTTAGAATCTTATATCCTCCTAAGATATTCCTCATATGCCCTGTGCCCTTTGCCCCCCTCAGTCCTTGAAAAATCCTTCCTCTCCCTCCAAATAGTATTGGACTAGAAAATAAAAGAAACCCGAAGCAGTTGTTTCGGCTTCTTCTTCACTCCCCTGAGGTGCAAGAGACTGAAAGAAAGGGGATAAAAGAGAGGTCTGCACAAAAGAAAGACAAATCACCTTAGAAGGAGCAGCCTGGAAGGCCAGAGGTCCTGTTTTGTGCTTTCAGATGGGGAGAAAAGAACAGAAGAATGAGGTAGGCAACAGCTTTTAATGCCTCCTTATGGAGAAGAGAATAGACATCACCTGTCAACATGGCTCATCAGCCCTGCTTTAGCACTTTGAATGCCACTACGATGCAAATAAATAAAATTTGTTACACGTTCTAAGTTACACTGATCAAGAGGAATGATCTTTCATAGCACGTACATGCTGGTCCCTGGAGCACTTAACACATTTAATTTCAGACTATGCTATACTCAGGCACAATTATCTTTTATGTGAAAGAAAAATTCGCAAGCTATGTCTATATTATCAATTATTAAACTCAGACAATTAGAAACACATTTAGCAGATCCTAAATGCATCCATTTCAGAGTCCCTGTATACCTGCTTCTACCCAGGGAGAAAAAAAGATCTGAATTGGAACCTCCATTAAAAGGACAATGTGCCTTTAGCATTTTCTTAACCTCTAATTGCAATGTCATCCACTATAACCCCTCAATATAAATTTTTAAAGCATATTTCCTTCCCTTTCTTATTACATTTCAGAACACTTGGGAGAGGAAAGATCTCTGTATGTCTCTTCAAAGAAAAGCATAATAGCTTAAAATTGAATAATGGAAAATTTGAGCTAGATAAAAAAGTTGAAAAGATGAGATTTAGCTTGTGTTGCCTTCTTGGGTGGAGGATGTTCCTTACTTTGGTTAATAGATGGAAAAAAAAAAAAAAGAAGAAGAAAATACCTCTGGGTATAAGTCCTGTTGGTCCATAGAGAGTTCTATGGCTTCTCAAAGGAAGGAACAGAATCCTGGAACACCTAAAACTAGCAAAGGAAAGAAACATTGAGAAAGTATATTGCACAGAGAAGCTTTTCAGGTTAGACAGCCTACTGTGATTCTGAGAATAGCTACCTGTTTTTGTGTTTGAATGGTGATGAATCAGAGGTCAAATATTAGTGAACCCCAAAAAATTGAAATAATTACCAGGAGAAGAAATTCTGCACAGCTGTATCTATAAATCATCTAGGATAACAGTCAAAACAGTGCTTTCTAGATGCCTCTTTTCTTGAAAGGTTTTTTTTTCCTGAGATCATGCCCGCAATCAAAAGAATCCTCAAATCATCAAGGTCTTGGAATAATAAGAGTTCTTCATTAAAACTAGTTAGAGAACTAGTTACCATGGAAAAGACAAGGAGATGCTGGTGCTGAGAGGAGATGATGATCCTTGTTTCTTCTAGACAACTCTCCAGGTTCTTCAAAAGGGAGTTCCAACACGGTGTAGGTAATGCCCCAACTTGCAGCCCTTTTGTTAGTTTTGCACTTTGCTTCAAATGTCTTTTTTTCCTTTAAAGAGTTAATAGATAATACTTTCTTTAGAAGGTAATACTTTGTTTCTGCATCACTGAAAGCATGCTATCACAATTTTCTAAAAGGAAACTCCTGTAAGGTCCAATTACCCCTGCCGGGCCTGCTAAACTGGCCATCTCTTACGCAACTTTAGAACAGCTAAAGAATACCAGTCATAAAAAGTGAAGGCTGAAGACTGGATGCACATCACAGCACATCCACTAAGACCTTGAGAAAAGGTGGAAGGGTAACTAGTTAGTAAATGAGACTATGCACATGCATTTATATATATATATAAAAATGTTAAGGTCTTTGCAAAAGAAGAAACGGATTCAGAAAATATAGCAGCTGGTTTCTAGTGCCCCCTTCTGCTGTTGGTGACGCTCCTATTTTCTTAAGCATAATTAAGCCCATTGTGCACCTGAATTTGTTTTCATGGCAGATCTGAATGTAATTTGGCTGGATTGTAATACAGCACATTAAGTCTGTTTGAAGATGAACGAGACTTAAATTGCTGAAACGTACACCTCAGTTTTTCATCTGCTTTTTTTTGTTGTTTGTTTGCTTGTTTTGTTTGTTCAATTCCAATTTTGTTTTCAGATGATATGCGCTTGCAGAGTGCTACCAAATCTTAACAATGAATGGCTTGTGCTTAACCAGATGCTTTACAATGTTTAAAGAAATAACTTTACTTTTGCAGCTCTGAAACAAAACTCACCTTTAAGATAAAAATGGATTCAAGTACTTTGAGAAAGGAGCAAATGTTTACCAAACAGGTTTATACTCCAGACAATCTTTTTGGAAAGTATTGGCCTGAAGCCAAATAACAGGTATCCCTGAGCTAAGTGAAACATTTTAATATCCCTGTTCACTACTATCAGTAAATACAAAGAATATTTGGCGGGCATAGGCTCTAGATAGTCTAGATAAGTGAACCTTTTTAATCATATGAAGTGAATCCTACTGACTTTAACATACCTCTCTTTTCAGAGAACTCTTAACTTGGCTGCTCCACCACAGCAGGTATGTAAAAACCCTTCCCAAATTCTTGGGAAAATCTGTGCGCAGTTTTAAAGCACTTGCACATTACAACTACAGAATTATGTAAGAAAACTTGTCTTCTTTTCAGGGAAACACAGTACCTGATTCCAGCTTAATAAAGGTGTGGCTTTTCTTTGTTGCTTTTACTGAAGAGCTAGGATGGAGGTCAGCTCCAGTTAAAGACCCTTAAGTGTAGATGTCTACCTGTAGGTGTCTGAACAGTGTATACAAATTCACTCTGCCCTGTGTTAAATAGCAAGGCTTGATCAAGGTTCATATGGATAGGATATCACTCCTGGTTGCAAATCTCCTAGCAGACCTATTCATATCTGACAGCTAAGTGCATGCCTTGGATTCCCTGTGGTATCACAAATAGCACTAAATACCTATGTTGGCAGGGGGAGGAGAAGAAAAAAAATTAAAGTCCGTCCTGGTTAATCAACAAACTAGGTCTTTGCACAATGTAATGGGAATTTAGACATCTCACTTGTGTAGAACCCTATGTAGAGAATCCTACATGGGAGCACCTTGATCTTGAGCTAAATCTCATACTGACTGTGCTGAATGCGTAATGACTGTAGGACAGAGCCTCATAAAGAACTAACATATAAAGGTCATCAATTACATTGCAATAATTAAAAAACAAACAAACAAACATATATATATATCAGCAGGAAAATTTAATATGCTACTTACAGGGAGACCAAAGAAAATAAAATTATCAACTAATGTCAGTATTATATTGTTAGCATAGATACAGACCATGACTCAGGCATTTGAAGTTTGACCAATGCAGTTCAGAGGACAGTACTCTGCACAGTCCAGGAGTGTTGAGCGAAACAAATAAGAGGGCTGGCATACGCTGCTACAGCGTATGTAACTCACAGTAACTGCACTACTACTTTCACTGAGTTGCAGACAACCCCTGAAGTGATGCATTGTGGAAGAAGCACTTTGATGAATCAGTAGGACTCTCAAGAACCAGTTCATGCTTTAAAAGGGACAGTTCTAATCCTTTACAAAAAACCTTCTGGAAATAATTTTTTTTCTGAGCTGGAAGGACATGGGCCTGATGATCCAACGCAGTAACTGCATCTTTAGTTTAGAATGTCCATTTATCTGACCCAGAGTGCTTTATTCATGGAGAATTTGAATACAAAAAGCCCTGTGCTCATTACTGAAACTCATTCACACTTCATTAACTCAGCAGAACCATTTGAGTATATAAAGTTAGGTAAATGCCCAGCTCCAGACAGAAGTCTGGGGTTTGTAAATAAACGCTCAGACTTTTACTAAAGGTAGAGCGAACAACAGAAGTCCTTTGTTCACTTGAGATTTCTCTCTTCAGTCTGATCTCCTGCAGTGCAGGAAATCTGGACATAAATTATCTTGGTCATGACAGATTATGATGCATGGTACCCCCAGGCTGTGCCTTTGTTGCCCATTCATGCCAAATACACTGCAGCAGAATTAATTTAGCTGGTTTGTTTGCTTTTGCTTCTTTTTTTCATTTTCCTTTTTTCCCCCCTGAGAGAAGGAATTCTTACAAATTATTGCTGACCAATTATAAATGATTTCATGTCTCAAGACCCTCTACTTCCAACATCTGAGGAACTTGGAGGAGTGATTTATACCCAGGGAACTTGAAGCAAATGGAAAACTCAGTGTTAAATCTGCTGACAAGGAGGAACTGCTTCCATATTTTCATTAAGTTATCAGGAAGCACTTTAAATTTTCAACAGGATGTGCTTTCTGATTGAGCAGGTTAGCAAAAGAAAGACAGAATCTAATGAATCAATCTCAGGGTTTCTTCCTTGCATGTCAAATGGTATAGATTTCTTTGTTCTGTTCACTTAGCTGGCTGAGCTGATTGCATTTTGGGTTGATGAACTGGATCTTTCAAAACATTTAAATTGGAGGGGTAATGAGGGAGTTAGAGCTAAGATTTTCATGCAATTCATGGCACGGTGAGAGTGTAGGTAGATGAAATAAAGGCACCAGAAAATTTGCTGGCAAAATTCTCACTCTTCTTTGTTTCTGGGATTTCAGCTGATACTCCTCAAGACTGGTGATATCCAGGGGCAAATCCATCCTTGGGAGGCCTCTCTGATTAAAAGTAGAGCTCATTCAACATTAGTGGGGTTGGAAGGTCCTTCCCCATTACCGTCAATAATACTTGTATATTTGCAACCAGGAACATCTTGGAACTGAGATTCCCAGATATTGAAACATTGGCCTAAATAATTACTCTGATAAAGAGAAAAACAGTTTTAATATGCACTTTGACAAGGATTCTGATCTACCAGTGCAATCAATTTCTTTCCATTTTCTAGGACAAATGTAAGGATGAAAAGGACACGTTAAATTTTGCAGTCTTATAACTTCCACAAATAGACCTACTCTCTCTGGTGTAAGTTAGAGGAACCTGGGAACCATTCAGACTCTGCCAAGAGCACCTTGATCCACATAGCAGTGCTTAGGTTTCAGAGTTATGAGGAGGGTAATTGCTTTTTGTTCCCTCTTTCTTCTTGTGTGTCATTTTAAAATCATGTTATTCACAGCTGGTATTCTGAATAGCAGAAAAAGGCTGTTAATAACTAGCTGAATACAGGATTGCTGTATGGTTCACCGTTATTGGCAACCATGAACTAGGTGTTTGTTGGGAAATCCCCACAAAAATCTTCATTCCACATACAGCAAGAATAGCTTCCTCATACCATTAGGACAAAAGACCAGATGTCTATAAAAATTAAACTATACTGTTTAAAGAGGGAAAACGAAAATTCCAGGGGACTACCAGTGTTTCAAGTTCCTTAAAAATTTGAAGGAAAAAATCTTCCTTATCCCAAACATATGTAAATCATAAGTGTAAGAGATATACAAGCTATGTGCCCAAGAACTTCCCGTATGACTAGGAGCCACAGTTTATCTGGCCCAAATCTGTCTCTACCATGGGCCAATACCTTTTAAAGAAAGATGCTAAAATTGAAGTGCCCTCCAGACCCCTCAGCTAGATTTAAAAAAAAACGGCAGGGGGGAAGCCGAATGCTTTCATGGCCCTTTTAAAGTTCAGAAGTGTAGGATAAATACTATATCAAGACAGTGCCTTAGATATAATAATCCAGTAGTTAATTCATTTTTTCTTGAAGATGGTAACAAATCAAATACTGCAAAACAGGAAAGGAACAGCTTGAGGGACATTAGAAATTAAAACCATTCCAATAAAATGTAAAAGGAACAGTTAAGGTCACTGTGAATTTATAGAAAGGTAACAGTAGAAAAGAGAAACAGTAAGGTACAAACATGGCTCGGTGGATGAGAAGGCAGAAGTCTATGGTGTTAGTGACTGAAAGAAGAAATGAAAGGGTTATATGCTGAATTAACACTGCAGAATATATAGAGAAAAATTGCTCAGACTGACATATGACCACTATGATTGTTAGATTGTTATTTTAAAAATAGTCTCAAATCTAAATAGTTAGCTATTTCTCTAAGACTTATTGTTTCCTCTTTTATTCTTTATGTCCAACGAAGCATTTTATATTTTTGCACCTGCTTCTCACTCATCACTGAGTTACACTGTAGGCTTTGAATTTTATTTGGGTAAATAACCACAGGTGCTTCTCCCAACACATTTGCAGTGAACAGAAGATGAAACAAACCTCAACAATTTCAGACCAATATAGAAGCTAGTGGGGAGGCAGAGACCAGGATAAGAAATTGGCACTTTTTTTAAAGCCCAGAGTGCCCTGTTTGTTTCTTTTATAATAGAGGAAGATAAAAAGCTATCAGTGATAGTGATCGTATTTCCAGGTGCATCAGGACAGAATTTGCAGAGCAAAGAAACAGATAACACATTTCTGAAGTTATTCCTGCTATGGTGAGATGTGCAAACCACAGGGGTTGCCATCAACTTTGAGTTTCAAAAGGCTTTTGATAAGGTTATACATCTGAGATAATTGGTTATGGGAAACACAAATATTCCAGGAGTTAAAGTTTTTAAAACTCAGATGGAGTCCATAGATGAACTCTCTTTAGTTTTTGATTGATATAGAAAAGGTGAAGATCAGCTCAAAGGGGCAGAACCACTTCCCACTTCATGTGACTACGTGCAACTCCCATTAAAGACAACAGGATTTTGGTATACTTTATGTCTTTGAAATCTCTGTCAGTAAAATTTGAAAAATATAAATTTAAAAGGCTACTTTCAATCATTTATATTTTCAAATTTCTACTCATTTTAGTTTCTTGCTTAGCTGGAAGTGGGACTGTTCCATTTCCAAAGCATACTATGGTCAACAACTAGAAAAAATAAATTGGTATTATTGTAACATAATTTAAAATTGTTTTAACAGAAAAATCATATAAATTTTCAGGAGACAAGTGAGAAAAGAGGGAGGCATACATCCAAAGAATCCAAAGTTGCTGCACCCTGTGATAGTCACAATTGTATTTTGTCTTTTGGAGAGCTTTTGCATATTTTTTGTTGGCAAGGCCAACTTGTGTAAAGCTGGTCATGTGCTTAAGACTTTAGAATAGGAATTAGGAGATCAGGAATCAAGTTTTAACTCCATGAAGGATTCAAAACATGACCGACTAAACTGGGATGCAGTTTTATTGTGTACTGCATAACAAGGGCTAATTTGGATCCAAGAATTATTTAAACATATTAGCATGATTCTCATGTGCTAAACCTCAGCAAATAAACCTGAGTACGCAAAAAACTTCACAGGATTTTTGGGACACAGGAAAGGACATGTGTCTCAGAGATAATTTGCTTTCATTTGCCATGGCTATGTGGCTACATGGCTCAGAGTATTGGCAAAGTGAGATTAAATACACTTGGTGAAATTAGAATATGCAGAGCATAATATATGTTATTAGAAATGGGCATTTACAAATATAATAAAATAAATGTTATTCATTTCCAGGAGCTATTTAATTGAGAAAAAATTCCTCTCATTTTTTACAATAGTTTTCTTGAAAGCATATTGCACCCCCTTTAAAAAGGAAACAAAGCAAGCCCTAGTTGCGCATAAGTGAACAGAAACTTGATATTCCCTGTTTTTCATTTTGATTAAAAACAAACCAACCAACCAAACAGAAAAGTGACAAGAAAATTATTCTGACCAGCTGTAGTATTTTGGTCTGATCTGAAACACCATGTATGTAGATTTGTTAATCTATTTGTGACAGTTATAACTTCTCAAAAAAATCAAGGAAGAAATGCAAGCCCTGCAGATTTATTTCAGTGTACATGTTAACTGTTTTCAAAGCCATGTCAAATTGTTTTTTCATCAGCAAAGACTTGTGAAAAAATACTCTTCATCTCATCCTAAATATTAAATAACATTCTAACATGAATACTAAAAAATTAATTACTCAGAAGTGATCCATTTTCTTTGCAAGTCTGTATTAGTGTTCAGCAAGACAAGAAAACATAGACCCATTGTTATAGAAAAGTGTATCACACCCAAATCCTGCCTCTTCTCCTTGACTTTCCAAGCTAGTGGAAAAGTGTCTCATTCAGTCTGACTTACCTCTGAGGTGCAAGTACTTCCTCTCTGCTGTAGTCAGCTACATTTTAATCACAGACTTATCAAGTAGGTCATTCTAATTTTGCACGTGAAATGATTTCACCTTCATGAATAGTGATGAGTCAAACAGGCTTAAAAAGACTCTGGACAGTTTTATTAGGAATGCTTCAACTGATGGATCAAAGATAAATCTGACCAGCAGCTGAAATGCCATCCTCAAGTCTGCTTGATCTTGGAACTTATTCAATTGTAACTCTTGCTATTATCACAGTGGTTTTTCTTGTTAAAAGTGAAGGGAAAAAATTACAAAAAATTCATTTCAATTTACCTGTTTTAATTGCTAAGACCTCATTTTGCTAACCTTCCTAAAGACTATAGAGGGAAAATCTATGGTTCATACAGCATCTTGCACTATGGAATCATTCCCTTGAGTGAAGTCTTGGAGTACAACCATAATATTAATAAACATAATAAGTTATTGAATGTATAATTCAGCTGGTCTACTGATAACAATATATTGCTTGATAACAGGAACTGAAACAACAAAAGAGTAGATTGCCTCAATAATGCACAAATTGTTTTAGAAAAGACAGCATGTATGAAAAAAAATTTAAAAGATGTTAAAAGGTGAGACCTGGAGAAATCAAATAATACTTCCAAAGTTAAGGTGAGACTACAGCTTATCCCCCAAAACCAGTGGTGGTATGGAGTGCTGGCATATCTACGCTGCTTCTAGGTTGTAGCACTGCACTGCTCTGTCAAAAACATCCCTGCAGCAACATACCCCAAGCTAAACTGTACTCATGACACCCATATGGGGTTCCCAGCCCAGAAACACACCATCATTGAATGCACAATGGAAATGGACCTTCTGCTTCCTGAGCCCCAGATTTTCACACTGAATTAGTGAGCATCCTTTCAGAAACAGTTAATTACAGGGGTTAAAGAGCACTGCATTTCATTCCCCCCACATCCCTTGCCTTTCCCCTTCCAAGCTCTCCTTGGAAAGTGGATGTAAGGATGGATTTGATTAAGTTTTCTGTTCTCCGTACTGCGATACTTCGATACAAAATACATAAACAGAAGGAACAGTGACTTATTTCCATTTTTCATGTAGAGCTTGATTTTTAAAGATATGAATAAATAGTTGTTAACTTCAATCAGTTTCAACTGTAACTGGGCAATTAAAAATACCTTTGACAATATCCCCCACCCCGAATCCATGACAGTGAATTTAATTTGAGGCTCAAGACTGATTAGTTCCTGTGTTTCATTCTTTAACCTGTGAATAACCACTGTGTGAATAACACCTTTTTCTGTTTTCTGCCACTGGACAGAGGACTCAGGCTTGGTTTTCAAGCCATATCTTTCATGTTGAAAAAATAGTGCCAAAAGATGTCCCTGGGAACAGTGATGCTCCTTATTTGACCCTGGCATAGCTTGTGCATGTGCCATCTGGTATATTCCCATACAATTCTCACGCACAGTACAAGATGTAGCACAGTTTGGGGCCCATTCCCAACTTGTTGTGTATGTTGTCGCCTTCCCATAGGGGAAGGGAATATAATGCTATGGATGTAGGTCATTCTCTACCACTAGGCCTTACTGCTGTGAAACAGTCCTAGGCACATATACTTTACTGAAGCTGCATACGTCAGCCTGGAGAAATGCTAGTCCTGTGCGATGCAGAATGAGCCCTACTCTGTTACAAATAAACCAGGTCAGCATTAATACAAAAGGAACATTCAAAGATGCAGTCCTTGTCTGCTTTGCATCTAAAATAACTATCTCTTTGCACGGTGCGTGTTTGCTATGAAGTGTGCCCATTAGTTTTCAGTATAATGAGCTAAGGCACAGAAACCATACAGAAACCAGACCTAGCAGTGCCTGCACTTCTCTGCATGTGATCCTTTGTTAGCAGCAAAATCTCTGTCCTGGCAACGTCTTATTCATAGGACAATAGCAGCAGCACAGGGAGACATCTGCTTGCTGCTTTTTACAGGGACTGTGATCCAGTCGTGCCTTGCTGCTGTGAGGCCCTTCTGTCCTGCTAGCATGAAGCTTTCTTTACAACCAACCTCACCTGTCAGTAACACCTTCTGTTGTGGCTAATATGAACACAAACTACTTTCATTTCAGACCCCACTGCAAGGAAGCAACAATCTGCTGAAGACCAAAATTTCTCTTTTGCTGGCAGCTGGTCCTCAGGTAACATGCAGGTTGGTTTAATAAGTGACTGGTGATTTATGAGGATAGCCAGAATATGCTGAATTGTCACAGTGACAGTAATAAAGAAACAATTGAAAGAGATCTCAGCTAGGGCTCAGTCAATAATGAGTGAATATTTATATCTTGTCCAGCAATTAAAAGAATTATTTCATTTTTACTCCGTCAAGAAAGTTTGCATCCATATGCCCCATATTCTGGGGAAAGCCCTAACCATCTTGGTGTAGGTCACTACACACAGTTTGAAGGCACCACTCCCACCCATCCCTTTGCAGATCTGGCACTGTGTGCAAAACCATTCAAGATTTTTACCGTGGTCCAATGCCCTGGGGTGTCAAAGTCTGGTCCTGGTTGTCAAGGCTGCTCATGTACTTCAGACAACTGTTCTCCCATCATAAAATAAGGGAGAATAAATAAAAGCATCAACTGAGACCAACAAAAACACCAGCCCCCTCCCTGGCCTACAAAGCTCTGTATTTCCTAACTTCTCTCTCCCTGCTCCTTGTCCAGGAGTCAGTCATCATTTCCCACTGGCAAAATTTCAAAGGAGGAAATACAGAGAAACCTTTCTTTCCCTGCAACTCTGTCCCTAGCAAAGAGTCTGACATGAGTTTTGCACTCCTTTCAGGAAAGCAGTGCCCATAGGCAGGCGTCCTGCTTCTGGGAAGGCATTGTGGTCACCTGCCTCTTACACACTAATTTATTTCAGTCTGCCGTATATTCCTGAGGGTCTGAGGGTGCTCACCAGAACATAAGGCTGCCTGGTCTCTGAAACCTGATAAGGCTTAGTATGAACTTAATTCCATCAATTCAGGTGCCTTGAGTCCAAGTAAAAGTATTTTCTGTGTTAGTCATTTTGGATTCAGTTACCTTAATTCTACTCAAGTCCTACCTTAAAAGACTATATCCCTTCCTAGACCTGCATCCAAACAATTACCCAGAATGAGTAGGATGAAGAAAGTCTTTGAATTCTGTTTTACTGAGCCAGTGCTCATTCCTTACTCCCTGGGCAGAAAAACATTTAATTGAAGCATTTTGTCTTTGTGAAACAAGTGACACATGCTCTGTGGCAACTTATCCTTTCCAGACTGTGAAATACTAATTAACACCGATTCCCCCAAAAAATATTTTGTCTCCTCTTATTTAATTATTAATTCAGATATAATATTGAGAGGGAAATGAAAGGTGTTTTATTTCTTCTCTTTTCCTATAGTAACATTCTAATTTATACAAATGAAGGCACAATTAAGCAGCCTGACTTTTAATTACAATCTGAATTTCATGTAAGCAAACATATTAAAACTGAGAATGCTAATCCTGAATGCAAAAATCACCATAATGCAACAGAAAATTCCAAATGCAAGAAACATAAAGTATGCCTTTTCCACTGTGTTTTGTGCGTAGTGTTGTTTACATGGCTTTGCAGAACTGTGACATGGGCAGCTACTGGTTCTCATGATGACTGTCAGCAATAGGATATGAATGGAACAAAATGGGCCATATTCTCAACTGGTTTAAATCCTCACAACTCTGTTGAATTCATTAGGATTACTCTGTTTACACCAACAACCTGTGTTTCTTGAGGGCTAAGCAGCGCTCTTCAGTGAAGTTATGTTAATTTACACTGTTTATGAATCAGATTTTACACAATCAGAAACCAATGGAGTTTCTTTGCCAAACTAAAAGAATAAGCAGTAGTCTTTTTTACGTTCTAGATTCCTTAGTAAAGTTTGCTACAACAACTCCGAATTCCTCTTTGCTATTAAGATCTTCACTGCAAATACCTTCATACCGATCTGCTACTGATCAAGCGAATGAGATGGATGAGGGATGCATTAGCTCTAATAATCTGTATTATTGTGCTCTTTATAAGTTATTATTCCACCATCATGGCTGTAATATTTGGATGCCTACCAGCAGGCTGTCAAATAATGTGACGAACACTCGTCATGTGCAATTCATTCTCTCTTGTCTTCTTTCTAGAGAGACAACTTTTTGTTTGCCTGTGTTTCATGTGCACACAGATTCGTGCTACTACTAAAGACAAAAGTATTAAAAATAATTGAAAAAACCATGTTGGGGGGGTTAATAATCTGGACAGGTTTGCAATGATCCTTTGCTCTATGAGATTTCATTCTGGAGAGGTAAGAGGGAAGAAAACCCTAAGACTTTTTTATTTTTATTTTTTAAAAATCCTTGAGTTAGAGAATTTCACATTTCTGAGAAAAAAATGTCAGCTAGAGCACTCGGGCCACTGATTTTGGTGACCTTCTTAATGTCCAAGCAGCACTAGTGCTGCATTTTTTTAGGAATGCAGGACAGACCTTACTTTAATTTTCTTATAAATACAAGTTAAGAGTGCAAAGTACAAAGAGAGTCCATACATCCAAGGCAAGCTTCCAGGTCCATGGCAAAACTGAGAGAAGAATCCCTGGCTTACTCTCTACTGAAAGTATCTTCCAGGCCAAAATGTCCACTCTGTGCATTGCTTGCTTCTTAAAGTTCTTTGAAAAGACCGAGGTGGGCATTTCCAGAAAAGGAACCCTTGGATAAATGCTTGACTTAGAAGTGCCATCAGAGTACATTCAGCTGCCAGACAGACAGGTCATGGCACTGTAACATAGCTCCAGCTATGCTACCTAGGTGTTGACATCATGCAAAAATAACTGAATAACTTAGAAAGGCTGGCATCAGGATTTGTCCAGGCTACTGTCAGCCTGAACTGATATTAGCCTATTTTAGCTGTAATAGCAGATGTCGAGCTGTCAGGTGACTACTGCATAAATTGTTTTAGCTTAAATCATTATAGCTTAGCTTTGTAAATGCCATGTATTGAAAGGTCTAGCAAACCTGGGCAGCCATTGTGTAAAAAACATTGCAAAAAAAATCAGGTCTTTGTGTTAATGGAAGAGGGTAAAGGTGATGGTGTAGCTTCAAACTTTAGCTGGTAACAAATGAAAAATACAAGATTGTGTGAAGAAAACACCTCAAAATACACCCAGGAAGCTTGCCAAACTATGGAGTAAGGATTTCCTCACCATAAGCATCATGCGAAGGTGGGTGAAGGACCTGGGTCGTTGGTAACTCACCATAATCCCTTCGTCCTTGGGAGAAACAGGCAACATTGACCTTCACAGTCAGAGAGACATTGGAAGGCTGAGCATAACAACAAAAGAGAGGGCAAATACTAGAGTTTGTCTAAATCAGTCTTAAGTGCATTATTAACGATAATTGTATAGCGATATGCCTGGCCTAACATGAAGAACTGTAGTATTTTTGCTTAGGAAGTTAAGACTAATTATACTAAAAATAAATTCTTAGCTCTGCCAATCAGATGCCCATAACAAGATTTTCCTTGTAAAAACAAGTGGGATTTGTAAGCTGCTTGATCTCGGACAGAATGAAGACCATATACTATGGATTTGCAGAGATCAAGGGAGGGATTCATTTACCTAAACACAGGCATTTAATGCCCTTTGAGACATCTTGCCTGGCTTCCAGCTGCTGTGGTTCATGGATTTCCCATAAATTCTGTGTCATATCTGCCAGCTCTTATCCAAATGATCCCCTGACTACACAGACCACAGGTTTGATTGTAGAAAGCCCTAAGCATCCAGAGTGGCCACAGAGAGTTTTGCACATCTTAGGATGGGGCCTTGTGCTGTTCCATATGCTGACTGCTTAGGTGCAGAAGGAAATCCATCATAACTACCTTTTTGCCAAATAACATTGCTTTGGTTGGCTTGACTTGAAATCATGTTTTTATTTGCACATCTCCTTTGTGTCTGACAGAATTTAAAACATTCTGGGGACTTCATGTGCAGAAGGTGTCAGTTTATTTAAACACTTTTATCTTCATATTTTGAAGTTGATAATTACTTTTCATGAATGAAACAAAAGGCTAGTTTCTGCTCTGGCTGCCTTTCATTTCCCTTCAAACTAAATGTGACTCCAGACAGCTATGTTTTCTTGGCAATGATTTTACTAATATAGCAGGTTGTTACAAACCAATGTTATTCACATGTTACAAAATTAATTAGAAAAGTCTTCTGTAATTTATAAATATGCAATTATGGTTAAACAAATAAGAAGTTGAGACTATGCAAGGTTCCCAGTGGGCTGTTATTTGCATGATTCCAGTGCATCCAGAAGAAAGAGTAACTGATTTGTCCTCTGATGTAAAAACGTAATTTGTCTTATTCTATTGGGAATTGCAAATGTATTAAAACATATTTCTGGAGTTTGTTCAAATTAATTATTATGAAAACAAATGAACATGTGGAATAGCTGTTAAAAAAAAACCCCACAACTTCCAAAATACCCTAATTACTTCCAAAGGCCAAGTAAGCTTATTTTTCCAAATAAGCAAAAGCAGGGTGTAAGCTTCTTATTGCTTTATATGATACCCCAGATATTAAATTCAAAGAGATCAAAGCTCAGAGAAAGTAAATAGGGCCTCTTGCTCTATGCCCTGGTCTGCTCCTCATTGAAAGTTCATATTTCGCCTTCTTATTTCACAGGCTTTTCTATGACTCTCTGATCTATCAGCCTGACTTCCTGAGTACTAAAGGTCACAGAATTTCCCTCCATGTCTCTGATATAGACCTTAATTCAGCCTGCCTACCTTATACAAGCTGACTGTCCTTAACCATTTATGTGTGATACATATATTTATTTTTGTAAGTGAAAGCCCATTATCCCAAACTTATGTTTGCTCTTATCCAGGTCCTTTTTTTGTCTATCTAATGACAACAAACTCTCACAGGACTCGAAAGAAAGAGGCAGTCTCCAGTATAGAAGTAATGCAGGATATTTCTTGGCCATTGCCTCCAACTGTTGGTTTGCATTCACACACAACATTCCTTCACGCAAAAATAGTGGTGTTATCAAGTTTGTTAGATTACTTTATAGGGGAAGGAAACCGAGACAACACAATTTAACAACTCCTACCATGCACATCCTGTAGACTAAATAAGGGAAAGATTCATTAGTCCTCAACTGCCTTCTTATAGTTTGTTCAAATTGCCCAGACAAGTTCTCCAGCAGACTTCATAAACCAGCTTGCACTGAAAACTGGTGCAGAGTTAAGAATACATTTGAGTAAATGGAACAATAGGAAGGATAAAAGAACATTACTGTGGCCTTCCTTACTCATATCAGACTACCTTGAATACAGGTATCTTGACCTGATTCCTCATTAAAGACTTGCGTACTAAATCTATGAATGACAACTGCTCTACCCAATGGGATGGCAATTTCCCATTGTTTTCAATGGGACCAAAATTTCATCCTGCATGTCTGTAGGTTTAATTAGCCCTATTCATCTCCACTCACTGGTGTAAATCTGGAGAAGTTCCAGACACTTATACAGAGTTGAAGAAGTCTGAAACCATCAAATAATATTTGTTTGTTTTGGAAAATTGAAGGAATGAATAGAAAGCAAAACAGATTTGTAACTGTAGGACTGATTGTAAGCTATTGTAAGCTTGAACTCTTCTGTTCTTTGAGCTGTTTTGCTGGAAATACGTAGTCTCTAAGGACTTTAGATGCACAGTGAGATACAAAATGCAGAAGCATAGTCATTGTGGCACCCCTCAATGAACATTTCTGGACTGTGCCTGCAGAAGACAAAACAGCCCAACAAAGATCTGAATTACTCTGGATGTTTGTCAGCTGAATGGGAATGTACAGTGATTCCACTCTGATGGCGCTTCTCATTTAGGCATCTGAAATTAGCTGAAATAACCTGGGTCTTAATATCTTTTAATCATACAAGTTGCTTATTGGATCTAATTTTCCTACACTCTTTCTTGGCTTAACATTAAGGAAAGGAAAAGAAAAAAAATTGGGTGAGTGAATGAATCCCAGCAGGACTAACCACAAACTGATTCTGAACATATCAAGGAGAGTTTGCTTCTCACTCAAGAGGTGGTGGAGTCCCTCATAAGTAGCAGCCAATTCAGATCCTTAACAGAGTCCAAATCATGTGTCTGATGTACACTACCACCTCCGGCAGCTGGGAGGGATCAGGTTCAGCGGCTTGATTCACATTCCTGCCTCCCCTTCACACAAGACTGTTTAAGGCAAAAAAAAAAAAAACCCAACAAACAAAAAACAACAAAAGTTTGAGTCTTAGGAAGAAGGGGGACGTTCATGTGCTTGAACATCCTTTCAAGCACATGTTGCCAAGGAAACCCCTCCTTGCTATTCTTTCCATTCTGTTTGTCTGACTATCTTTGGAAAGAAGAGACACTGGGGATCTGTTATTATATAGGGGATGATTTGACACAGTTATTCATATATACAGTTTATTCAATTCCAAATGCCACTTTTTGTTTTTGTAGATTGTAGCAAGGTTTAAGGTCATCACAAGTTGAAGAGTTTAAAAAGCAAACTAATAAAACTATTGACATTCTTAAGTTAATGGAGAGGAAGAATGTGAACTTGTTCATAAACACAGCTTCAGTACTCAAAACAAATGAGAGGTTTCTTTAACATTATGATTTTTTTTTTAATCCTGTGCTGTTGTGCTAACCCCACATAATAAATGTATAATGTGAGAAATAATCAGAAAAAATTTATTTTTTTATTCTAGTTTGTCTTAAACACACTGTGAAGCACATTCCTTCCTACTGGTCAGTAACCATGCACCACAGTGAATTAAAACCACCATAAGGTAAAAATGTGATCTTTCCCTGTTTTAAAGTTCATAGAAATGGCAAACAGAAGTAAGGCTGAACAATTCATTTGCTTGCATAAAATCAATAGTCTTGATTCCCCTTCATGTGACTGAGGGATGCATGCTTTAGCTTGTAGATCCCAATGAAACCTGTCTGGGATTACGCATGGTTGATCCCTGCATTCCTGGAGACGGCTGAACACCTGCCTGCTGATGGGAAGTAGTGAATTAATTCTTTGTTTTGCTTGTGTGCGTGGCTTTTGCTTTACCTATTAAACTGTCTTTACCTCAACCCACAAGTTCTCTCACTTTTACTCTTCTGATTCTCTCCTCCATCCCTCTGGGGGGGGAGTGAGCGAATGGCTGTGCAGTGCTTAGTTACTGTCTGGGCTAAACCACAGCAAGGGGAAACCGTGGGGCTGGAACTTCTCTGTTTGAGAAAGGAACTGAGACATTAGTGTTTCTTAGGAAACACTAACCACATAGGGTTTATCCTATCCTACAAGAATAGGGAGGAGGACTGCTTTTTGCCTCCTTCAGGGTTAAGCTTTAAATAAAAGTGGCCAAAAGTTTACGGTGGTCCCTGTCATGGTAAGCCTCCGTGAAGAGTGAGAGGCTGTTTGTTTTTCATAAAGAACCAGAATATTTGAGCTTAGCACAGGTCTGCTCAGACCTGCCTGAAGCAAAACTTCTGCTTCCTGTCTCAATATAATGTTAAATGCTCTGTTGTCTTCACAGCTTGGGGACCATGAGAGCTGGAGGAGAAGCTGAAAAAAAGACATGGTCACCACTGAACTCAGATTCTTTAGGTCAAGACCTTTTTCAGATCCAAGTCCTGAGCAAAAGAGCTTTGAATTTCCTTGAGGTATGTGGATGTGAAGTGGTTTGGGGTATGAGGCCGTTCCCAAGTCTTGTCATAAGTATTGTAATTGTGCTGGTTTTGGCTGGGATAGAGTTAATTTTCTTCACTGTAGCTGGTATAGTGCTGATGGCACATTGATGTTTCGGTTGTTGTTAAGTACCTGCTGAGTGTCACTAAGTAGCGCCTATGCTAGTTAGGGACCTTTCAGCTTCCCATGCTCTGCCACGTGGGCAAGAAGCCAGGAGGAGATGGGCCACAGCCAAGACAGCTGACCCAACTGGCCAATGGGATATTCCATGTCATATGACATCATGACTGGGTGATTTGGTGCGGAGGGTGATCGCGGTTCAGGGACTAGGGGTGTTATTCAGCAGGTGGTGAGTGGCTGCATCACATGCTGTTTGTTTTGGTTGTTTATTCCCCCTCCCCAGATTTTACCTCTCTCTCTCATTTTCTTTTTCATTATATTATTTTGTTGTTGTTATTATTAATATTGTTTCATTTTTATTATTAAACTGTTCTTATCTCAACCCATGACTTTTCTCACTTTTACCCTTCTGATTCTCTTCCCCATCCCGCTGGTGGGGGAGTGAGTGAGCAGCTGTGTGGGCCTGAGTTGCCAGCTGGGGCTAAACCACAACAGTAATCAAGGGTGAATATTTTGGTGAAGGTTTCAGTACAGGTCTTCTCTCCAAAATCTTTCCAGCTATGTTTTCACACCACATACAGAGACTTTATGATTTGCGCCCAAAGTATCTGATGAAACTTGGTGCCCAGTTTCTTCACTGTGCCATCCTGCATTTGGCAATTACCCAGTTATATCCAGGAGTATACCTCTTAGCCATTGTGATAAAACCCTGTACAATTCTTAATTTTCAAAGGACACAGCTGTCATCCAATTTTTGAAGAAGCTAACTGAATAGTCATTACCCCTAGACTGTCTTTTGGTATTTTGTATATTCCTTTCCAACCCAGATCCCCAGCCACGGTTTTGATGCATCTTAAAGACTTGCTAAGAGTTTCACAAGGGAATGGTTGTGGAGGGATGGAATAAATTCCAGATCATGCAGCAAATGGAAACATGGCATTGATGAACAACATAAAGGAAATAAAAATAAAGGAGAAGGAGTGAGACAGGGAAAGAAAGAAATATTACAAAAAGAAGGGATATGGTCAATATTTGTCTCTAGAAGCCAAAAGTAATTCTAGGCAAGTTGAAAGCAACATGAAGACAGCCAAACACAATTTGGAGAGAGTCAGTGTAATGTCAGACAGAAAAGAATGTGTCATATGCATTCCTACATTTCACACTAGTACTGCACTCAATAAATCAACACATGGATTTAATTGATGTGACAAATATAGGGAGGGGAGTCAAATTCTGCTGGGTGATGCAGTCATCCAGCAAAACCCTGGTCAGCAGAGATATGTAGGTCAGTCATTACGGATCAGTGAGCAGAGGGAGTCCCTAGTGTGAGAGCGTAGATGAAAATCTCACAGTGTAATCTCTGTCTAATAAAATACTAGCTTGAAAGTGTGTCTGGCTTCAACATCCTTCTTAATAACCTTTAGCAGAAGAGGAAGCTTTTAAATAAAGTGGCAATTAACAAGACTGACAGAGCAAAAGAGTGGGATTTATTGCTGGATTTTTCAGTTTTCTTGATTATTTGGCTATTTTTATAGCTGTAATTCTACTTCCATTTTAAAAGCCAGCTTCAAAAAAGAAAATGTTGAGCAACTGAGGTTTTGAAGTTAGAAAAAAGGAGGTAAGAGCTTAATAAAACTGATATCCAAAACAAAGGAGGTAGGATGCAGTTGCAGCCTATGTCCCTCATCACCTCTGCCATAGTCCGTCATGTATGGAGGTGAGCACTCAAAGGGAGTGATAAAGCAAACATGATCTTGGGGATGCAGAAATACTGAGGAATGGCGCCCACTCCTATGCAGAAGTCTCAGCAGTGCTGAAATCCTCCTTCAGCCCAATGCTATATGGTGGAAGTGATACTTAATGCATGAGATTGAATATCTGTAGAATGAATTACAGCTAGGAAAAACAAATTTGGTGTCCTCCTAATATTTACTTGCCTGAGCAAAACTGATGCCAGTTCCTGCTCTGAGGCAGGACAGGCAGCAGGTATTTTACCACAGTGACCGATCATGTTACCCTCTCCCTGCTCTACCATGTGTCTGACCTCAGTGCAAGTGATGGGGATGGCACTGGACGAACTTTCTATATCTCACTGAATAAATTCCTCTGATGGAAGCAACACTTTCTCCCAGCCACAAATAAGTTCTCCATCAGGCCGTCCTGGTGGAAGAACACAACAGGGCATGAAACTAAGGTGTCTCTTCTACTGCTGAAGCCAGCTAAGCACATTGTAACTGATATATCTTGTAAAGAAATACAGTAATATTAGTTATAACAGTGAATCTGATAGGAATGTCACTTCCTATAGGACTTTTTAGATTTCTTTTCTCTGTTTTTATCATAGTTGGAGGAATGCACCACCAAAAATAAAAATGCAGCACATAATATAATTGTAGAAAACATTTAAATAACACAAATAACTAGAAAGATTATTTGGCGTCTTCCTAGCTGCATTGTCAGGAATTTCTACCACTCACATCCTGCAATCACATCACAACATTTCCCCAAGAAAACCCAAAATATTTTATAGGAAATTCTATAAGTTCAAATATCAATATACAATGCTCAGTCATTGAAATTAAGGCATCTTTCTTTATAATTCCATAACATATTTTCTCTGATTCCATGCTCACTTAAGCAGGGATGATCTTTAGAGCAGATAGGATTACAAAACAGCAGTGTAGTCTCTCCATTGCCTCCTCATTCTTCTATAGCTGCCTCTGTGGGTATCTTAATTAATCCGCTATATTAGTTTTTACGGATCAGAATACTGAGCAAACATATTTTGCTTCATGAAACATATCTAGGTCAAATTCACCTTTTTCAAGAAAGTTATTTGTTTTATGGATTTGCCCATAGTGTTATCTGTAGCTTGTGGGTTTTTTAACCCTCCGACTTAATACTCACTCACAAAGTGCTTCTGCATTTCCCTCCCTTCCCACTTCTTTTTCGTCACTCCTCCAATAGCAAGTTTTCAGTTACATGGTAAAACCCACCCAGCAAGAACAAACAGATATTAATTTCATGTCCTCATTTCAAATTCTTTTTTAGTTAAGGATCCTGCTGTCAATGTTTTGGCAGTTACTAGTTATGGCAGACATTACAGAGACAAAAAAGCCAAAACCATTGGAAGGGGCTTATGCTAATTGTAAAGTGAAAAGAAAAAAAAGTGCTACTCCAGAATGTAAGAGATTCAATGCTAAGTATGTATCACAGCCACAGAAAAAGAGCGATTTGTTTTTTGTTTTCATGGAGGTACCTACATTACTTAGGGTGTCAAAGCCTGAGGTTTCTAGATGCATGTGGCTTACACCCGAGCTGGGTTTCTTTTTGCTTAAATACCAGCAAATCAAAGTAGTAGATGTGATTTGTTGCTAATAGTGGCTCTTGCCACTTAAATTATCTCACCTATATTTTATGACTATGTAATCATAGATGATGGTAGAAGACAGGCTACTCCCTGTTGGGTTTAGATCAGTCTTCAAACAGAGGGAAAATAATCTCTGTATTAAGGGGAACTTTCTTCACCAAATGGATCCAGTAAGCAGCCTGCTGTTATTTACTACCTTCCAGGAAGTGCTTCATTGCCAAACACAGTCTTATTCCCTTTATTTAATTATTTATTTTCTTCACAAAACTTAGCTCAGATGATTCATTCTGGCCTCATGAGGTTTACAGTTAGCACAGGAAGGGAACACAAGAAGTGACAAAAATAAGCGTGAGTCTGGGCACAAGAGGCACGTAAGTGTTCTGTCTCAACATTCGTCAGATACAGACCCGTCATCTTTTGCAAATGAGAACACTAATCAGTAGTCTTGAGCCTGAGTTGAGTCTTTAAGTTGCATTAGGTAAACTATCATTTATATTCTGAAGATGTTATACGCCAGAAGTTGGATTGAAAGTGGTACTGGGAAATCTTGTATGAGACAAGTTTATTAAAATAGAATATGCACTGAAAATATACTCTCTGGAGGAAATAAACTATGTTGTATTGTTTGGTTAATTAATTAATTTTTATTTCCTTGTAATATATGCCCCTTAGGGCTAACATGCGCATCTTTTGGTGATACCTTTCTGGAAAGACTGAGGTCATATTACCGAACACACCAGTGTTATGGAGAACAAAGCATGGTACAATGACATCACCAGTCTGTAACAGCATAGAGTCAAAGTTAATGTTATGCTGCATATTGATTTCATGTTCAGGGAGAAAAGAGGTTCCTTTTACAATATTATTTTGGCAGAATCTGGACTCATAAAATTTAGAAAGAAAAAACATGGTGTGAAAAAATGACTCAGAAAAGAGGTATTAAATGTACATGCCCAAAGTCATTGGATGACCTTGAGAGAACATTGAGACTAATGTCTTCTTTTTCCATCCATGTAAATCAGGGTTTACTTAGAGGAAAACGGATTATAATCAGACCCATTTTTAAATGTAGTACCATACAGAGACACATATATAATAATCAGTGTTAGCCTGATCAAATCACAGATCTATCAATGTCTGTATTTTCTAGATGGGTCATTGGCCTTTTGTCTTGTTTGGTTTGGTATTTTTTCCTCAAAAGTGGCCAACCACAAAGGCTTCTGGTCATCTCACAGTCCTTGGTGTGTTTACCTTCATAACTATCAAGAATTACTGTTAGCTTGTTTTTACAGACAGAGTTCCTAGAAACAATATTTATTTAAGTGACTACAAATAAGCAGATATTGCTGTTCTCAAGTGGAAACAGGACTTAACTCCAAGGGCTCAACTTTCATCATTGTAGTGGGTCTCCCCATAGAGATTTAGAAAGCCATATTTCCCTCAGCCAACCCTAGCCCCTTCATTCTTTAACCCTAACTTCTATTCTGATTGCCTCTAGTTCACAGAGCTGATGTAGCAGTAGGGATTGAGGAGGTCTTACACAGAATATCCTAGCTTGATGATTAGAATATCCACATAGGAGGTATGCCTTCAAGTCCACTCAGGAAAAGAAGACAACTAACAAACTCAGGTAAATATCAAAGTAGTAAAAATGGTGAGGGATTACCTTGCATTTCCTTAGATATAGGAGATATAGAACCTAAACCAGCAGATGCATACCACAATGGCTACTATGAGCCCTGCTGACAAGTTGCTTGGCAGAGTATCTAGGTCCTCCAAAAACTTAGACCCTACCTGTCCCTCTAAAATGCCAGGACCATAGGCAATTATGAGCATGCCTGGCAGTGATATACTTTTAGGCTATGCTGGAGAAATCCGAAATGCCAGAATTCTTCCAGAAGTAACTAAGCAGGGGTCTTTGAAAATCTAAATGCAGGATTTAGGAGCATCTAGATGGATTTAGCAGCCTAAACTGATATTTTAAAAATAGATTCTTAGTTATCTTTGAGGAACAGGGTGGTAGATGTTAAAGGAAAAGTTTCCTAAGCTCCAGCTCAGGCTCCTAACCAGGAAAAATAGTACATGATAGCTGAAGAGCTCATCAAGCATAATTAGCTGCTCTATTAGCTACTGTTTCTTTTTCTTCCTCTTTACTAGTTTATGTAAGGTTTGATTTACAAAGGTGACACATTGTTATTGTGTGGCCTATATTATTTGCAGTTATTTCAGATGTTTGTAGAAACACAGGCAGGAAAAATCACCTATCTGTGATACAAATATCAGTGATCTTTATCATGTTTATAGGGATGCTGACTTCCTATTAAATCTATGATAGAAGCCTTCCTACCACATAAACTGCATCAAGTTCCCTTTTCCTATTCCCTAGTTGAGGCTTTTTCACAAATTACTCTTTATCTGCACGGTCCCCTGGGAAACCTGTGCACAGACATACAATAGTGAGAAAAAAAAACAGACAGAAAAACCCCTTTGTCCTCAACACACATGCACTCTTATTTACCCAATGGATGAATGCTGTTCACTTCATCCTATGGGTGCAGGCATGAAGTGTTCAAGATTGGGGGATAAGGGGAAATATAATGTTGACACTAATTCCTGCAGCTGTGGAGACCAAGGTGGCTATAAATTTCCATTGAATTTGGTACCTAATGGGGTGGTATTTTTCAATAATTCTTGTACACTTGGCACAGAAATTTGGCAAAATGGTCCATATACTGTATTGCATGTCATAAATGCTGTAATTTATGGTGCATTGCTGTCTTGGAATTGAGTGCATGGTACTAAATTTGGGAAGAGCACTTTTTTGTCAGTCTGGAAGTGTGATCAGTAGTAACATATCTTCAAGGTCCCTCTCCCTTCTTGTCCCACTGCCTGAAAAGATTAATACTTCTGTTAATGGAAAGAAAGGGCAAAAATAATAAGCAGACCATGAAAGCAAAAGGCAAAGATGGATTTACACCAGGAGGTACAAATAATATGAAGCAGACTTAGACGACTTAGATGGTTGCATAATCACATCCAGAGGGTAGTAGTCAATGGCTTAATGTCCAGAAGGAGACCAGATGGAGACTGGTGACAAGTGGTGTCCCTCAGGTGTCCATACTGGGACCAGTGCTGTTTAATATCTTTATCAGTGACATAGACAGTGGGATCGAGTGCACCCTCAGCAAGGTTGCAGATGGCACCAAGCTGAGAAGTGCGGCTGACACAGCTGAGGGACAGGATGCCATCCAGAGAGAGCTGGGCAAGCTCAAGAAGTAGGCCCATGTGAACCTCATGAGGTTCAACGGGGTCCTGCACCTGGGTCAGGGCAACCCCTGGTATCAGTACAGGCTGGGGGATGAAGGGATTGAGAGCAGCCCTGTGGAGAAAGACTTGGAGGTACCAGTAGATGAAAAGTGGGACATGAGCCAACAATGTGCACTCACAGCCCAGAAGGCCAACCGTATCCTGGGCTGCATCATAAGCAGTGTGGCCAGCAGGTCAAGGGAGGTGATTCTGCCCCTCTACTCTGGTGAGACCCCACCTGCAGGGCTGCTCTGGGGTCCTCAGTGCAAGAAAGGCATAGAACTGTTGGAGTGGGTCCAGAAGAAGGCCACAAAAATTAACTGAGGTCTGGAGCAGCCTCCTGTGAAGAAAGGCTGAGAGAGTTGGTGTTGTTCATCCTGGAGAAGATAAGGGTCTAGGAAGACTTTTTTTGCAGCTTTTCACTTCTTAAAGGGGGCTTACAAGAAAGATGGGGATAAACCTTTTAGGAGGGCCTGTTGCAATAGGACAAGGTTTTAAAGTAAAAGAGGGTAGATTCAGACTAGGTATAAGGAAGAAATTTTTTACAACGAGGATGGAGAAACATTGGCACAGGTTGCCCAGAGAGGTGGTAGCTGCCCCGTCCCTAGAAATATTCAAGGTCAGGTTGGATGGGGCTCTGGGTGACCTGATGTAGTTGAAGCTGTCCCTGCTCACTGCAGGGGGGTTGGACTAGATGACCTCTAAAGGTCCCTTCCAACCCAAACTAAGCTATGGTTCTATGATTCTATGATTTGCTGGACTGAAAATGCAGTCTAGAGCTTCTCTTTCAGATGATGTGTCTAGTTGGAAGCTAACTCTTCTTGGCAATAGGGTCACAGCTTAGTAGTTTACAGGCTCAATTTTTTCAGAGAACACTTTTTTTTAAGAACAGATATATCTGCATCAGAGAAACCATCAATGTAATCTCCCTGGAAAATTTAGGAGTGAAAGCTCAAGCACCAAAGGACTTCAGGTTTTTCCATCCTCAATTTTAACTCAGAATATGTAAGGGTCTCAACAGAGGTACTCTATGCAGTCTGGGAATTCAACACGGGTATAGCCCACTTAATGAAAGGCAAACAATAGTAACACCACTCCTTGAAGAGCTGAACAGGATCTGTCACCAAGCCTTACTCCCTGGCCTCTTCCCTAAATAGAAAAGAACCCTCATTAATTACATGGATAAAGAGAAACTGTTCAATAATGAGTCAACTTTTGATAATTTCGTTTTAACTAATAAGCTCATTCTCTATGCAGGAAATAATTCCTGCATGAAATAGTGTTTGGGGGTGGTGGGGGTGAGGGTGGGAGCTTCATTTTTAAAAAAGGAGATGAAGTAAATTCTTCTCCTGACTATTAAATGATGCAATTAGTCCAAGTTCTCCAAAATAATTCAGCATTTTCTTTTCCTTCTTCCCTGACCCTAGTTTCTGATTTTTAGGCTCTTTTTTTACTTTATTTCCTTTTTTGTTAAAAACTAATGAAATAAAAATCAAGCTTCTAAATAGTTCTTGGGATTGCTGTGAATCCCACATCAGGGCTTCCCAGTCTGTTGCTCAGCTGCAACAAAAGGATCATGAATATCAACATCCTAATGTTCAGATAAACATTTGTAGGCCTTTTATAACAAAGGGAGAGATGTAGTAATTTATTTGAGAAAGAGTAATAAAACATTCTTTTTTTCCCTGCGTGCTGTACTGTAACTAGAGTTGTCCCAAATGTCGTAAAAAGTCAACGGTGATATATTTACAGTCATTCTGCAAAGACTCAGGTAACTGAACAAGGGGCCAAGCAAGTGAGAATCTGACTTTCCATTGCTGCTGACAATTTGCCTTTATTAGGGAACAGGGGTGGGATTCATCTGATCCAGCTTTAGAGATCTTCAGTGTAGATGCCTCCAGCTGTGCTCGTCACCCTAGGTTTCTTTGTAGTCAGCTGAGAGAACAGGCATGAATGAATAAGTACAATTCCCATGACCTACTTTAGAAGTCTAAATTCAGACCCCACAAGGATTTATATCTCTTCACAGACTAGAAAGAGGTCCTAGATAGAAATGTCAAATTTTTTTCAGAGGAACTACACTGTAGGTGACATGAGGAAGTGTTATAGTGGGACATGAAAACAGGTATTGTGAGATGCAGTGTGGTATCATTTGTAAGACCATACTCAGGAAATAAATTTCTACTAAACTTACTGAGAGACTGGTCCAAAGGAAAGTTGTCAAATCAAGGTAGGAGAAAGATATTGTTACAGGAAACCAAAAGGAAGAGCTTAAAACACAGCAAAAAAGACACCCAAAACATTTCAAATTATAGTGCTGAGAATCCCATTGCCCTGAAAGAATAGAGTGTTAAATTAATTTCAGCTAATGTATCCTTTAATTTCCTAGCCTTGAGTAACATCTGTATAGGAAATAAAAATACATTAATTCAAAGTGAATCTCTTCCAAACTTAAAATGTATTCTTTCTACTTTCAGTAAGTCCCTTTGCAAACACATCAGTTTTCAAATACTTGCATAGAAAATTAAAAAGTACTAATTTTAGGGCTTCTGATTATGTCTTTGGGGTACAGTGACAATTCTAAGTGTCACCTTTGAAGAATCAGCTGCAGGTTAGTGGCTGAAGACTTGTACCAGATTCACTTATTGTGGCTTCAGTATCACTAATTTCAATGGGGCACAGGGTTCTTCCACCAGTAGTGTTATCTGCAGGACTTAGGTCAAAATTTGTAATGAAAATTGGGCTAAAAATTATAGTGAGCCTCCATACTATGTATGGTCATGCATTGTTCCCTCTCATTATTGCTAGCGTTGAATAAAAGCCTGGACTGGCTTAAATCCACAAGCATCCCCTTCCAGGCAATGATCCTGCCTGTGCAATGAGCGTGGTGCTCAGGGACTCCAAACCCTCAGTCTTTGACACCACTTTGGTTTCAAAGAAGTGTGTTGCACTTGCTGACAGCACTTGCTGGCAATACTCTGTTCACATCTCAGTTGTCTCTCCTGCCCCTCAAACCGATGTAGGGAAAAGTATTGCTTTCAACCAGCCTTGCTATGGCTCTGTCTGCTATAAAATGCCATGAAGCAGTTCTTAATCAAAAATGGGGTCAAATTCTGCTCTCATGATGGAAGAGCTCTCTCTTTTCATGTGAGCAGGTCTTGCACACAGCCAATTTATTACATGGAGCCACATACGTCTAGAGTTTAACAAGGCTAATACTATGAAACCTGTGGGGTTTCTTACAGTATAACTGCAAGAAAGAAGTTGAAGGCTGAAAATCCAAGTTTCAGTAAATATCTATCAAGGGGATACTTTTGGCTAGGAGTTAAATTAATGAGTTTTATTGTCTATATAATTATTAATGATCTGTAATTATTTCCATTTTCATTATTTACCAATGCACTGCATGGATCTTTGGTGCCACAAACAAGTGGATTTCAGAATACAAATGGAGTTCAGATTCTGGTTGTGTCTGAAAGCATATAATGATGACTTTTGAAACTGTCACTAATTCATAACATCATGTGTATGTTATTTCCAGAATATAATTTCAGGATATACTAATTTTTGATTAAAGTATAAAATCAGCAAGATAATTATTCTGAGAGCTGCTGGAATAGGGGTGTAGGGAAGGACTTGGTCATGCCATGTGGCCACTGACAAGTGGGACCTGAGTAGAGAGGTTGACCAAGTGTTAATGAATAGCATTTTGACTCTCCCACCACAGCCTGGAAGTAGGAGAACATCAACAGTTTTCTAGAGCCACTTTTCACAGAAGTGGATGCTGATGTCCCATATAACCCCACCTGCAACAACAGCAGCAAAGACCTGACAAGCAGGAGATAAGAAATTACTCTTTAACAATATCCATTGTTCTAGTAGTTGATCTCCACCTCTTGAGGGACAAAGTAACTTTTTTGCTGTCCCCATTACTTTATTGCACTACGTAAAAGATTACTAATCCAGTGTCCAAGGAAATCCTATTTTGACACCTGGCACAAAACATAAAACAAGCTGGACACTATAATTTTCATGACTATGTTGAAGCATAAGATAGAAGCAAGAGAATAATTATAGATCTGAGTTTGATCCTTTCAGATGTACTTCAGAAAATGTAGTTTGAATACCTCCTTCTTAGGTTCACTCTAGCAGCTCTATCTTCAACTAAGACCACCAGAGAAAGCTGAGCCAAAGCTGTAGCAGCCCAGATATGGGAAATAAATGAAAGTTCTGTGTGTAAACTGCCACTGGCTGCAGAAGCTGGGTGCCTGTCAGCATGCAGAAACCTAGCTCTTGCCTGAAATATTCAGACCAACATACAGCCTACGGAAATGAGACCAAAAATCTCAGAAACCCTTTCACTCAGGTCTATGATTCTTTCCTGCTTCTGAGGAACCACCAAATTTTTTTACAGCCATGGCTCTGGTGATGTTTCATGTTTTTTATTTCAGTATCAGGGATAATCTGGGTACAAGAACTACCCAATCTCAGCTAATAAGAGGTTCTATGAAACTAGAAGAAAGTTTGATTTTGTTTCTATCTAAAGTGAAGGAAAGATTCAAGTTACTTCTCCTAAATCTCTAAAACAGATCTATTATATTTGCTCTCCAGATGACTGTATTCACATAACAATATTCCCTTACCTCTGGAACTCTGGGCAGTAATCACTGCATTACCATAACTGAAGAAAAAGATGTGCCAAACAGCTGTAACTATTTTAAAAATAAAATCTCAGAGGAATATTATTATACAAGCAAATCTGGTATAGACATAGAAGCTGGCACAAATTCTCTCCTAGCATAAATCATCCTAGTGTCATTACGAATCTGGAGCATGTTTTAGACCCACAGAGGATCTGACCTCTTGCTCTTGCTACGGACAGCTAGGAAAGCCAGTTACAGTAATTGCATCCTCAACCGTGCATGTGTTGGGCTAAAGCACGTTTCCCTGATCAGCTTGTGGGAGCTGAGACACACAGTTCATATAAAGGTGGAATGATAGCATAAGTTATATATCCTGTGAAGGAGCTGCCAAGGTCACTGAACCAGTGGGTTTTGTGTCATTACAGAAAATGAAATTTTGTGGGAGAGACAAATTTCCACAAGGAAGGAAACAGACAGAGCGAGTGTTTTGCAAATGACTCTGGGAAAAAGCAGTACAGAAATATTGTTCCCATTATGAGTACTAGCACAAGAGATAATTGTGTTTGAGGTTGGTAATTACCATATTTGCATCTTTAGGTTGTATCTGTTCCTTCCATGTTATTAAGTGACTGCAGCATTATTTCAACAGAATAGCACACTGTCATTACAGGGGCTGAAATATCTTCTGGGTATCAAAGCACACAGCTGTAAAAAAACATTGTATAGCCCTTCATTTTTATTCTTCATCAAACTTGCAAAAAACAAATTCATTCCAGGAAAAGAGCAGCAAAGCTAATGGAGCTGCGGTAGGGGGAGGTGGCTTTGGAAGCTTAGGGGTCTGTAATTTATAGTACCTGTGCAAAGCAGCTCTGCTGGTACTCCCACACACACTGAGATACAGGATTAATAATTACTATGTTTTGTTCTATGCACTTATAGGCCTTTAGTCTGAGTAGTGCAAAATGCTTTATGGACATTAATTAATCAAACTTTAAAAGCCATACTCAGGGCACTTAATTCACTGCTACTTATGCCAAGCTTCAGTTTATCTGTAAACCTCGTAAAAGTCTTCAAAAGTCGGTAGCTCTGTACAAACCTGAAGATATACCCTGCTCGTTTGCTTAAGCCATATATTAGTTGCCTACTGAGACATTTCTGATATATTCTGGGCGTTCAACATCAAATGTATGAAAATATATCCTCCTTAAAGAGAGATCTAAGAAGAAATAAAGGAAACATCTGAAGATTAATGGGGAACATTGCAACAAATGGGATAATCCATTCACAGGGAAACTGCCCATCACCCTCCTCACTCTTCACATCCTGTCTAACCCTTTCATTCCATTCAGCAATGGAGGGGTCATTGCCAAATCTGAGTAATTAACCACTGAAAATAAGGAAAATGAAAAAAAAGTGTATTGTTTGTAACCAGATTTAAAAACTGGCCTTCAGTTCACAGGTATCATTATTGGTTTAAAAAAAAAAAAGGCAAAATAAGCAGAATTACATGTTTGCAGCTAGACATGAATACCCAAGTGTGAAATCTAATGTCAGAATTAGAGCAGATCGTTTCCTGAGGTCATACCATCCAAACAACTAAATTACTGTATATTGCAATTAAGCAATGAGAAACTGATCGTCTTAAAAAACATTACCTGTTTTCAGATACTATTCCTTCCCTTTCAACTGCATTTACAGAGGTTTAAAACTGAGAGCTTAATGCAGAGGTAATGAAAATTATAAAACATTTTGGGAAATCAGAATTATTGTTCTATTTTTCTTGAGAGCAGTGATATATCCAAATGATTTATTTCACTGAAAGTTAAGCTCCTATGCATACCTGCTATATTTCTTGGACAAAGTGACCTTGTAGTTTTTCCTCTTTTCACTGAGAAATGGTAAGTGAAACACATGGTGGAAAATGAAGATGACAATTATTAAAGTAGAAGACAAGAGAAAGTTCAAAGAAAAGTGGAGTCCTTGAAAGGAAATGGAGAGCTGAAAGTACAGAAAGACCCAGTGGAACAAAAAAGATTAAAGTTCAGGTTAGAAGGACAGAAATAGTCCAAAGTGACTAGAAAGTGCACATAACATTTTCCTCTTGTTATAGCCTAATTAGTTGTTGATTTCATATTCAGTACAAGATTGAGAAATGGCGAGTGGGAAAACTAAAACCAGAAGATGCCTCTGGAGGCAAAACAAATCACTCCGCTTATATAATTTTGTATAATATATGATATGTTTTAAATAGAAAAAAAGCATTACAGGAGAATACATTTAACAACAGAGTGAGAAGAGGCAGTTATTGATTTATTGATGTTCTCTTTTGATTGTCACACAGAACTTAAGAGTCTGTGCAGACTACCTGATTTAATTATTTTTTTGTGAATCTTTTAAATGTGACTTGTAGCTGTTACTGCTTAGCCCATGGGCCTGCAGAGGCCCTCACCATACATTCCAGGCTATTCTAGTAGAGATCTAGTCACTGTGCATTGCAGGTGAGCTGAAGACTAATCTACTCTGAAAGCATCTTTTGTCCATAGATCTTAAGCATTTTATCTCATTTGAAAACAGATCACTTTGCTACATATGATAAAAATCTGAAGTAAAATGAAAGTGATATCATCAGCAATCACTGGTACCACAATTGTTCCTCTTTGTATTCTTTTTTCAAAGTTTAAGCCAATTTATGAAATTATTTTTTAGTTATTGTTAGTTTGTTTTTACAAGGTTGTCTGTCTTATCCTCCAATCAACTCAATTATTTAATTGTATAATTGCAACCTAGACATAGCAATTGAGTATTTAACTAAGGTTACTTAAGAACCTTTTTTCAAGATAAACTCTCTAAGTCAGGAGAGTTCATATTTAATATTGCTTATTCCATGCCTCATGAAAGGATTGTCTGTAAGGCTCTGAATGTCAGTAACCGCTGTAAGAGGAACCATGCTTACATGAGAAGGAGGTTCATTTCAAGAGATCAAGAATAATAGAAGTTTAGAACTGCTCTTGAAAAGATAAATTCGGATTTTCTCCTTGGTCCAAATCTTCAAGCCCAGCATGTTATAGCAGAGTCTTCTGGTGTAAAAATCAAGACAGTGTGCTGGGCCCTAGGGTTTCTTCAGGAAAGCAAATGTGCCATCATATGCTTTTCAGTCCCTTAACAGCTGTGCTTCTCCTTCCTTAAACCTCCACTCAGCATCGTAATTTGCAGGACCAAGAGGAAAGGCTGAAGCTTGCTGTAGAGTCAAAGATGTGAGAATACCCTTCTATCTACTGAGTCAAAAGAGAAGGTGGCTTGTTTCGTGTTAATGTTGCTCAGTAACCTAGAAGAAGAGGGACCCCTCTCTGGCTGGTAGGTTTAGAATGTAGCCTACCATCCCTAAGAGCTTCTATCTGCCAGTCAGCTTTTGCCTCCTGGTTGCCAGATTTTCATCTCAGCAGCTGTTTTTATCCATTTGCTTCTGCCCTGGAGGCACAATGACATCTGTCACAGCCATTGAGGCAGTTCAAAGCAGATATTTACAAGGCCCATGATTCTGGTGGTCAGGAGCAGCCTGGTGACAGTGATTCCCAAGGCGTGTTACAACCTCCCTGAGAGATTATCTGTCTTCCTTAAAGTAAAGCAGAGATGTTTGTTAAGCCCTACATTTAGACACAGGATAGAGATGGCAACAGTTACTTTCATGACTTCTTGTGGTCCATAGGATAGGAAAACTACTGCTTTTTGAATGCAGCTCTCTATTCTCCCTACATTTTGGAGGTGTGATGGAAATACCTTGGATTGACAGATTTAGAGGCTAACTGGCCCAACAAACAGTGTATGTAGAAATGTTAATAATTTATTCACGGTTCTGAGCAGGTCATCCAGCAGTTTCAACCTCCACACCATGTTTGTCTTGTCTTTTGATCATCAGTGAATCTGAACTATTTGCCAAAGGCATTCTTTTGTAGCTAATGCTGCGGCTTTCACACTATTTTTTTTTCCCTGGCTCTAACAAAATAGTCTACTGAATATTTTCAGTAAAAAATATTCCTTAAGAATCATCTTGGTGATTTCCTCTGCTGCTAGGCAAGTAGGCTCCTTGTCTCTAAAGGAGGCATAAAGACTTCAGTTAGTAATGGGTTACTTTTTCTTTGCTTCTTTGTGCCATTCATGAGATAAAGAAATCTGACTTGCACGTATTCTCTTTACATCATGTTTGACCTCCAAGGTTTTGTGAGAGGACAGACTCTTGTGCAGTAAAGAAAACTTCTATAGATTTTCCAAATATGGTCCAGATATTCTTGAAGTGAAGATGGTGTGACGATTCCTCTCTAAACAATTCCTTAGAGCATTTCCAAAGATAAGGAAAAGTGCATTTATATTTGATCACTCAGGGCTTACGTTGGATCAGGATTTTTTGAACAAATGCATTTCTAATTTATTTTAAGACATACTGACTTTTTAACTTTTTTATTTTCAAAATTGATTTTAGTAAACTTATCCCTTATTAAAGGAACAGAAAGCACAATATGCTCTTTTCTTGAAAAGACTTAATGAAACAAATGTTTTCTGAAATTCCTGGCACTTCCTTAATCTTTAATTAGACACTTGCTACTTTAAATATATGACATACTTTTGGAAAGATCTGTGCAGCCATTTCCAGAAACTGCAGAGATGTATGTCTTTTAATCCAGTGTGCAGTATTTGCCTGGACCAGTAACCTTCCAACACTGTAACTGTATTCTCCAGGCTCTTTTGGTACAACTTATAAATGGTTAAAAAATGGTAATGTACTGTAACTAATCTGCAGCAGTACAAGGCAACATGATTCATACTTCCATTAAATTTTCTTAGCCTGGTAGACTTTCCTATTTTCAAATTTCTGTGGAAAGAAAGCATGTCTATGGGACTATGAATGGGGCTATTCAGAGCCACCTTCAGAAGAACACATCAACATTTCTCGTAATTGCTAATTATACTAGAAGACTCATTTTAGTCTGAGTTCACACTTTTAGAAGACTCTGCCTAACCTGACACATTCCTGAATCCTCCCTGCTAGAACACCCTGAGTGTGCATATGATGAAAAAGCAGGTCTGAAGCAGCCAAATTCATTGACTACCTTTGAAAATCCTTGCCAGAGTCTTTCAGAGCGGTCGGGATGTAGTTCATGCTCCACTGATGTAGAACTTTGTCATGAACCACAAACCTCCTGTTAGGGGATGTGCACATGTAAACCCCAGGTGCTAGGTCTTCAAAGACAGACAGACTGAGGAATACACTGCTGCTCGTGTATGCTCAGTAACAGCTAGCAAGACTGCATTAACGCTGTGGACATGTGTGCCTCATTGTACTCACACAGGTAGGTATTCCTCTGTGTGCTTTCTTGTTTTCCTAATATTTTGTGCTATCTAATTAACATGTCAACTCATGTTTTTCTGATGCTTTAAGAATCTTGCTTTTACTCCCTTTATTTTACCCTGTTTTCCTTTTCATAATACATTTTTCATAATTTATCATTCATTTACATTTCAATTAAGAACACTAGCTGTTTGTAAAAGCTACCCTGATGGGAAGTATGAAATAAATTATTGTAGTTAGTATAATCTGCACTTCCCATTACCACCTCATTTACCTTAATGGCACTAAAAAGACTGTCGCCCTCAATACAGTTCATGCTTCTAATAAGAATTCCCTCAGGAGCCAATCTCATGTGAATTACATATTTGCATATGGTATAGGTTATGTTAGGAGATTATAGGCTGAGCTTTAGAGTACTATTCTTTAAGGACGACAGCTACACAGAAAGCTACTTTTCCAGTATCAAAAGATGACACTGTTTGATTGTAATAGCTAATATCTCTAAGAGGAGTTCTTACAAGCATTGCCGATTTATTGGGCACTGACAAAAAATTAAGAACTGCATGATTTGTTACTAAATCTGGACAGAGGACACATTTTTTATTTTGCACAAAATTTCTCTTTTTCCCAGGAAGAAATGAAAAAAAAAATTCTCACAGAACTAAATTCATTGTGAATGAAGGAGTCCTTTTGTTTGGGTAAACTGAAACGTATTTTTATATTTATTTATTTACTTACTTATTTACTTATTTATTTCTGTAGCTTTCTATTGTTTAAATCTGAAATTTTTCAAAGATTTTAAAAGCTATATTTCAAAATATTTTTTAGTTTAAATCAGCTAAAGCTTCTAACCTTGAATCAGTGTTTTGTCATTAAGATTTCCACCAAGAGGCTGTCAACCAGCTCTGTTTTTATTTTGAATATGTCCACAGCAGGCACTAACTAGGACTCACAAAATAGATGCAATAGAGCTATGTAGTAAGAAACAGTCCCATTCCCAAAGGATTTTTACAATATAAGCAGGTAAGTTGGTAAAAACAAAAGTATGGGAAGGAGGGAAGAGAGACATGTGTGATGATTTGTTTACTAGATACGCAAATTTATCAGGATAATCTACCTTTTCTTGCTTTGAGTTTCAAGAAAGATTATGTAGTTACATGCGCAACATCAGTTTCTGGAAACTCAAAAATCAAGGTGTCTAGCATCATTCAAAGTAACTAGGTACAAAGCTGAGCAAACTGAATCCAGGGGAACAGATTTTGCTTGTTCTTTGCTTAGATATCAGGAAAGATGTAGTCTGATTCTCTTAATGCCTGCCAGGAGCCCATCTGTATAGCTACATCTATTCTTTGAAATAGAACAAGACACTGCATCCAGTTTTCATTAACTGTCAGTACCAGGTAAAAGTCGGCACTGGACTACCCCTCATTTCCATGAGGCATCTTTTGGCCTTGAGACATTCTTATTGCTATTTGCATTTGTGTCTTCCCACCCAACCCCAGATGAAACTGTGTTGCGGCCCAGCACAGTGGTGCTTTTGTAACAAAAAGCAGATATTGACACTCCTGGGTGCTAAACATACTAAACTGAGGATGAAAGTTTGCTGAGCTAGTTTGGAGGACTGTAGAGAATGGAGGGAGATTAACATGATCTTAAGTTCTCCATACTGCCCGATGAGAACAGCCCTAATATAAAACCATGCCCAGGTGTTACCTCGGAGAGTGCTTGGTGGCACAGGCCACAGCCAAACTCAGGAGTACGCTGGTAATAACTAGTTTAGGCGGTCATGGTTGAAAGATTGAGCTTAATCCTTGGCTTTATGTTATTTAACATTATGCATCTACCACATGCAAAGACACTGGAGGAAGGCAGCAAACACTCCAACAGGGTATAGAAGAGGCAACACAGTGCCTCTGTGTTTTCTTGCCCAAGATTGTTCATACAAAAAAGGCTCTTACATGTTTTAACTATGACTGCATTGAGTTTCAACTTCATTTTGTAACATTGACTCAGGCAAGAGACTTTCAGTCCATGCAAAAACAGAATCCAGTCCTTGAACAGTTTTCTGTTTTTTAAAGTTGCTTCAACCATTTGTCAGCCACATCTAACTTATGGGATCACATTCCCGTGTTCTTTAAAAGCATTGTTCCCTTTTCACCAGTTTGATCCCAGTAATTTCAGTTGCAGTTCTGGATGTTCTATCTCTAAATGCAAGCTGTGACAGAAGTATATTAAATAACAAACATCATAAATAAGATAAAAAGGCAAAAAATGTTCACTATCACATTTAAAAAATTAAGGGCCACTCAGAGAATTTATTAGACAACAGTATTAAAATGGAGAAACAATATTTCACATAGTATATAATTACATTAGGCAGCTTGCTGCTGCAAAAGATTACTAAGGACAAACATAGAAACAAGTTATAAAAGAATTAGCAAAACCACTTGCAGCTTTTAAATAATACTATCTAGATGTGACCATCTTGTCAGGGATACTTGATTTGATTAGGACTCAGAGGGTGTTTCGAGGATCACACTGCATTTTATTCCATAAGCATTCACTAGCGACCAGGTGACATCAGGATCCTGGACTACAAAAACTTTTTTATCTAAGGTGTTACATTGAGATTAAAACTAGTAGCAATAAACTTCCCAATAAACTTCATCTGACCAAATTCACATCTGTTTACCTTGCCTTTTATTAAAGTTTCTTCCTCTTCAAATTTTATGATAATCTCTTTCTTTCACACTGGATTTCTCTTGATGTAGTAAAGCACATGGTTTCCTTTTGTTTGGATTACTATAAAGGAAAGGAACGTGGAAGAAATCTCAACATGTTTTCTTTCTCTAGAAATGAAAAAAAAATATCCTTTCATAAATAACTCAGGCCTTATGGGACCGATTTCTGCTCCACACCATCCGAGTCCATCATGTGAAGTCAGGGTAGATCTAGGTTTAGTTCAAGGGGGAAATGTTATAGTAAGAATTTTGTAATTTACTGTAATAAGAATCTCCATTAAAAGCAGTTTCACTCTGGGTAAACAGGGCTGTAAGTAAGAAAAGAAACTTGACAGAGTATCCTAACATTCTTTGTAAGAAATAGAGAAGAAGTGGGAGGGAGGTGGGGGGGAGAGAGAGAGAAAGGAAGAAAGAGAGAAAGAGAGAAAGAGGGAAAGAGGGATAGAAAGGGAAAGAGAGAGAGAAAGGCAGAGAGGGAAAGAGAGAAAGAGAGAAAGAGAGAAAGAGAGAAAGAGAGAAAGAAAGAGCAAAAGAAAGAGCGAAAGAGAGAAAGAGCGAAAGAAAGAAAGAAAGAGCGAAAGAAAGAAAGAGCGAAAGAGAGAAAGAAAGAGCGAAAGAGAGAAAGAAAGAGCGAAAGAGAGAAAGAAAGAGCGAAAGAAAGAGCGAAAGAGAGAAAGAAAGAGCGAAAGAAAGAGCGAAAGTAAGAAAGAGCGAAAGAGCGAAAGAGCGAAAGAGCGAAAGAGCGAAAGAGCGAAAGAAAGAAAGAAAGAAAGAAAGAAAGAAAGAAAGAAAGAAAGAAAGAAAGAAAGAAAGAAAGAAAGAAAGAAAGAAAGAAAGAAAGAAAGAAAGAAAGAAAGAAAGAAAGAAAGAAAGAAAGAAAGAAAGAAAGAAAGAAAGAAAGAAAGAAAGAAAGAAAGAAAGAAAGAAAGAAAGAAAGAAAGAAAGAAATTGCAAATAAGGCCCACAAGTCTTTACAAGTACAGGAAGCCAAAAGGTAATGATCTAGCAGAGCTGCCAACCTATGTGTCTAGTCAACCTGATCTCCCTTTTTCAAAAGAAAGATGTCGCAGTATAGACAATGGTGATTTCTCCTTCATTCAAATGCTTTCAACTCAAGCCAGTTTTGTGCTGCAAGCTTTTCTTAATGATGGCAAATGTCATCCCACACAATGACCCTCCCTGATTCTTTACAGCCAGAGTCAGGTGGAAGGAGGAAACCTCTTATTGTTCCGTCACTTTCTTACTGCTTCTGAAACAGAGCATAGCCGAGAGCTTTCTGGAACGGGGAGTTTGTTTCTACTTTTCTGAGACTCTTCCTTCCACACTACACATGTACTCTCTCTCATCGAAGCTGGAACCAACACACCAGTCAAAACAATTCAGTGATTAATTTTAAACAAAAAGCCTGTTTACTGAGTATGCCTAAATATGAAAAGACTGCTCACAATAGTCACCTATTGTTAGAAGTCAATGCATTATGCATTGTTTGAATTAAATCAGGATCTATATTGCAGTGGATTAATCTAGCTGGTGTCTTGTAGATTTTTTTTCCTTCATTTTTTTGCAACCCATCTGCCAACTACAATAGGTTGTAATTTTGTTGAGTTTTTTATGCTGAGAAGTTATTAATACCAGATGTTCACTTCTTGGAGTACCCTAAGCACAAAACATTCCATAATGAAAAACAAAATGTTAACAATTACATGTCCAAACTTGGTGGATTAAAGATCCTATTAAATTTCTGGGGTATGTCCTATGTTTAATGCATTAACTCTTTTTCCATCAAGGGAGGCCTGAAGCAGGCTATGTTTTGTTTTGCTCAAGGGAGAAAGGAAATGTATTCACATCTTTAGCATTGTTCTTTCACTGTGTTTTTTCAAAAATATCATTAATATAATAGAGTCTTGGGGAGGACAATGAAAATACACAGGTCAGGGGTTTTTAGCTGGGATTCTGGAGATAAGGATTGACGTGCAGGACATTCAATGAATTTTCAGCTGAGGTCAGCTCTGCATTCCAATGAACAAATAACCCATTGACAGAAAAATAGAAATTATAATAAAAAAGAAGAAAACCCTCTGTTCTTAAAGAGAGAGACAGCTTTATCAGGGAAAAAGATAAGCAAAAGACTGGATCTTCAGCTGCTATAAATTGGTGCAGCTGCATTGTTAATTCTAGAGAGATGTCTCTTTTCATAGCTTATCTCCCTCCATTAGTTTTGCTGAAAGCCATTGTTAATTTTCTGCAGTCTGGCTTTGGGGGAGTATAGCCTAGTTTGTTAACTTCCAGTGAACTGCTCCTGTCCACATTATTTAAGATGTTGTAGATAGTCCCAATGGATTTCTAGGGCCAAGAACAGGGAAGGAAGTAGTCATTACAGACTGGGCAGGCCAGAAATGCTCCCCAATGTGTGACTCATGACAATATATTCCCTTTTCTACACTATACAAACCCCTGTGTTACAGCTTTCCATCTTGAACTGCTCTCAATGTCCAGCTCTGATCCACAAGCCAAGAAGTGAGAGGACAGAGCAAGAAGTAATAGAGCTTTGAGAGAGTCAAAAGAAAGGACTGTGTTTGCTCTTCTTGGTGCCTTGCAGGGTTGCAAGGCAAGGGAGGGGCAGAGCATCCAGCCAATTTTCCTGGCAGGGGTCTTTCAAACATATTAGCTTGCCTGTTATTTTCTAAACATGTGCTGGTGAGTAATCCATTTTGGGTTTATATAAAAAAGCATTTCAAACAAGTGTATAAACCATGCAAAATTTTTTGTCATTAAAAATTATTTCTGTCCTTTAGATGTTGTAAGCATATATGCACAGAAACATCTTGGAACCTGAACTCTATGCTGAAACAAAAGGTTACTTTTAGTTCATAATTTAATCAAATTTTTTAATATATGGTAATATTCCTATTTGAAAAAGCAAACTACCTGACATACCACAAGAACAAATTTTCTGGCACTGTTGTGTCTTCAAATTTATATGCTGTTAACTTTTCTTTTGTGTGGTTATCTGTGGGATAATATTCTCCCATTCAGTGCACAGAGCTCCCATTAACATCAGTGAAAATTTCCCTCCTGGAACAAGTGCAGAATTAGTGATAGGTGCACTTCAATAGCTTCCCTTCACTTTGGATAAAACCTGCAAAGGTCAGATGCTTATCTGAAGCTTATCTGACTCATCCAAGCCTCTGGAGGTTACTAAATATCATAAACTCAACCTTTCTTTAAAAACTGATGGAACTTCCTAATCTGAACCTGACCAGAAATACCACAGGTAAAGGTTTTCCAGCAGGACCTTTTCTTTTTTGCCAGGTTCAAAAGCACATGATAATGAAGCAGACAGTTATCTCTCATCCAAGGAAGATTCTTTATGAAATTTGGTTGTAAGCATGCGTGAAGAAGTTGGAGGGGTAAAGGGAGATATGACAATTTTTTCTGCCTGAACTAATTTAGCTGTACTTTTACTGGGTCAGAACAGAAATATTTAATATGACTGGAGTTTTTGCCAGTGTGATATCTGTTAGGTCTCTTGTCTTTTTAATGTATATAAATTCTTTTCCTTAAATGATATATTCTTGCTCTTTACCCTCTGCTTGCTTCCATCTATTCATGTGTACCTGTACAATATACTTATATGTATTTAGATGTATATATGTATAATCACTGTTCTGAATAAAATATTTTTCCACTGTAAGATATATAGGCAGCAGTTCATTAGGTCTTCCAAATTTGCAGGCAGGCTGTGGGAAAATTATATTTGCCTCAAGCAAGATGATTTCTTATAGCTCACAATTCTTTCTCCTACCAAAATAACATTCTTTCTTTTCCAACAACCGAAAAAGAATAAAATAAAGATTAAGACTGAAATGATGCAACTTGCAAAATTAAATAAACAGGTGTGGTAATTCAGAGTATACTTGCAGAGCTGCTTTTCTAAGGTAGAAGGGAAAAAAAAATCAGAAAAGTCATCTCTATGAATTTCTTTTTCACCTGCAATTCTCTCAAACTAATGTTTTCTCTGTATCTAATCCATTTATCTGTCTCACTGTAAACACACCTACTTATGCGTACCTTGCCTTCTGTATTATTCTTCTCCCATCTTAAATTCATCAGTCTTGCATCAGGGTACTATGCAATGCAGAAGCCTAATCAGGTTCCTTTCAGTAGACATTTTTTGTTGATTTTTTTATTTTGTTCAGTTTTTGTACAGTTGTTTGACTTCTTGTTACATACCAGTTTTAGGAATACGAAATGGCTGTCACACTGCACCCACATGGCAAGAGGAGTAAAGGCCACCTGGCTTGCCAGGCCCAGCCATTGGCAGCCCTGCTTTTCTTTGTCCTTTAAGCCTGAAGGTGATTCTCTTCACAATGTGACAAATTTCAGCCGTTTCTAAGAGCACTCAACATCAACACTAACCTCCCTAGACTGAAGGTTAGTATCCTCTTGCCATCCAGGAATCAGTTCTGCTAAACTTTGGAGATACCTTAGAATCACGATCACGAGGTATGGAAACCAAAGTCAGGTAACACTTGAATGTTCATTTATATGTAGTGCTTGCAGTCTTTTGGAAGCTGAAAGAAATGGTGGGCCATCCTACAGCTATAAATAACTATTTGTCTTGTTTCTGCCTAATTCACACAAGGTGCGTGTTTGGTCCCACATCTCATCTCTAGTGAGGCTGGATCTGCCATCCTGGCTCTAAGGCTTCTTGACTTCTTTTCAAAATATTTCAGTTCAGTCATTGCTCTGAGGTCGGCTAACAGCCTCAGGGTCTGCAGGTGATTCGGCAGCCTGTCTCTCTCAACCCATGTGTGAGTATTTTGGACTTTATTTTAGCAGGAAAATGTACACATGATGTACAGTTTGCCATGAATATATGTATCCTACTGGTTTCCTGAGTACTTAATGGCAGACAAAGGTGATCTTTCATACCTTTGCAGAGAAAATATAAAAGTAATTGATTAGATTTTTTGTCCCAGTTTATGGAGATCTTAAATGCCCATTTGTAATTTGTAAGCATCTAAAATTTATTAATGCATCCCATTTTCACTTGAGATTTTAATATCTGTTTTTAAAGTATTCTAAACAAAAAATCTCATAAAACAGACACAGAAGTCAGATTTGAGGGTGTTAATCCATAGCTGGAATTTTGCATTAGGAAGAGACTATTCAAAAATACATACTCACTACCAATACTGTTAAAAAACTTATTGACCAGCTTATTAGACAATGACTTTCCTGCAACATGCTCTAGACGTATATAGTTCTCTTCAGTCCTTCTTCTGATATGCAAAAGTCAGAAGGAAAATTTTTAGAGTTCAGTATTTCTTATAATAAGATTGTTGGCAGTCCCCAACAGGTGGAAGTCAAGCCATGTGATCCAGAAGGAATAGAGAGACACTATCAAAATCACTCCATAAACATAAGAAGTCATCCTTAATGTAAGAGTGGTCAAGAGGTTTGCCCAAAGAGGCTGTAGAGTCTCCATCCTTGGAGATATTAAAAACCCAGCTGGACACAACCCTGAGCAACCTGCTCTAGCTAACCCTGCTTTGAGCAGGGAGTTGGACAAGACGATCTACAGAGGTGCCTGCTCAACTCATTGATTTTGTGGTTCTGTATCATTAACAAAACAAATGTATGAGCTCAGATATTTGAAAGGACTAAAAAAGATCTTGAGTGCCTGAAAATCTGGCCTCTTTTCCCAAGTAGGTGATCTAATAGAAAGGTGTTCTTTGTCCAGAGTTGCAGCTCAGAGCTGAATAATTCTCACTTATTACTAATGGTGGTGGACTTCCTTATTCAGAATAATGCTGTGAAAGCACCTGTTCCCAGCAGCTTTCTTTGAGTGTGTCGCCAAAAAGGCTTAATAAGAAATACTTGAGTGTGATGTGAAGGATTGTCTCCAGCATGTCCTTCCTTAGCATAGCTAGCAATGAAGTAGAGAGCATGGTTTAGTCCCTGCAATATACAAAGGATATCGATAAGCTATTTAAAAAAAAAAATCAGTGAAGCACAACTGAAATGATAAAGGGATTACAGAACATCATGTGTGAGGGGCTATTACAGAGTCTGAAAATGAAGACTTTTAAGAAAAGAGAAAAAAATGAGGAGAGAGCATTTTGTGGTCTCTGCACTAATGCATAATAAATAGAAAATGTGTGTACATTGATATCACACCATAATAATTTTTCATTCTCTCTGCACAAGATGCCAGGCAATGAAGAATCTGGCTCATGTTAATTGTTTGTACCCTGGTGGGAAAGTACTTTAGAATTTAATTGTGACTTAATCAATGAGGTTCTCTAGAAATTACTCTAAAAATCTAAGACTCTTAATAGAGAAAAAGTTTGTTCTCTGTATAACATCTGAGCCATCTTATGCAATTCAATAGCAGGGCTCTAATTCTCTATTAAATGCCAGATGATTGTTTCAAGCAAAAAACAAACTATTGAATGCTTGAAATTTTCTAAGTTCATCACGATTTTCCTTCAAGCAAATGCTTTAAAGCATGAAGCAGGAAAGCAGAATGATTTAAAATTATTTTAAAAGGTGTTATCAATATATTTTAACTTATATTTACTAAATCTAGAATGCAGACAAGACAGCGTTGTTTTGAAAAAAGGTAAATTTGTTAAATTGAATTTTATATTAATCAGTAAAATTATGCTAATCTAGATATAATTGTTATCTATTTTCCCAATTTAGAAAAAAATGGAAGGACTGAAAGGCTATTTTTTCCTATTCCTTTTTTTATATCTTGTGCTTTTATGAGGGGTTTGATTTTTGCTTTTCTGTTTTGTTGTAGGATTTTTTTTTTTTGATTGTCTGGTTCTGGAGGGGTTTTTTATATAATATCAAGCTCCGAGTTTTCCTCTTCTTCTGTAATCCTAATCCTATAATTACTTTTTAAAATGTTATTTTAATATTTATTTTCTATACTTTTTTTCATTATAGTTCTTTCTCCTGCTTCATTTCCATTTTTATTTGCAAGATGGCTAGGCACAGGAATAGTAACCAGCCCAAACATAAGAACAGCATGTGGATGTGATTGTTTAGCACAAATCTTCCTCTGAAATGGTCTGCTGCTTAGGGAAAAGTGGATTCTACCCTTCTATGAGCAAAAATGTTCAGAGATGCATCTGGATATTGTCTGTTTGCATGAGGGATGAGGCACTATCCCAAAATAAACAATATCAATAAATTAATTGTTAACATGTTCCCAGCCCGGTTTTGTCCTGCATTAGACAGCATTCTCCCAACTCATTCCTAGACATTTTCAGGCACTGTGGCTTTCACAGGACAGGGGTTGTTCACAAAACCTGTTTGGATTAAGGCAACCTGCTCTGGAAGGCAAGAGATACTAACGTAGATCCAAGCCAAGCTGTAGTGGTTGCACGTGGGATCAGTTAACAAAACTTGGCGAGGGTTAGGAATGGGTAGTACAGCTGGCTTGGGAGGGGGCTTATTAGGAGGGTGACTCGTATGATGCCGTACCCGCCTAGTTTTAAGAGGAGGGCAGCGAGTAATATGGAGCCTGCAATTGGGGCCTCTACATGGGCTTTGGGGAGTCATAGGTGGAGCCTGTATAGGGGGGCTTTTACTATGAATGCTGTTAGTAGGGCGAGGGATAAACCCCTCCCTCCCTCTCTCCCTCCCTCCCTCCCTTCCTCCCTCCCTTCCTCCCTCCCTCCCTCCCTTCCTCCCTTCCTTCCTTCTTCCATGTAACCTAATTGTACAGACAATTATTTGTATAACAAAGCCACCAACACAAACTAGGAATAAAGCAGAGGGTTGCCCAGAGGTGTTCCTGCAGACCTGCTCTTCCCTACCTGCCTAGAGTGTATGTGCTCAAAGGGGAAAGGCTGCACCTTGGGTCAAAGCAAATGAAGGAATTAAAACTGAACTGGGCCATCTCTTCCACACTGTTTTCTCCTTCCTGACTTCCAGGAAGGCTTTTTCTTGCACTTCCTAACCTACTGGCAAAGAGCTAAGAGGAAATCTGGAGACGCATTGTACATACAGGATCAGTTTAGATTTTTGAGTAGGGACCCAAGAAAGTCCCTGGGTCCAAGCCTGGATTCTGGGATAAAGGACCCCATATTGCAGGAGGGGAAAGGAGAAAAGGTCCCAGAGGTGTAGAGGTCAGGTTATCACACTGCTGGGGGATGTCCCATAGCCCTCACTCATGCTGCGTGGCAAAGCCCCTAAGCAATCCCCTCTCCTATGCTGTTAAGCCAAGCCTGTACAGCATAGATCATCTTATGGAGTGATGTTACCAGGGAACCAGTATGTCCCTTGGCAAAATTAGATCACCCTTGAGTAGAAAAGAAGAAAAAAAGTACAATCTAATTATCTTCATAGTTCCTTCCAGCCCCTGATTTCTACCAAAAGCCCAGAAATAGGATGATGCTTTGCAGTACTACCGAGTTACTGTCACACATTGAGTACCGTTTATAAACCTACGGAAAGCCTACAGCCAACCCCAACTTCAGTAACAACTGTATTGAACCTATTCCACGTAGTCTGTCCCGAAACACAGTCCTTCATATTAACTGGTATTGTACATGTGTCTGTGTCTTTCTCATGACGGGCAGGATGAGTAGCTATTGAATTACACTAAAAAGCTGCAAGAACAGTTTGCTTTGGGATCTTCTCTAGTAAACCTGTTTCTTTTCTTATGAAGTGAGACACTTTTGCAGTCAATGTTTCACTTCCAGAAGGACACTTAATCTCATAACAATGAATGACAACCATTCCCTGCCTGATTATTTTTTATTTTTGAACAATTTAAATCCTTAGACTAAATTGTATTACAGTCATTGTGAATGGCTTTCAGAGTTAAAAATTTTCGCTCTTCTTGATTTCACACACTTCTTTCTCCACAAGATGTGTCCTGTTGAGTAGAGGCTTGCAACCATATAGTGAGGTGTGCACGCTAACTTAATTTACTGTACTGAGCACCTCAGAGCCATGGCTGCAGTAAAATAAACAACATCAATTAAATTATTTCCTCTTATGTCACACTGTAAACTTCATAAAAATGTAAATTCAAAAATCTCCATAAACACTTTAGTATTGTGAATCACTGCAGGGTATCACAGCTGGTTACCTGCAGAAATTGTGTCTGGAACCTAGTTCATCATTTACAGGCAGGCAGCAGATGTTAAAGGGAAAGTGTTTCATATAATCACCCTAAACACAAAATAAAGCAAGAGAAGCAGCAAGATACATAGCCAGCACTAGACTGTTTTTGCATCTGTTTGATACTATATCAGGGATCTGAATTTTGTTAGTGAATCTATGCACATGGTCGGGAGGGATCATTCTGAAATGCTTTTGCTCAGAGCAGCATTGCTTTTAGGTTGGGTCTGACTGTGACACAGAAATGAGACTTTCACATGTGCCACAATGATAAAAAAGCTGCTACCTACACTCTTGCCTAGAACTAGCACTGAATTAAATTAATATTCTATGGTCACAATGATCATATGTGTTGACTTTTATCTGCGATTGCCGCAGAAGCCTATGACAGCTGTGTGTCTAAATCCTGCTGTGAAGCGGTTGTGTTTTCCAGTTTCCCAGGCTCTATTTAGCATCCAGCTCCGATGCTTAAAAGAACCCCCACATAAGATGATTTATAGTGTTATCTGAGAAACACCTGAATGTTTGACCCAGCAATGGTGAGACTTGTGTCCTGCTATGATGGATTGCAATCCAGTGATTTGCCCGCTCTCAGACCAGGTTGGAGTATTTTATATAACAGTCCTGTTACCCAGGGCTCAGTCTGTGGAAGCTGTGACCTGTCAAACAGTGCCTCACATGCAATTTATATTTACTCAGAAGGAGGTGGTGCAAGGGCTTCTTTAACTGTGCAGCTCAACTACAGTGATCCCTCTAAAGATTGTCTAAAGCCCTTCATGGGCTGCAGCAGTGAGGTACCACTGACTCCAGAGTAACAAGAAAATGCACTCTCTTGGTTTTGGGACTTGCTTCTGTTTTCTGTTTCTATTTGTATTTCCCTCCCTCCATGAGTTCCTTCTAGGCAACTAATCCATTTCTTAGTGAGATACTTTTTAACAGCTGAAGTGCTGGTTTTCCTTCAGTAAGGAAGATCCTGAAAATAAAATTATTCATAAAGATGTTGCATGGAAGGGTTGTAAAAACATACATGAGGTAATTGTAGATTTGATGGACTAAAATCTTATTCTGTGGATTAGTTTTATTGCACAGTGCTTAGGCAATCAGTGATAGGCACCCAAAAAAAAAAAAAAAGGAAAAAATTGTTGAATAAAATGAAAATATAACTGTCCTGTAATTTAAAAAAGAGATTTTACAAAAAAAAAAAAAAAAAAAAAAAGAAAGAAAAGACCATATCTTGTAGGAGCAAGAGGATACCAATGACAACAAGGGACTCAGAAATGTGAAACCTTCATGTAAATCTTCTGTATCAGTAAAAATGTCAGACAGAGAAATTGCATTTGAACCTGACCTATTTTTACCACTATCAGCCAGAAGGGAATAAAAAAAAAAAGAATTAGGTCAGGTATTGTCGTGGTTTAACCCAGGCAGCAACTAAGCGCCACACAGCTGCTCACTCACTCCTAGCCCTGGTGGGATGGGGGAGAGAATCAGAAGAGTAAAAGTGAGAAAACTCATGGGTTCAGATAAGAACAGTTTAATAATTGAAATAAAATAAAGCAAAATAGTAGTAGTAATAATGATTATAATACCAATAATCATAATTGTAATAGACAAAAGAAGTGATGTACAATGCTGTTGCTCACCACCTACCGGCAGATGCCCAGCCTGTCCCCAAGCAGCAGCCACTGCCCCCTGGCCACCTCCCCGCCGGCTTATATACTGAGCATGACCTCATATGGTATGGAATATCCCTTTGGCCAGCTGGGGTCAGCTGCCCCAGTTAGCTCAGCTGGTAGAGCATGGGAAGCTGAGAAGTCCTTGACTTAGTGCAAGCACTACTTAGCAACAACTAAAACATCAGTGTGTTATCAACATTATTTTCATCCTAGATCCAAACCACACCACAGCTACTAGGAAGAAAATTAACTCTATCCCAGCTGAAACCGGGACAGGTATTTACGACTTGAAAAAATAAACTATGTGTGTGTGTGTGAATATCCACTCATCCTATAATAAAAAGTTCTGATTATAGTCTTCATTAAAAAAACATTATCTATTATGATAAATAAACCATGCCTAGAGTCTCTGGTGGATAGGAGGGCTTTTATTGATTCTAATATTTCCTGATTTTAGCTGATTAAGTCCCAGGCCAAATGTTTACAGAGTGAAATTTTCCACTTACCGGCTAGTAGTTTACCTTGGCATTTCTCCAGTGTGCCAGCAGCGAGATTTTCTTCCACTCTGTTGACATGTTAAGGTATGCCCACAAGAGAGATGGTTCTTGCTTGCTGATTCCCATAACTAGGAAATTTGCAATTCCAAGTCAAAATAACAGCAGCAGTACCATGTAAACAATGCTAAGGGTTGCAACTTCAGCTCCAGCACAATGGAAACTCTCAGTTAAGGACCACTGTGCATGATGCTCAAATGAGTCTTTGGAGACTAATTCACAGAACTGGAGGCTGATTGCCAACTCCACTGAAGGTAGCGAAGGCTGGAAAAAATTTGACTGTAGCCCTGAAAACCACATTACCCACAGATTATAGGCCAGGCCTTCAGCATCTGTAAATCATAACTGTTCCACTGAAATTGGATTATGTTGATTAGACTCACCTGTAGGGGTTTTTTCCTGATCTTATATAACCCATTAATTTCTGATGTATATCTGCCTCATATATCTGTATATATAAAAGGTATAAAATTAAGATTATTTTTGGCCATTGATATTTACTATATTCTCCTAGGTTTTTCTTTTTTGTTGGGTTGTTTTTTGCCCATTACTATTTAAAGAGGAAAAAAAAGACGAGACGAGACGAGACGAGACGAGACGAGACGAGACGAGACAAGACGAGACGAGACGAGACGAGACGAGACGAGACGAGACGAGACGAGAAGAGACGAGAAGAGAAGAGAAGAGACGAGAAGAGAAGAGAAGAGACGAGAAGAGAAGAGAAGAGAAGAGAAGAGAAGAGAAGAGAAGAGAAGAGAAGAGAAGAGAAGAGAAGAGAAGAGAAGAGAAGAGAAGAGAAGAGAAGAGAAGAGAAGAGAAGAGAAGAGAAGAGAAGAGAAGAGAAGAGAAGAGAAGAGAAGAGAAGAGAAGAGAAGAGAAGAGAAGAGAAATCTCATAGACTATCTAAGCACATGAAGCCTGCTGTGGTACCTTTTCGCCTCTGCTTTTGTTATTAGAGGGAAACAGCATAGATGTCTCTGTTTTCTAATCACCTAACAATTTCCACCCTGAGAAAATGAAAAAAAACCCATGATTTCTATTGAATATAGCCATCATGATTAGACCAAGGGACCAACAAGGCCTGACTCTCGCACAAATGATGCATTTCTTTGCATCATGAAGAAGAGATTGAGAGGAGCATCCTTCTCTTCCAAATTAAACAGAAGTGTTATTCCCCATTCAGTACCTTCTCAGCCCTGCCCAGTGACAGCTCAGCTGTTGTCTTTTGCCTGATATCACCAAGTCCTTGCTCACTTTCCCCTGCTCACCCTATGAGACCAACTATCTTATGTTTTGATTTCAAAGAAAAAATTTTATCCTTTCTGTGATGTATGGGAGGAACTCCCCACCAGAATCTACAGAACTTGCTTTCCTTCAAACCCTTTCTTAAAATTATTATTTCTCACAATATCTGTAAAAAATTGGAATTGCCTAAAGTTTTCCCCTTTTTCCCAACTTACTTAAGCTGGCCTAATAGAAGATATTAATTTTCCTTCACTAGCCATGCCTTGTTTACAAAATTCCTGACAGTGCTTGACCTGCTTCTTTATGTTGCTATTGTGCTATCATGTTGATTTGATCTAAAAAGTTTTAATGATTTGTTGCGTTTGCCCACTTTTGGCATGCAATTGCCCAAATCTCTTTCTAAAGGGATAACCTTTTTGCTGTATGTACACAGCCTTACTCAGATCATTCTTCATAAATGTGTATTATATGTGTTACAAAGGCAATATTTTAAAAAAATATATCTTGCACTCATTTTCTGTATCTTTTCTATCACTTTATGAAATAATATTTCATGAACTGGGACCTGTTCTTCCCTCCCAAAAAAACCCCATGATCTTTCGTTGTCCTTATGACCTCCATTATTCTCAAGAAGGAATTAAAACACTTAAACCTTTTTATCTAAATGAATGGAGAGGGCTTTTTCCCACTGAATAAAATACCTGCAAGGCACCTGAAACCATCGGCCTCAAGGCTTTGACCCCAGAGCAGGGACCCCAGAACTGGCTGTGTCTTTTTTTCTAATTCTGATCTTTGGTTTGTCATGTTGTGTTCCCATTCTTCACCCTTCATTCTCTTCCTCTTCCCTTAGGACTTCCTTTTTCTTGCTGACATTTTTTCTGGGGGTCCATTACGCTTCGCAGCCTACTCCACTTAGCCACAGAGCTCCCTCACACACTGCTAATTTACACATGGAGCTGGCATCTTAAAATGAAATCACCTTTTCATTTGTGTTTTCCTCCTTTTTCCTGAATATTTTCTTGCCTTCTGTTCTGTATAAAGATCACCTTTCTACTGAAGTTTTATCTGTAACCTTTTATTTTTTTCCACATCATTACCTCACTGGCTTGCTGCACTGTCCGCTGCAGTCCACACAGTGGCAAAGCACCAAGATTCTTACCACTGTAACTGCCTTTGCCATCTGGTGTGTTCACTGTGCATCATCTTTCCTTTCTGGCCACAGGTATTGGACAGCAGAATGATCCTAGCTTAAAAAAGCTTCCCAAAAATTTGTTCTGTGAGTCATTAACCAACTCCAATGTAAGGACTGAGATACAAGTTGTGACTTTAAAAACAAAATTTTATTTGGTGAAAAAAAAACCCAAACCCAGCAGATCATAATACAGATTTCTATATTTGGGTTTACTTTTCAGCCAGGAGAGGTTCTGTTTGGGTTCTTGATCATGCTTACAGTGGGTGCCCTCTCTCTAATTCTATTGCATTGCAAATGGTACTTTGAAAAGCAGTGGGAGATTATAAATTCATTCCTAAATTCCTGAGCTACTATTTAGAGTGAATGGAGATTACCTAATTTTATATAAACACTACATATGTATATGTGCATATAGTTACACATACATGTGTGTGTATTTATATCCATACTTAGATAGATATATAAATATATGAAGGTATCCTGAAGTCAGTAACCACCTGAGTGAAAATTTGAAGCCCATCCCAGCTACCACAAAGAAGTTGTACAGTACATGCGGCAAATCATTTACATCCGAACATGTCTGTCTATTATGAGTTGTTTGTCCAAGTAAAGAAACACAAACCATGCTTCTGTATGAACTATGAATGTATTTACTTGGCTTACCACTAGCTGCTACGTTTCATGGGACTGAGTTGCAATGCCTTTGTCATGCATCAAAAAACTTGGACCCTACATACCGAAGAGTATTAGAAAGGATCGGCAAGTCAGTCAGGATTCCTTTTTTGCAACGTTCACAGACTATCCTTTCCTGAGCTTCCCACCCCTGCTTACTTTTGCTGTTGGCAGACTGTGTAGCAACTCTGGGAACAAGGGGGCTGAAGTGGCTGGACAGAAATGCAGATTAGTCCAAAACAAGCATTTGTGCGTGGCTGGTTAAATTGAGACCCTGCTGTCTGAGTTGGCTAGATTTGTACAGACTCTAATGGTAACTTAGACACTGGTTGAAATTTTGAACATTTAAGGACTCTGAAATTAAGGTCTGTTCCCTATGGAATTTATTTTGAATTCCAGTATAAACAAAGGATTCAGTTACCTTCTTTCAGACATATATCTAGGAAGTCTTTTTTATTATTATTTATATAATCATTATTTTAATCTTAAGAAATTGCAAAGAACAAACAGTACCCAATATTTTATCTAATATAATTTTATTATAGAATGTCAGTGACAGATAGCCACCTTTCACATTTGCAAAGTGCTTTGAATATGGAAGCAGCATGACAAGTGCTACCCATCATTATTAAAAACCGGATAGTAATTAAGAGAAGAATGATAGCATTGCCCACAAGGTGAAAGTGCTAAATAAATATTTATTTTACACAGTGGAAGTAATCTCACAGAAGCAAAAAGGTTTAGCGTAATTACATGGACCCAATCAACATGAAAATGAATGAGAGTCTCCTTCTGCATTCGTGTCTGGGCTACTTAAAGACTTTTTTCAGTCTGCCATAACCTTTCAGTTATTGACTCTATATTCAGTTTGTGGAGGGTGACTAGGATCCTAAACACACAGCATCCAGGAGTCCGAATCGCCTTCAAGGGAAACGTTGCTTAACAAGTGCAGGCACGTAAATGATGCTACCAAGTGTCTTCGTCTTGCCAAGGTGCTGATTTAGCACTTATCTTCTACTTCAGACTGCTCAGAAAAGGGAAAACGAAAACAGACCTCTCAACCCCCATCCCTAAAGATGCTCCATTTGGCAGATTAATTATTACTGCACCTAATTTGCTTAGCCTGCTCTAAAAGGAAGGAGAGATACCTCTCCTTTGCATGATATGGTAAAGAAACATATAAAATCTCATATGCAGGTCCTTCCTGAACCCACTGCTGCCTTTTCATGGTTGCTAGCCAGTTGGTTTGAAGTGCTTTCCTCCTGTCTTGTTAAAGGTGTTTCATAGACGTCCAAAAAGGCAAGATCTGTGGGCTAAAGAGGAAGGCAAACAGAATGAATCCTGAACTTAAAGCATGTTGGTTAGGCCACTCAGCTAAAAGAGAAAAGAACTAGGTGTTGTTTAATTAGATAATAACTGGATAAATAGTATAGAAGTAATTTGGAGAATGGCAACCACATCTCCAGCAGAATCCTAAGTATGGCACAAAGGTCTGCACTCTGAAAAGCAAAACTGATTTCCTAGAGGTAGATGAGCTCACACTGGGGACAGATGTATTAAAATTTTTCCTGTTGGTGAACTGATGATTTTTTTGGCTGGTATGAATGACAAAACAGGAGCCTTAACTCTTCCCTCTGTATGGGGAGCACACACACTTAATCCATCATTATAAATTCCTGTCAGCCTTGGCACCTCCATCTCCCATTTTGCATCACTGAGTACCAAAACGCCTAGGTCCATTTGGTGAAGGCTTGCCATCAGTCCTCTTCAATCTCCTGATTCTCTTTGGCAGATAAACAATTGTGTGCCTAAATTGTTCTATGGATCTCCATCCTTGTCCTTTATTCCTACATTCTTATTTGAGCAAGAACCTAACTGGGAATTTCAGAATTTTTACTGAATATCATATCTTGATGACCTACACTAAATTTCCCTAATTTTAGGAATCTAACTCAAGATCCAGAAGTTAGCTAGAAGTTAGTTAGAACTTAAAAAATCAGTTTTATGGATTTGTCATAAAACCATGGGGACAGACAGGAGAGGCAGACATTAATACTTAGATTGGTTGACAACTAGTCTTCAGAAGTTCCAATGAGAAATAGGCTAGTTTTAAAAAAATATCCCATTTGACTGGATGAGTTTTTCACTGTCAGGAAAGTGCTCCCTCATCTGTTGTAGTATTAGGGAAGAATCCGAAACACTAACCCTTTTTTTCT